>NC_050573.1:505918273-506228689 GCF_011100635.1 Trichosurus vulpecula | reverse complement strand
TTTTCCCTTCCTTGTCTATAAAGACATTATTTGCCCCTGAATTTCTCCAGTCTTAAAAGTTCTCTACAGAGCATTTCTAATCACCTTCTTCCACTGAAAGCCTTCATCCAACATTCAAATGATTGTTTATACAACATAAAATGCATACCACTGAAACATACATTTTCACGTAAGGGATTTCACAATAGAATTACTCAATACTAGTTTTAAAACTTAAAGGCAGAACTTGTCTTTACATTCATTATAAAATTAACATGCTATCATCAATGGTCTCATATTTCATTAAGATTAGATATTAAAAGGTTGGCTCAGAGGAGGAGGAATAGCTTTCCTGATTTTTAGCAGTATATAAGGCTGACTTTTTCATTAAAAGAACAGAATTCTGTGAGTGCATGTGATTATAACACATTTTAAATTTATGTAGCACCTCTTATGTGATGAACTCAGAGCATTACTTGTCAACTCCCCCCCTCCCCAATTACCTCATAAGTTTTCACAAGGAATAAGTCATCATTCCACTTTAAACTGGTGTGACAGCTACTTACCACTTCATGAGAAATTCAAGATTACCCAAGGTTGCCTAGCTCAATGATATATTCAAGGGCCCAATTAGTAGGACACCACAGAGATAAGTCAGGAAGACTAATTCAAAGAATGGTGTGAGTAAGAGGAGAAGAGGCTAAAGGGGGAGAAGCATGTTATAATAGAAAGAGCATCAAATTTGGAGTCATAAAGCCTGGGTACAAATCCTGGCTCTGCTGCTTATTATCTCTATGACCTTAGGCAATCCACTTAACCTCTCAGTTTCCTCATCTATAAAGTGAGAGGTTTGCACAAGATTATCTCTAAGATCATATTCAACTCTAAATCTAGAGTTTAGTTAATCTAGATTTAGAGTTGAATTCTAAATCTAAATCTGGGCAAGTTGAAGAATCATACCTTTAGAACTGAAAGCACTAATGGCCTTTAAGAGGTATTTGAGTTCTCCTTCATTTGATAGATGAAAACATGGAAGCCCCAAGAGGTGAATTCAACAAAATATGCAATTAAGGTAAACTGACTAATACAGTTATACAGGTAGGACACAGCAGAGACAGGAACTGAAGTTCAATTTTCAGGCCCAACCAGTGATTTCCCACTGAACTGGACTTCAGTTTCCTCATTTGTGAAATGGGGAAGAGTGACTTCTTACTTCATGGAGTCTCTAAGGTCCCATCAAGCTCTAAAATTAAAAGTTCCAGGTTATAAACCAGAGGCCAAATTTAGAGTTCCTCAAGACAAAAGCACCAGCTTCCCAAGCCAGAGACACAATATTATCAGTCTATCACAAAATGAAAAAAAAAGTTGAGGGAGAAGGGGAAGAAAAGGGAGAGAAAAAAATGGAATAACCCTTATCACACATGTATAGCACACATACTGTACCAAAATCAATTATAGTAGTTTCTAAGCGGGAAGAACGGGATAAGAGCAGTGATGTGGCATTGTGGATAGAATGTTGGATTTGGAATCAGGAAGAATCGGGCTCACATCCTTTCTCAACAACGGCAGAGTGACATTGGGCAAGTCACTTAATGTTTCCAAGCATCAGTTTCCTCACCTATAAAGTGAGAATAACACCACATGCTACACTTAGCTCACTAGATTGTTGTGAGGCTCAAATGAGAAAATGTGAGATAATCAAAAGTGCTTTGCCAACCTTAGAACACTATACAAATGCTAACTTCATTATTTCCAAAAGACTCAATTCTCAGGAGTGACATAGCCCTTCACAAAACAGATACAGATTAAATTTCCCAAGGAAAAAATACTTGTTTGTGTGCATGCATGCACAAATACATGTGTATATATACATGTGCATATACGCACGTATATATAGATTTTATACACACACTTATCAATAATGCTTAATGTTTGTTGAGTGATGAAATTAATCATAAAAGTGTCTGCTTCCAAACATTAAAGGCTATTTTTCAACTGATTAATCAATAAGCATTTATTAATCATCAGCTATGTGCCAGGCACCAGGGATACAAAGATAAAGGCAAAAAACACCCCTTGCACTCGAGAAGCTTGGCATCTAGCTGGGAAAGATAATATGATGTCAGTAGATTTCCTGATCACTAATATAAATGCTTCTTAGATCTATCCTCAAAAAAACTTTCACTTGGCCCTCCTAGATTCTTTAGCTATCATCATATATACATATATCTATGTATCAATATAGATATATGTGTGTATTTCTCCTCTTTTTTAATGTCCAATTCCTAGAAACAAGTGTTTACACCAATGACCTCTTAACTGCTAAACCCTATGGCTTTTTCCTCAATCCTCAACACCTCAATTTCTTTGCACTTTTAAATATTGGTGAATACTTCTCTCCTGAACACTCTCTCCTCCCTTGCCTTCCATGACACTGCTCTATTTGTATCATTGTTTCTTCTCAGTAAACTTTGTTAGATCTTTGTCAGGCTTCTATCCTAGGACCTCTTCTCTCTATACTCTCTGATCTCATAATTTCCCATGGTTTCAAGTATCATCTCTGTGCAGATGACTCTGAATCTATTTATCTGCCCATAACTGTCTCTTGAACTTCAGACACAGATCACCAATTGCCTGCTGAGTTGTCTCATAGTCATCTTAGAACTTACTTTCTTCTGTTAACCCATTCTCTTCCAAACTCCATTATCTTTTGAGGGTACCACTATCCTCCCAGTCACCTAGTTTGTAATCTCGGAGTCATTTCTTACTAGTCTTTCCCCCTCCACATGCCATACCCAGTCCCCCCCAGTTTTCAAATTTTATCATTTCTACCTCCCTAGGATCTCAAGCATCTGTCTCCCTTTTCTGTTTGAACCTTACTCTCATATGAACTGGTCAAAAAAAGAATATACACACACACAGAGAGTTGGGTACAAAGACCCATTTAACTCAACAAGAAAATAGGAGACAAAGGGGAGATGGAATTAGAGGAAGGTTAAATTAGGGAGGAATGAGTCCTTAGCAAAGCAAACTCTAAGAATGTACAAAAATATTTATACCCCTTTTTGAGGTGGCAAAGAATGGGAATCTGATGGAGTGCCCATAAACTGGGGAATGGATGAACAAATTATGGTATATTAATGTGATAGAATACTTATGTGTGCTGAACTTTTATCAGCAAAATGACCAACAAGGATTGGAGGACTAATGAACCTACTTCCTAAGAGGTGAAGGAATCAGAATGAAGAATGAGATCATTTGTAGAGGGGGTGGGGTGGGCCAGGAGACAAGGCCAACGTAGAAATTTGATTGATTACACATATTTGTAATGGGTTTTGTTTTTCTCATGTTCTCAATTGGTTGGGGTGGGAAGCTGTGAAGGTAGACCTTGGCTGATAAAACAAATAAAACATAAAAGAAAAGAAAATAGTCACTTTAGGTATAGGATTTATCAGGTATGACTTTGGGCAAGCCCTTAACAAATCTGGGTCTCAGTTTCTTCACCTATAAAATGTGAACATTAGACTGAATCCCTGCTGTTAGTGCTAGCCTTTTTCTTGCTTTCAGCCTTCCCCCAGCTTCTAGGGAGATTCCATGTTGTTTGTAGAATCCAACATGAGCTCTGGTCACCATCTTGGGCTCTTCTCCATTCAAATTTAGCCAACTTGAGCAGGCTTATTACTCCCCTTCATGTACCACCAAGCTGGCCTACTTGCTGCTGCTCACAACACGCCACCTCCCATTCCGTTGCCTTTGCAAGGGTTGTTGGCTGAGCCTGGAATGCATCCCCTGCTCTGCTCCACCTCTTAGAATACCTAGCATCCTTCACACTTCAGCTCAGAGGCCCCTCCTGCTTGAAGGTTTTCCTGATGTTCCTTTTCCAGCTTCTAGGGCCTTGCCATCCCCTTTAAATTACCTGGTATTTACTTTTTAGATATTTCCTATGTATTTGTATATGTCCAGGTCTTTCCCCCGATAGAATGTCTGCAACCTTGAGGGCAGAGACCATTTCATTTATATCTTTGTATTCCAGTGCCTAGCACTGCGTCTGGCAGGTGGGAAGCACTCAGGAAATGTCTGCTGATTAGTGGTCATTCTTCTCTGAATTCACATAGCACTTTCTGTTTCTACCTCTCATCTGCTGCTTAAGGCAGAGGATGCAGTGCCATTTTACAAATACATACTGCCACTCCAACCAAGCTAGATTCCTCAAGGGCAGGGACCTATCACAGTCCTCTATGCTTAGTGACACATGATAAATATTTACTGATGGTGACAGTAGCCAAGATAAAGGAACAGTGGTCCAGAAAAAGGGGTGGAGGTGGGATATAAGCTATTAAGTGACAACAGCAGCATGGAGAAGGTTGCTAGGAACTGCTCCTAGCTCCTGCTTTGGTCCCAAGGCAGTCAGCATAACCGCCTCTACAATAAGAGCCGTGGAAGCACATTTTAAAAATGTGGACAAGCTACAGGCATGTCAAACTAGAAAAGCACTTTTAAGGATTTTGTCTCCTCACCCGCCTCTATCCTATTCTTCTATCAAGAATTCATAGTCTCTGTTGATTTTTAAAAGGTCTTAATTTTGGCAAATGGGCTCAAAGGCTTCCCTGGGCCCAGAGTTTGTATTTTTTTTGCAAGAAGTGGATCATACTGCTCAGTAACTTCTTTGCTTCACCCTCCCCATGAAAGAAAATAATATCATCCATAACTATTTTCAAAAACAGAATCTTGTCTATTTACGTACACAAACAACAGCACATACAGATATGAAATTCACACCTTAAAAATCATAATTACACAAATAACAGCCACATCATTTATTTGCCCAATGGGAATATAAGCCATTAAATATGGGCTTTGTTGTTTTTCCCTGCAGACCACTGAAGCTGAACTCTAAGTACACCTATGTTCTCCTGTTTAGTAATGAGTTGTGATACTTTAATGTGAAGAAGCAGTGATCAGGCCCTTTTTAATGCTTCTCCAAGCCTTTTCTGTCCTTTATAAATACATGGCTATCTGCTCGGAGGCCATTGCACAATTGCCTTCTGAAAAGAGAAGAAAAGAGTCTAACAGTTGGAAACGCTGAGGATACTTCCTGTCACTTATGAGTTTTCCAGAGAGGAAAACTCCTGGGAATGTCTATATGATCCTATAATGGCATGTCTCACTCATGGATTACCACCTTCCTCTTCCTCCCTTCGTGATGGGTATCTTTCCTTCCTAAATAGCAGCCCTAGTAGTTAATTTAGCCTAAATAATATTCTATAGAGCAATTGAAATTTGATAATTTACTTCTTAGATATCTATTGGAAGAGGATACCTCTCAAAACTGAGCTAAATTTACTGTAAAACCATTATTTTCCCTACAATGCCTCATTTCCACATTCAAGCTACTGGATTAGAAACAGTTGAAAGAGAACTTTATTAGCCCCAGGAATTTCACTTAAAGTATCCAAAGGCCCAGCCCCTCTGAGACAGTACTCCTCTTACCATCCACCTACAACACCAATGAACCGTCTTCCATCACTTCAATCTGCTAGCCCTCAGCCCCTTCCTATTCTTAAAAGAAGAGAAGGCATCAATTCTTTGATCACTTAATTCTGTACTCTGTCTGTACCTGATGTTTAGCCATGTCCAGGATGATCTCCTCTCATCCTAGAAACTCTTGACATGACCACTCCTTCAATGTTCTGTCAAGAAACACACCAGGAAGGCCAGAACCACTTCCCCAGCTGATTTTTTTATTCTTTCAATTATTTCTTGCACTACCACCAACTTAAATCTGAACCCTAAAGAACACTGACTTCTGAAGAACACTGACTAGTCTCTTTTCCTCCCTGGATGTTGTTGTTGAATCGTTTTGGGTCATGTTTGACTCTTCATGACCCCCTTTTTGGGATTTTCTTGGCAAACATACTGGAGTTGTTTGCTATTTCCTTCTCCAACTCATTTTACAGATGAGTAAACTGAGGTAAATAGGGTCAAGTGGCTTGCTCAGCATCACACAGCTAGTAAGTGTCCTTAGCTGGATTTGAACTCAGATCTTCCTGACTCCAGATCTATCCACTGTGCCACCTAGCTATCTACCTCTCTGGATAGGGGGTAAATAATCATTTTTCCCCCTTTAACTGAAATAAGCAAAGGATCTTACTAAGGAAATAAGAGAAATCGTCAAATAAAACTATTTATGGAAACATAAAGTTGCCAAATTACAAAAGATCACAGGGATCATAGTGTAAAGCTGGAAAGTCACTCACCCCACTCTATCACTCCTTCCTGACTCAGGCCAGGCACAGAGTCAAATGACTTGCCCAAAGTTCCACAGATAGTAAGTAGCTCAGTCAGGATTCAAATACTGGTCCTGTGACACAAAGTTCTATGCTCTCTCCATTGTACCAACCTGGCTCCCTGGCTTAATTTTTCCTGTCCTGGTCCAGTTCAAGGCCAAGCTTCAATTCTTCCTCCTCTAAGAAGTTTTTCCTGGTTTTTCCAGTTGAAAACACTCCTTGCTTCCCTCTATTATGCCCTTTTGACATTCTAATTTGTACTAGTTATTTGTGCACATTTCTTTTGTTTTCTATAACTACTGACTGGCAGAAGACACCTACCACTATTAATGGGTGAGAAAACAGTGTTTCTGCCCTCCGTGATCACAGAAAGCCCAGATTAGTGAAGCCACAGCTAACGCCTATCCCAGTATTTACTTCTCCTTTTGCCATCGCTGGACTTGGAAGGATGAGACTTTAACTCCAAACTATGTCAGTGACTGGAAGTGAAGGCCTCTTAGCCTTGGAACCTACTACCCACATCTATTCCTTCCTGACCTGTGTGCTTAGACACTCCAATGCCTTATCCAGGACTAGAACCTCAGACACCAGGCCTAACCAGAAGCCACGTGTACCATCTGAGTAATGTGTCCTCTGCCATAGTGGGATGTGGCAAAGAAACTGGTATGAGGCCCCTGGAGACCCAGTCTCCAGTATTTCACCTACCCAGATGCCCAACTTGATATTCTTACTAGTTCATTCTCTTTTTCCTTAGTGCTTACGAGAGAACAAACTGATTCTGCCTTTATTATTGAGGTAAATAAAGGATACCTCCTCCACCTTGAGTCTAGAATATTTCTACCATCTTCTTTCCCCTAATTCCTGAAATTCAGAATTGAAGTCTGCCAAGGTGAAACCTTCCCACCATTTGCTACCATTACCTGCTGCCCTTTTGTCCTTATCCCCCCCTCAGCCCTATCCTTCCTAAATTATTACTCTGCTTTGCCCTCCCCTGTCATTGTATCCTCTGGAAATTCCAGTCTACAGTTAACAAACTTCCCTTTATCCTACATCTCTTGGCTTTTTCCAAGTTCTTGTAATCATCTGAGCCTGGCATCCTCTAAAGCAATTGCCTCTCTAGTAACAGGGCCTTTTTGCATGCCCTCTGACACATAGGGCCAGGAGAAAGAGTAGGCATATTACTTGCTCATTATTGCTACTTTTATACCTTCCTTATGCTGCAAGCATTTAGCAACCTTTCCTCCTTTGAAGACCTTACCCTGTTCAGATCACTGTTATAATCACCTAACTACCTCTAGGTTATTCTTCCTTTTTTCTTAAGGAGTTCAGTTTTGGTTTATAAGTCTGCCCTTTGCCACCACTCTCACCACCCCCTAACCCCCAATCCCTGGCCTCATTCTTGAGAATGCACATATTGATGTTATATCAAATACCTTGGCCTCCCAGGTCATCAACATCCTATGACCTAAATTTTCACTGCAACTCAGCAATCCACAGGGATGGTCATTTCTTAGCTCTCACCTATCAGTATGTGGCTCCTGAACTCTGAAATTCCCCGCCTTACCCGCAACCTCATCCTACTGGATACTCCTCTCTCTCATTCTCCTAAACTTCTTCACCATCACCTATTATCCTAACACTGCCACTTCTCTTTTTTTTTTTTCCCTTTTCCACCATCCTCTAGCCTCTATAGTTAACCATTTCAACTACATACCTCTCTCTCTACTCTTAAATTATTTGACTCCTAAGAGTCCTCTCATTTGAGCTTTGTCAAAATCTCTACTCTGGGTTGTCTCCACCAATATGCCTTCTCCACTCCTGTTGACACGCTGCTAAGTCCCTGCTGGAGTAAGTAATACAACCCTGCTGACTGGATCCACTATACATTAAGAATATCTAATCTCAAGTTGTCCCTGACTGCTACATGGCAATCCCTTTATTCTTCTCTGATCACAATTCTCCACACAAGTTATTACAATAACCTTTTTTCTCCCTTTTCAACCTTCCTAGACCACTTCTTTCTCTCATGGCCATCAGGTGCTTCCCTTCTGCATTATCACATATCCCATCATCCCCTTTCTCTCTCTCTTTGCTCTACTCTGAGAAAGAGGTAGCCTTTTTCTTTACTAAGGCTCACCTTGCTACTTGTACCTTCGATCTGATCTCATTGTGTCTTCCCTGAGACCCTCACCCTTGAGTTATTCTCTCATGTTTAATCTTTATTTATGGACTGATTCCCTTTTTGTTGCTCAGAAAGATACTCAGGTCTCTCCATGTTAAAAAAACAAAACAAAAAACCCCAAACTTTTGCCTGTCCCTACCATGCTCCCTTGAGACGTCATCTTCTATCTCTTCTCCCATTCAGAATTAACCCCCCTAGAAATAGATGTCTATATGTATTGTCTGCCTGTCATCACCTCTTAACGCCTTGTAATGAGACTTTTGTTTAAGTACATCCCAAGGTTCTGTTCTCTTTGTGCCCTCTCCACTGAAGATTTCATCAGTTCCCAGAGGTTCACACAATCAACCAACTGCTCAAAATCAACATGTTCAAAGCAATTCACCAGCATGTCCCCTGAACCTACCTAGTCTCCAAACTTCCTTTGTTGAAAGTATCTATATGTTCACATTTACCCAAGTTTATAATCAAAGGCACCTTTTAATTTCTACTCTTCCCTCAACTCACATATCTCATAACTTGATAAATCTTGGTGATTCCAAATCTGTGTCTTTATCTTTACTCCTGTGACTACTACCACAGTTTACTTAGTCACTCATCACCTCTTTCTTGGACTATTCCTATAACTTTCTAATTAGTCCCTCCTTCTCTTCTCTGATCCACTTTCTATACAACTGCCTAAATAATTTTCTTCACTATTTTTCTATTAAGAAATTACCAGTATCTTCCTGTTTCATTTAGGAGAGGTGTGTGTGTATGTATATATGTATGTATGTATGCATATTCCACAATCTGGTGCCAATTTACTTTCCCCTACTAATTTCACATTATTCTCCTTCATAGAGTCTATATTCTAGCCTAACAAGAGGCTCCCTAAATTCATTTTTGTTCTTGTATCTCCACACTTTCACACATGGTGTCCATAGTTCTGGGAGTGAATTCTCTGTTCACTTTTGCCTCTTGGAATCCTCAGCTTCCTTCAAGATCAAGTATCATTTCTTGAACAAAGCCTTTCCTGATCACCCCAACTTTTAGTGCTCTCTCTCAAATTACCTTATATTTACTTATCTGTGCATATGTTAGATCCTCCCAATAAACTCTTAAGGTCTCTGAGGGCTGAGGTTCTTTCTTGCATTTTTGTCTTCACCTTACTCCACAGTACAGCAGCTTTTATAATAGTAGGCAAGCTATGTTTGTTTGAATTGGACTGAAGGTAGGATCAGTGTCTTATTTATTTTTATATGTTTCAGCACAATATATTTTTACATGGTAAATATTTAATGTTTGTTAAACTGAACAGTCAAATTCACACAAGTCTGTCTTGCTTTAAGAAAAATTTACATACAAAAATCCAAACATAAAACAAATTGAGTAATTTTTTCTCAAAGGTATTCAAAAGAATTTCTTTAAATAGGCTTAATATATTTACAATTATTTCACTTATGAAAATTATATTAACATGATCCTTTTAGAGCAACATTATTGTCTGAAGAATGGTATATATATGTAAAACTTGGATTCTACAACTTCTCAATGATTGTAACCTTTCCTACAGAGATTGAAAGAAAATTTTGCTAAGTATTTTGTAGCAGGAATAGTAAATTCTCAAGTTCTTGAGAATAAAAAAATAGCCAGCTTATGAATTTACAAGGTCCTTTTTCTTCTTCCTCTAGTTGTCTACCTTTGGTCCACTTTGTCAGGATCTCTATCAGCTACTGGGCAGAGGATTCAACAATCCATACTATTCGGATCTTTCAGCATCATGAATTTGCTAAACAAAAACTGCTATTAGTATACATACTTAATGCAATTTCCAGTATTGATAGAGAAAGACCAAGGAGAAGAGAACTGACTAGACAGAAGGGAAAGGCAAGTTAGGAAAGATTTTTATTATCCTATGAAAAAGTTTAAATGGATTAAAAATGAATTTTTAACCCAAAGTTTTATTTTTATGTCACCATCATTTCTGAACATATCTTTCTCCCTCCTCCACCTAGCAAGCCATCTCAAGGGATTTTTAACTGGGTTTTTCTATGCTTACCCCTTGTTTACATATTAGACTACAAAGCACTAGTTAATGGAATCAGATAATGGCTTGACTTGAAAGAGTTTTATTTTTAAAAGCATCTGCTGCATGTCATGTTTTATATATATATATAGGATCCAAAGTTCAACCACAGAAAGTGTCAAGTATCTCATATAGGCCATGCTCCTATGTATAAAAACCTCCTTTCACAGTCCACCTCCTTGCTTTGATTTTTTTTGGGGGGGGGAGGGGGAAGAGGGAAGAAAAAGTGCAAATGTAATGCTTAGTAATGTGTACTGAACAAAGTTATGTTAAATTAGATAAAGGACCCTAATGTTATTGTGGCTTAAAGAATCAATAGAGGTTTTGTTTAGTGAACACTTAAGCGGGGCTATGATGCTCTTTATTATGGAAAAAGGATATGGATAAAGCACTGCCAGGGCATTATTAATATCAAGGGTTGTGTTTGTTTTTTTCTTTACAATGTATCACAAAGTCCTCAACTTTTTTTGTAGGAGATCCACTTTTTGTTTATTTCTCTTAAGTGAATTCACCTAGGGGTGAGGAGAATGCTGATCAGAGGATTGGGAGATGGTGATAGGGCATGTGACAGACCAAAGCAGAATCTGCAGTCATCTTGTTGATCCTGAGTATAGCTGGGTATCTGAGGGGTTCTGGTCTTAGATATTTACTAACTATGTGACCCTGGGCATATCTCTTCACCCTGTTTGCCTCAGTTTTCTCATCTGTGAAATGCGCTGGAGAAGGAAATGGCAAACCACTCCAGTATCTTTGCCAAGAAAACCCCAAATGGGGTCACAGAATTTGAACACAACTAAAATGACTAAAACACACAACATCTGAGGGATAGAGGAAAGACTGGGAGAGAAAGAGTACCAGCTTCAGGGTACCAGCCGATAATTGGACATGTTGAAGACAGGTTTAAGGCAATCTAAAAGTTACTGATCCAACAAAAGCTGTAACTTAAGAGAGCTGGTGGCTGCAAACCCAACCTCTTCCTCCCTCCCAATTTGAGACCCAATAGAGAATATCCAGGAACCGGCAGCCTCAAGGCCACATATGGCCCTCTAGGTCAGGCCTGCCAAAGTGGCCTGAGGGTGGTATACTACACAGTCCTTTGACTGAATCCAAACTTCACAGAACAAATCCCCTTAATAAAAGGATCTGTTCTGTAAAACTTGGATTCAGTCAAAAGGCAGCACCCAACAACCTAGAAGGCCACATGTGGCCTCAAAGCCACAGGTTCCCTCCCTCTGGGGAATACCTAAAGGCAAGTACACTGGTCTTCTGAGGCAGATCTTAGCCAGTCTATGACTTAGTAGGTAAGTCGTAGGGAGATGCCTGAGCACACTAAGGTTAAGTGCAGCATCACACATGGAGACCACTCTATCCATTATGTCAGGTTGTTCCTCTGGATTAGGACATGACACACAACACAACAGTAAGCTGGTTAATCAGTACCTGAATAACCCAAAGTTGAAAGCAATGTGGTATTAGGAAATTTGAAGAATAGAATAAAAAAAAATCATGCTGAAATAGAAGAGATAGCTGATGCTCTAAAGTATCCTAATTCCTAGGATTTACATGCACCTGACCGAATCTTGTCCTTATAGATCAGTTTCCAAGGGCTTCTTCAGCTCTCTGTGTTCTCAAACGCTTCCATATAAAACCAAGCCCTTCAATTAGCCCCACTGTCTCTTCAGTACCTCACACTTCCTGTGGAAGGCTTCAGCCTTTTCAAAGCCTACTCAACTTTACTTTTCAAGCTTATCACATATTTGAGGTTGAACTAATTTACTCTAAAAAAAAAATCTGCCTGTGCCATTGTTAGATGACTCATCTTAAATACTATAAAATGAGTGGTATGAGAGGGCCCCAGAAAATTCTCAAACCACAATCTCATTCTAATCACTGTTCTCTGACTTTTGGCTGCATGGACCAGGCTCTTCTCTGTACTCTAGAACTATCCAGGGTTGGAAGCCTCTGCCTCTTTACTGATAAGCTGGGGCAAGATCTATTGGAAGTAAGTGTGCCTTAAGGCTTAAGCCTAGGCTACAGAATGGAACACCCAGTGCCCTACTTGAGAAAATGTCTTTGTGGTACTAGACCTGTCCTGCCATTGCTTTGTCTCCTCCCCCTGGCCTGTCCAAATCCTTTGAGTTGTGCCTCTGTCAGGAAGCGTTTAACTGACAGTAGCCCTAGTTCCTCGATTCCCTGAACTCTTATAATACTTTGTAGCCTATATTCAATTGAATACTCATTACAATTTTATTATATCACTTGCTATTTTTTCATGTATGTTGTATCATCACCAAAATTAGATGATCAGTTACTTGAGGATATGTTTTTTATGCTAAGCACATAATAGGCGCTAGATAAATATCTGCTGATTAATTAATGATTGGGAAGACAGAAGATGAAGGAAGCAAGAAGAAAAATGTGAGAGCTAGCGTCTTACCACCTAGTGCCTCTGCTCCAATTAAGCTGTCCCTTTTGCTAGGTGACACATTTGCAGCTATTTATATTTAAACCAAACACATACAACTTTTAAAACAGAGATATACAGACAAGCCCACTTCCTTTACCTAGTCTTTACTCATTCTCTGAATGACAGCTCTTGTATCCTTTCTACACAATTCTTTCCCATTTCAACTCCTTCAATGATACTTTTTCTCACAAGGAAAGGTGAATTTGAAACCAGCCTCAAAAAACAATGTCTTGTTTATCTATAGTGTAAGTTAGCTGTGTGCTTATAGGGCAAACCAAGTTACAGTGGGAACCTGAGGGCTGAGGTTTGAAACTCTGTCTTTGTCACTTTGCATGCGTGACCTTGGATAAGTCATTTCATAGGTTCATAGCAAAGGAACATCTAAAAGTCACCTAGTCCAATTCCATAAATTTACAAATGAAAAAACTGACGCCCAGAGAGGCTAGGTGACTAGCCCAAGAACTTAAAGGTAGCAAGTAGTACAGTCAGGATTTGAACTCTGGTCCTCTAGCTAAAAATTCAGTATTCTTTCCACTTTTCCTTCTAGGGATACATAATTCCCTATGTAAAAATGAAGGGGCTGGTCTAGATAAAGGGTTCTAGACTTGGGGTCCATGAACTTGTTTTAAAAATTTTTCATAATTCTATTTCAAAAGAATTTATTTCTTTTGTAATCCTACGGATCTTATTTCAAAAATATTACTCTTAGAAGGTGACTATAGGCTTCACTAGACTGCCAAAGGGGGTTGTGACACAAAGAAAAGGTTAAGAACCCCCTGGCCTAGAGGCTTTCAACTCTCAATCTCGGAATCAGAATTAGAACAAGCACCAGTTGGCAATCAATAAGCATTTATTAAGTTTCTACAAGGAAAGCAGGTACTGTGCTGAGTACTAAGGATAATAGGAAAGGTAAAAGACTGTCCCTGCTTTCAGAGTCCATCATCTAATGGGGAAGACAGGGAAATAATTACATATAAACAAGGTATACGTGGGATAAATTGGAGCTAATCAACCAAGGAAAGCATTAAGGGGGACACACCCTTACCATAGCAAGATGCATGTAGCTGGACTACTGTGCAGAGTAAATAAATCATGTAAATAAATATCCTTTTTGGGAAATCAGAAAGGATAGTTGTAAAAAGACAAACGCTATACAGCATGTAATTAGTTAAGTGACTTAGGCTCACCCTACTTTGTAAATACTTATCTTCCTTTTTGGAACCTACAACTTTGTAATGGGCCAGTCTAATGGGTGTCTAATTCAGAAGACAGCATTATGTGGAGAAGGAAGCTACTTCCAATTATCTTGGATCTCTTATCGTGTAACCTTAAGTGTTCAACAAGAGCAAAAGCCTTAGGGGCCTTTGCTGCTGTTAACTTTTCCCCTACTCCCAATTATTTCATAAGGAAAGGCATTCATTCTACAAGAAGCAAATGTACACTAGGAATGTAGTCAACAGCTGCACTCTTGCTACACTCTGAAACTAAAGTGTTGATGCGTTCCTTTCAATAGCCTTCATCCTTTCTTCAAAGTAGGTTTCTAACTGAACTCCCCATTTTTCATGTTTATCTTAAGTCCAGACATGTTAAACTCATTCAACCTTTAGTAGCCATTCCATGTTTAATCATGAAACTCAAAATGTTTGCTATTATTATTATTTTGAAGTGAGAGGGAAGGGTAAAGAGAGAAAGGAAGGGCAATGGCGTATGACAACGGCAAGAATATTTTAGGCCAAGGTGCCTAAGTTTCCAATAGTCATGAGATCTTTTCATGTATGCATGCCTGTGATACAATATAAAGCCTTCCCCCCCCCCTTCATATTTAGTCCCAAAATATGTTACTAGTCACTCATCAACACTTTGGAATGATGACTTTAAAATATATCCTATTACTAGAAAGCAAACAGAAGAGAGATCCATGGGCATTTTCCTACAAAATGGACTCTGGCTAGACAGTGATGATTTCACACTAAATAGGGAGAGCTAACTGTAAAGGAGGGGAAAGCCCAAGTTATTACATGTATGGATAAGTTTGATAACTGGACTGTTGACATAGTTCTACACAGATTGACTGCTGATAACTGAATATAAATTCGGAGATAATCAGATTTGAAGCCTAGTGAAAACTCTGCCCTCATGAAAGGGCTAAGGTGAATTCTCTGACCCAGAATGCTCCCTCACAGATACATATAATACAGTCACTGCTGCTTAAGCTTTCAGCAAGAGCCAGAATAGTTCTGCCTGGTTGATAAAAGTATTTGATCAGACCCCTGCAAAATACCCCCAACTTCCATCAATTTAAGACCCTGGAACCTCCAAAGACTTTTTGAAATTTCAGACATTTTTGTGAAAAGCACCCAAGCTAATTCTAGAGAATTTGTGGAATCTAAATTATTAAAGGTCTGACCAAAATGAAAAGGACTTTTCAGGGCTAAGGAGGTCCACTTAAAAAGAGTATTAGCAGCTTCCTGTGTGTAACTCAGGGGCCTTTTCAAGCCTCAACTTGCAAACCACTGTCTTCTCTTGGTAGGTGGAAAGTGAAATGTCTGTAGAGGAATGCATAATACTTCTTCCCTTCCTCCCTCACCATTCAAAAAAGAAAAAAGAATTAAGCCCCTAACTGTTTGCAGTACTTGTATTTTAATGCTTTTCTCTCTTGAAGGCAAAGATTGTTTCAGTTTTTTTTGTCTTTTGGATCCCCAGTATCCAGCACAGGGCCTGGCACACAGTAAACACTTAATAAATGCTTGTGGATTGACGGATAGCTTGTAGTGATTTATGGAGTTCTCCCCTACTCAAATAGCTATTTTTCTCCTGCATTCATTCCTATTTACTTTTCAGTTAGTAGGGAAGAAAAAAAATACAATCCATATTCCAATCTCCCTCAAATGATTTTAGTAGCCACACTATACATTTATTCCCCCATCACTAGGTTCAGTAAGAATTTTCAAATCCTTGCTTATAGCCATACATTTTGATTCAAAGCCAGCTCTGTACTCCTGTCCAACAAGGGTTCTTTTTATTGCCTGTTCCCCTCAACTGGCATAATAAGGTAAACTCAGGTCCACAGTAATGACTTTATAAAACACTTAACCTTTAGTGGGGGAAGGGAGTGAGGAATAGAAAGGGAAAAGAAAATCAAGTTTCTTAAAGGCTTTTTCTCTCCCTGGCTAACCTCTACCCAAATGGAGACTGTTAAGTCCCTTCCCAGCCAAAGTCGATTGCCAACACCACTGTGATTTGCTTGAAATTTGCCAGTTTCCCTGGGGAGTGCTTTAAAAGAAAAGTTCCACAAGCTTGAAGAGTATTTAACTTTTTACCCTCTGATTTTTCTTTACCCCCCACTCACAAGTGGCCTTTTGTACACAAAATTTCAGGAAATAAAGCACACAAACACCCCTCCACACACAAATAAACTCCCAAACTAACAGTAGTGTATAATTGTGTTTTTGTTGGCGAGTTTCCAGCCCTGTCACTCAATCAGTTTGGGAGTAAATGAAACCCTCTGCTTTGGAAAAATTGGAAACTGACACACTCCTCTCAGTGTAAAACACATACAAAATCTCCCTCACATTTCTTTCTTCATCATTCCTCCACCTCCCCCCCAAAAATACCCTACTAGGGGAAAGGAAGTTAGAAAATGAATGCTTATGTCTAAAATAAAGATCTTTCACTTCTCTCTCTCTCGTAGTTTCCTCTTTCATTAAGAAACACAACCTTTCCTGTTTCCAAAGTCTCTTCTTCTTAAGTTGCCATCCTTAGAGCTTTCTTCCAGGAGGGATCCAGCTCTTTGCTGTGTTGATGCCATTTCACAAAGTTTCTAGTCCTTGGAGTTAATACTTGAGCGATTTTGTTTCTAGAGAAATCTAAAGAGCAGTCCTTCCTCTAGAGCCTGTGCCAGGTCTCTCCTCCCCTCCTCCTCCTCCTCTCTGTCTCGGTCTCCACTAAATGGCTGCACGTTGAAAAATGAACTCAAAATCTGTATTCTTCTCTACTATTCTGGCTGCAAAAGGTAATTCCAAAAGAGAAAATACGTACAGCTTATTTAAAAAAGCACCCTGTCATCCCACCTTTTCCAATACTTCCCCCGCCACCTCCCACTCCACCCCCAACCAAAAAAAAAATACACCATACCTTCCTTTGATTCATCAGCTTCTGAGTTCATGGTGTCAGTGTAACTTGCTGGAGACTAGATTGTAGCTGACACGCACTCTGAGAAGCTGCAAGTCAATGTCTCAACATAAAAAAAGAAAGAAAGAAACCAAGAAAAGAAAAACCTCCCTGGGGTGGAAGACTGGTAGTCGTGTAGAGATTTTAAGGGGAAAGTTCTGCAAATTTGACGAATCACATCTCAGCTATGTGAACAGGATTCCGCCCCTTCAAAACTGCATGCTAGCTAGCAACTGCTGGGGAAGTAGCACCTTTGCACACAGGCGCTGTGAGACTTACATATCAGTAGTTAAGAGTTCAGTCACTGGATTTTCCCCGAAGCCTTCAGTTCTTAAGCAGGGTGGAGTTTTACTTGTTATAGCATGCTTTGTGGGCATGCAGACAAAACGAGGGGCAAAGTATGAGCCAGGACTGGGGAAAGAGGAGAGAGAGAGAGAGAGAGAGAGAGAGAGAGAGAGAGAGAAGAGGAGAGGACATGAGAAAAAGAGAGAGAGGGAGACAGAGAGACAGAAGAAGCAGCAAAGAATAGAGGAAAGGCAAGAAATAGCAGGGGAAAAAGGTGTAAAACTAACGCTTAATGTTAGGGCATAATTAATCTGAAGAAAAATAAGTTTCATAAGGTATGTGATAAGAAATCGATGAAAGAAAATAACTTTTATGTTTTATTTCTCAATGAAATTAGGTACCTGCCTTAAAGTTATAGTGGTCTCTAAATTTTTGATTGTATACTCCTATAAATAAAAATTGAGCATGCACACATACTATATTTTAATTTATAAACTTTTAATACATAACTCTATTCATAAGTGTGCACATTATACAACTTACAGAAAAAAAGAAACTTAAAAAGGATGAGATTAAAGATGAAATAATACTTGATCCTTCGGTCAACAGGGAGACTCTGGATTTTACTAAATAGAAGAGTGACATTGCTCAGCCCTGCACTTTAGGGAAACTACTGGCTACTGTGAGAAGAATGCTTTGAAGAGGGGAAACACATGGGGCAAGAAGACCAATTAGGAAGCTATGGCCATACTCCAGGTGTGAAGTGATAAGGGCCTGAATTGGAGCTGGGGCTTTGTGAGAAGAAACAAGGGAAGAGATGCCAGAGCTGTTGTGGAGATAAAAATGCTAAGACTTGGCAAGTAATCGAATGTGTGGGGTGCGAAAGAGTAAGGAGTTAAAGATGGGTGGCCCAGGGCAAATGCATGTTCTATGACACAAACTAGGCAGGGAGGGGAAGTATGGGCAAAGGGGGTGAATGTGTTGGGATGAGAGGGGAATTTTCACAGTGGCATTTGCATAGCTGCCTCTGTGGGTCCCAAGGTAGTGTCTAGATGATGACTCTTCTGACAATTCAATGACTGACTTAGAAGGGAAGGGACTGAGAGCAAGAAAAGCATGGAGAATGGTAATAGAAATGGGAATGTAGAAAGTAAATGGGAAAGTATTGAGGAATAAAGATAAGTATAGTTATGTTGGAGACAAATCCTACAGTTAGCCATCAAAGAGAGTGTGGGATACAACCCGTATTTCCACACTCTGATTAGTTTATCATGAAATGTCTTGGCTAAATTTAGGCCATAGCCCCCTACTTTGCCAGTCAATGGAAATAAAATTTAGTACAAAATAGTAATGGATTTATAAACAACATCAAAGCAGTGGGGGGAAAAGTGATCTCCGTCTGAACTTCAATTTCATCTCATCTTCTAAGTCAACTGATAATTTTTTATTTCTTATCATTTCCATTACCTTGTGTGTAAACACCCTCAAGGTTCACCACGTTACCTACTCCATTCAATAAACTCCAATGGCTCCTTATTACCTTCAGGATCAAATATAAAATCCTCTGGCATTCAAAGCCCTTCATAACATGGCTCCCTCCTACCTTTCCAGTCTTCTTTCACCTTATTCCTCCCACATGTTCTGTGATCCAGTGGCACTAGCTTCCTTGTTGTTTATCTTTATCTTCCCACTCTGGGAATTTTCACTGGCTGTCCCCCATGCTTGGAATTTCCTCCCTTCTCTTACCTCTCTGGCTTTCTTCAAGTCCCAGCTAAAAATCCTACCTTCTATTAGAAGCCTTTCCTGATCCCTCTTAATGCTAGTGCCTTGCTTTTGTTGATTATCTCCAATTTATCCTGTAGAAATCTTATTTGGACATAACTTTTTACATATTGTCTCCCCCATTAGACTATGAACTCCTTGAGATCAAGGAGCACTTGACTCATAGTTGGTGCTTAATAAATGCTTATTTATTAACTGACAGACATTAAAGCCATTTTTCCATATCAGCACTATAGGAAAATATGGCATATGTGACCTAGACATAAGGTGAAGTTATATGCAATGTTTTGGGTTTTTTTAAACATTTTAAAAATAGCATCTTTATCAATTATCTTTGTACAAGAGGAAGAAAAAATGTCCATTTCCTTATACATCACATTTTCCATAAACTCACTAAGGCCAAAATGCAAAATTGCATATTGCAAATGCTAACCTTTAAGTCATACTGGTTCTGTGAAATGTTAAGAGATTTTTGGCGAGCCTAGAAAACATGCGATCCTTTGGGTCCACTTTCCTAAATGACTGCATTAATTATTGCAAAATACTAATCAGGGAAGTCATTTTAATTTGTTTTTCATTAAACAGAGATAGACTAAAGAGGCCACATACCCATAGTGAGGTAGTACAATGCACTGAAAAAACCCACTGGATTTGGAGTCAGAGATCCAGATCCAAATTCAGGTTCTGCTGCTTTACTTTGTGTAACTTTGGGAAATCACTTGGCCTCTCTAGATATCTCAGTTTTCTCATTTGGAAAAAAGAAGGTCTCAGACCAAAGGTTGCTTGAGTTCCCTTCTAGCTTTAAACCTAATGGTCCTATGAGTGTAGTTCCTGGGTCTTCCAGCTCTCATGAGTAAACTTTTGACTTATCTTTCTAGAGTCCAGGCCTCCATGAAACTTCCCAGCAAATTCCACCATGCCTCTCCATTTTTCCAAGTTTCTCTCTATCTGTTGTCTTCCCTCATTAGAACGTAAGCTTCTTAAGACTGGGGCCTGACTTGCTTGAATGTATTTGTATCCCCAGCACTAAGCGCCGTGCCTGGCACATAGAAAGCCCTTAAAAGCTTTATCCATTCATGAAATAGAAGAACATTTTGGAGTAAGAAGAGTCCCCAAGCCCAGCACAAAAATTCCCAAGGAACTATGGACAAATCACTTAGAGAGTGATATAGTCATTTACAACCCCCAGAAATACTAAATGAATTGAAGCCTCAATTTCCCATCTGAAAAATGGAAATCATATTTTCTGCCTATTATCTGTCTTGAGGGGATAATATTGGAAAATTATCAGTAGATAGGAAGTCTATCGATAACCATCAGAAAAGTCATTACATAAACCAAATTTGGAAAAATCAGTATAACCTTAACAGATTTTTATTTTTGGCCTGTGTATACCAAGTCAAAAATATGCTCTGAATCCTGCAACATTAAATTTAATCAAATTTGGCAGCAAAGAAAGCTGGCAAAAAAATTTTGAAAGCTAGCAGCATTGGTAATGCTAAATGACTGTTAAGTATTAATTGTGAAAGGAGAGAATAAACACTATTAAAGACAAAAAAGAAGAGCCCCCTTTAGTTTTAAGGTGAACTCTAGAGTGAATGTTTACCTTAATTTGTAATCAATCTATGATAATTCCAGGACATATTTCAGTAATGAGGTCTATTGAGACTGAATAACAAGTAGGATATTAACATTATCATTTTAAGCTCATCTACAATAAGACCAAAAGTTGATATAACTCTAAGGAATACATATGAAACCACTTCCTTCTGTTGAGTAATACTCATTTTCTTTTTACTTCACTGAAATGAAAAAATGATGAGAAGTGGAGGTGATGAAGGACAGCAAGAGGAGGAAGAATAAAGGTGGGTGTGTTAGCCAAGAAAGATGTCTAGAAAGTATCAATTATACCTACTTCTAGCAAAATAACCTTGAAACAGAATTGACCATGCCTCACCTTTAGAAATGTCCCAGATAACAGCTACATCTCTTCTACAGATGTCCTCTACCAATAACTGTCAAGTAGCCTACAAAAGATTCAGTAACCTCAAATTTACCCAGAAAGCCCTACTCCCAGCCTGAAATGAACACATTGATGGCATGACAAGACATGCCTTGGACTTACTACAGGAGGCAGACAGAAATGACCTTTCCTGGCCTTTTCCAATGAATCATTCAGAAAGCCAGCTTCCCTTCCCCCAGACAGTACAGCAAAGAGACAACATCAAACACATTAATCATTTTCATTACGCATAAGCCTTGGGTCCTTCTCACTAGCAGCACTATTCTATAAAGGTATCTAGTTCTGATCGATAATTAAGGGTACTGCACAAAACCTATATGATGACGATACAAAATGCCATGGCTGAAAAACCATTATACTTTGCTGCCTCAGAGTTCACGTCGATTCTCTTCTGCCAAAAACAATCCATCATTACAAAGCACCTCTTAATTACCTCAATAGACACAGTACAGTTCAGAGGCCACAGGAAAGGAGTTAAAACAGATGCAGTCTATGTTGTCTTCTAAGGCATCTTACTTGGATTTGGGTTCAAAGGGAGGCCATCAGACCTCACTCAGTTTGTTCAAAAGAAACAAGTGCTGAATGAGTAGAGGGAAGTGGTACGTCAACCTCACAACTTAATTTAGGGTTCTTTCAGTAGCTCAGTTGAATGTATGCAGTCATCCCCACCTGAGGAAAATATTTAAATGGATTCAAAAGGTCACCTTAGGCAGGATTCCCCTTGATATAACTCTCGGATCTGGTCCTATTCTTTCCACTATTATCGCTCTAATTTAAACCTTCATCATTTCTTGCTTGGACTACTGAAAAAGTACTGATTGGCTTCCCTGTCTGCAGTCTTTAACCCCTCCAATAAATACATTCTACACCATTGACAGTTTTTAATTTACATTCTACACCATTGACAATTTTTAATTTACCTAAGGCAAAACTCTGAATGGCATTTTAAATTCTGAGTTATTTCTCCCCAAACAACTCTTCCATCCTTATAATTCACTGTACTACTTTCCATGTCCTATACTGCTCAATAGCCACTTGTATCAGGGCTTCTCCTACATAATAGGTTGGTTGGACTAGCTCACCTCCTAGGTCATGTGATTCACTGGTGTAGGTGTTTATTCTACAGACATAGAGACCAAGTTTCCTCTCTTGCTAAAAACTATGCCACTGGTCATTCCATGCATGAATGTGCCCTGAGTTTTTCTGTATTCACGTCATTACTCACACTGTAATATTTTTAACCACATCTCTGCCTACTGAAATGAAAGCCATTCTTCAAGAACTCTCTTAAATACGCCATCTTCTCTACAGTCTTCTCACGACCAGTATTTCTCCCTGAACTTCACTAACTTTAACCAATCTCTTTGGCCATTCCTTCAGGGGCCAGAACTTAAGGGAGGAGAAGAAGGGAACTTGGAGAGGAGAGCACTACTCTGCTGTACAGACAGCCTATACTCCCATACTCAGTCCGTCCCAGGTCCTGAAGTGAAGGCCAAGCACCAGTAGTATCAGCAAGACAGATGGGAGTGTAGGTCCACAGAAAGCAGATGGCTAAGGTCTAGCTGTAATGAGAGCTGAGCCAGAACAGTAAGAACGATTCAAGTGTGAATTATATTATGGGTGAACACTGCACTGCTAAGTCCCTGCTTAGGGAGGGGAGAGAGCTGGAGATATTTTCCCCTCCCCTTTTCTTCTTCTCAGAGGAGAGTTAAATGCCCCTATGGGTCAGCAACAGCCATTTTTCTCTATATTTACTTTTTCTTCTAAGTTGTTAAAAGTGATCAAACTGCTAATCAACAGAAATCCTAAACTTTGTGTTGTGTCTTATTTAAGACTCACAGGTACAGAGCTGGGGGTGGAGAGATTTTCTCTTTACAGAGATAAGGGATATTTTGTCTGATTGAGTTAGACTGAGGGCTTAGAGTCATCATTGCTAACCATTGAGGGGAGTGAAATGGGGAGCTAATATTACAGACTTACATGTCTGCAAAGAATTCGAGACCAGGGCACTCCTTGTTAAAGATGAGTCGATAGCCAGAGGAGCTTGTGTGGTAGGGCAATCATGTTGCTGTATTTAAAATAATTCACCTTTTAGTAAAGAGATGATCTGTGAGTGGAGGGGATGAGGGGCACGGATTTGCTAGGAGAGTGTTCCATCGCTGCAAAGGGAATGGTTATGGAGTTCCTGGGCATTCTCAGACAGGACCCCTGGCTCAAGTGATGCCCGGCAGTTGTCCATCTTGCTAGCCAATGCCACCTAGTGGTTATAGTAGTTTATGCTATTGCTGCTTGAGTACTTGTTTTTTCTCCTTTCCTTCACAATAAGCTACATGAAGATTACCTCTAATACATTTTTCTCTCCCTAAACACAGCACCTTGCATATAGTAGGCGTTTAAGAAATATTTGATGACTATACCCAAATAGAATTAAATCCACTTTAAGATTTAAAAGGTATAAGATACTATCAACACAGTTTATAGCCCAAATATCATCCAAGTTGGTCACATTACACTATCCACCTTAACCTCAATAAAATACCAAAGAACTGAACTTTATCTTTGGTTCCATTGGTCTTTCACTATTTCTGGTCACAGCTCACTTCTATACCTCCAAATGACAAAATGGACAGCTTCAGAGGAGACTGGGAAGACCTCTATGAACTGATGCATCATGAAGAGAGAACTAGTAGAATAATTAATTTCTACAAAGACAACACTATAAAGAAAAATAATTTTCAAAGTCTTTACTACTCTGATCAATGCAATGACAAACCACCACTCCAGAGTAGTGAAATGAGCCTACTGCCAGAGAGGTGATGAGCTTAAAATTCTGAGAGAGTCATTCATGTCTGGACATGGCCAATGTGGAAATTTGTTTAGCCAGATCATATATATTTATGATACATTTATTTTATGCATATTTATTTTAATTTTGTTTGGGCTTTCTTAGGGGGCAGTGTGAGGGCCAGATTATAAATGTAAAAATAAACACATTTTAATATAAAAAAAGTTTAAAAAATACTTCTCAAAGAGCTTTCTGCCTTTTGACTCCAAGGACTACAGTTGATCACCAACTATTCAGATACCCTCCACCTGACAGAGTACAAGTGCAATAATTACCAAAGTTGCTGGCTATATTTTTAAACCCAAATTTTGCTACCACATTGACTTAGAGTTCACCACCTACTAAGTTTTCATGTTCATGTAGATAAGATGAACTTAAAAACAAAGTTTATAGCTTATTCAGATGCTGCCACCTAGTCCAACCTCTTCATTTAACAAAAGAGGAAACTGAGTCCCAAAGAAGTTGAATGGCTTGCCCAGCCAGGACCTAACAGCTAGTAAGAGTCTAAGATGGGATTTGAATCCAGATCTTCCTTGTTCCAAGTCCAGTACCTTATTCACTAAATCATGCTGCCTCTCAGTTCATAGTCAAGATTTTTTTAAGTAAACTTTAAATACAAACATGAAATAGATTCGTAAATTAATTATATACCTGTAACTTTCAAGTTACAAATAATTTAAAGTTGCAAATGAGATTATGGCCAAATCTGAAAATATAAAATTAGAGATGAGAAAAAATGGAAGTCTTAAAATTTTTTTTATTTTGTTTTTACTTTACTCAAAATTCAAGGGTTTTTTTTTTTTTGCTTGAAAGTTTCTGTCAAAATCTTTCACATACTGATATTCCTACAGTACCCTGATCTCACCCATGTGGGTACTCTCGCCATAACTGTAGATAGTAACCTATCAACAATATTAAATTCTATGCAATTCTCTTCTGTGTCCTTTCCTAAATAAATCCTCTTTGGAGGAGTTACGAAAATAGCAAATATGTTTTTTAAAATTCCTGGATACTAATGCAACACTCTGGCTATCCATACCTTAGTCATGACTACATTACCGACCCACCTCCTCCTCTGATCATACATTTTAAGCCACTTCTTGAATTTGGCAATATTTTGGCATCCATTGCTCTTTACACAACGTGCAGTTTTGATTCAACTGAGATCATGGTATTCCGTGATTCATTGACACAATGACTAGGAGACTACTAATGTTAAAAAAGATGAGCATTTGTGGCAGAGAGCAAACTGACTAAACCAGATTATCCAGAGAGTGTTTACAATTGAAACTGAAAGAATGTGCAGGAAATAAACATGTCAAAAAGAACAAATTTGCCAATACTTGTCTAGGAATTTAGTTTCATCACTGATGACACTGGAATACCACCTTTGGTCTTAAATTACCTGAGTTTTCAATATGCCAAATAAGGGAGTAGCAATGATATTTTAAGAAGATGAAATTGGGAAGAATTGCTAGACCTGCCTAAATACATACATAAGAAATCTGTGCTGGATGTCACACAATTTCAAAGCACTCAGGGATCTATTTTGTGATAACTAAAGAGAAAATACCAAAAGAATAAAAAATATCATGGATGGTAGAATATTGAGGTCCACATCTATTATAGTTTTGCTATTCATCTTGTAATTTGATTATGCATTCCTTTAAGCAGGTAGATGGAAGTGTATAAACATAAATTTATATAAATTAATAAACAATAATATATGTCTATGGTGTCTTTAAGAATCATAAGTTTCCTTGCTTATCACTTTTTTTTTTTTTTTTTTTTTTTTTTTTTTTCTTTTTGGCAGGGCAATTGGGGTTAAGTGACTTGCCCAAGGTCACACAGCTAGTACTTGTGTCAAGTGTCTGAGGCCGGATTTGAACTCAGGTCCTCCTGACTCCAGGGCCGGTGCTCTACTGACTGCGCCACCTAGCTGCCCCACTTGCTTATCACTTTAACCATGGTTTATTTATTTGTTTACCATTATCTGAATATGGGCGCTGCTACCTCTCTTTTTTATGAATTACCTACAACATAATACATTTTGAGTTAATTCCTCATTTTAGCTGTGTGAATCTTTGTTTCAAGTATGTTTCTTGTAAACAAAATATTGTTGGATTCTCCTTTCTAATCTAGCCTCCTACTCTCCTCCATTTCACGGTTAAGTTCATTCCACTGACATTCATTGTTATTATTAATTGTGTATTTCCCTCTTTTCATCCTGCCCTCCTCTCCTTACAAAAAGAGGTAGAAAGAGAAGGAATTTAGTCAGTCCAAGTCATCTGTGGTTGAACCATGACTATTTTTTTTGTCCTTCCTTTCTTTACCAACCTTGCATTCTTACACTCTTGTCAGTTTTTAAATTCCCTTTTATGATCAATCCTTCAAAGCTGAAAATAATTTTTCCTTCCCCAATTCTACTTTCTCTTAAACCCCTACTTTCCCCTTTCCCTGTTATATCTCTTTTGAGATACTTTGTTCGCTCTCTCTCTTTCTGTGAAACTTTTTGTCTAGTTCACACAAAAATGAGGTCATGAGATGTCTGTTCCCCTTCCTCACTATTTGTATAATCTTCTTCATATGCACCCCATTTATGAGAGATAATTCTCCCCTTCCTCATTTCTTCCCTCCCATAAAACCAACAAAACCACACCTAGGCCTATGTTTGTTTTATTTATTCTTCTGTGATCTTTGAAGATAGGAATTTGAAGGGACAAGTAAGTTCTTTTAGCTCTTTTCCAATTAGACAGATGTCTGCATTTTTCTAGGTTCTCCTTGAATCCTGTGTTTGCATTTCAAAATTTCTATTCATTTAATAAGAAATGTATGAAAGTCCTCTATCCTATTAAAGATCAATTTTCCCCACTGTAGGATTTTACTGGTAAATAAACCTTTAATATTTTCTGTATCTTGGTTGTAAGACTTTATATTTTGTCACCTGGAATAAAATACTCTAAGATTTTTCCTCTTCTTTATAGTAATTTCTTCTTTCTTATGTGATCCTGTCAATGGTTCCTTGATACTTATTTTTTTTTCTAATTGTGTAAAGTACTTTTTTTTTTTGTTCTGGAAGCTCTGGGTTTTGGCTATGGCATTTTAGGTGTTTTTAATTTGGAGTTTCAGTCAACTATGATTTTTGGTCCTAACAGATCTGGGCAGATTTCTTTTATAATGTCCTGAAATACAGTGTCCAGGTTGCTTGCTTTTGTCATGGTCTGTGGAAAGTCCAGTGATTCTTTAAGTTATCTCTCTTAACCTCTTTTCCAAGTCTGTTGTTTTTGATTAGATTCTTCCTTTTTTTCTTTTTTTTCCTCTCTCAATCATTTGACTTTGTTTTTGGTACTTTTGGTTGTCTCATTAAGTCACTGAGTTTTATTTCTTCCATTATACTTTCATGGGAGAAGAGTCCTCTACTTGGGAAAGGTGTTCAACTGTCTAATTCTTCCAATTTTTTCATTCAGGAATCTCACTTCATTTATTGGTTAACTTTTTTATTTGTTTCATTTCTTCCAGATAGGTATTCTGGTATTTCTCATGGTCAAACCCTTCCCTTCCCCCCATGCTCTACTTAAAGTTATGAGTTTATTCTGTTTTTCTTTGTTTACTTCTTGGATTTCTCTTAATATGTAATATTTTTTCATTGTCTTCAGTCTTTTCTTCTCTTTACTCTTATTTTTAGTTGCAGTTCTGCGATGGTGATTTTGTGTTGAGGTCAGTACTGTGGAGAATAGCCAAGATTGTTAAAAGAATCTTGTATGAGTTGGGTAGGCCTTGTTTGTTTTTTCTATTGTAATCTGGAAGCAATTCCTATGGATTTGAATGGGATAGATGGTACCAGGCTCCATCTTCTGCCTCAATTCCTGCCTTTTCACTCACTCTCCTGAGCGTTCCACTGTGCGTTTGTGCTTCATTTGATCTGTCGTCTCTTTTCTGATCCTCAATGGAAGTTCGTTCTATCTTTTGCTATCAGCCTGATAGTGCCCAATGAGATATTGAAAATCATGCTGGTCTCGGGTCTCCTAAATATTCTCCTCCACCCCCACTGGCTCTGGAGCCCATGTATTATTTGCTGTTTCCTATTTGTGATTTCTAGTGCTCCAAAAGAATGGATGGCCAGGTCCTGTCTGCTCAATGACCTACTGGGGCTCTCCACCATTACATTGTGAGCTCCTTGAGAGCAGGAATTATTTTTTCATCTTTCTTTGTATCTCTCAGTACCTATGTTGGCACATGGTAAGTGTTTAATAAATACTAGTTAATTGCCTGACTGGATATGTCCTCCTGTCTGATTTAATAGGTCAAGGCCAAGAACTAGTATCGGGTCCTCAACTACTGGAGTTCAAGCTGACTTGTGACAGCACCATCATTAAGCATTTCTATTCCATCCCCTGGAGATCAGTGCTATTTTCAGGACCTCTGGATGAGTGGGGTGAGGGGTTGTGGGGGCTTCCTTGGCAGAGTTCTTCTCCCTACCTCTTTCAGTTTCTTCATTTACCTAAGGTATATGCCAGTTTCCTTTGTGATAACCTTTGTTGGCCTTTGATGACTTTTGGCCATCTTTTTATAAAGTTCTGGAATATAGGAAGAATTTACTTCCGTTTCACTTGGATTTTCTTTATCATTGATCTTTCTAGGACTTTTTCCAGATAATTACTGGGGTTTATATGGACGACCTGAAGCCTTTCCTTTGTTGTTGTTGGGTTTTGGAGGTGGGGGGTGGGTTTGCCTTTTTTTTTTTTAAGTACAGTCGCCACTCACAGGCCCAATCCCTCTACTAATCAGCTCAACAAACACAATCAGTTTAGCCCACTGCATCTCAGAATTCCTGAGCTCAAACGATCTACTAGCCTTTCCCTCTCTGGGAAATTACAAGAATGGGATTACAAGCATAAACCACCATGATTAGCATCTATTGCCTTTTATTTTGTCATCTTGGCCAGAAGTCTCCTCTACTTTCCACCACATTTGTAATACAATTGCTTTTTTTTTTCCGTCTACTCAAACCCACCACTGACCTTTCCATTTCCCTCTGGGTTATATCCATTTTCAGAGAATGTTAAGACTCCACAGGCATAGAACAATACCAGAAGAATACTGGCATTAAAAAGATGGCCTTTGTTTCAGGGCAAAGTTTGGGCTGAATATTCAAGGGACTCTGAAGTTGACCAAAGGCAATCCAATCCCCTGTCCTCCTTATATTCATTTCTGCTACAAACTCACTGGTTCAATACAGACCTATGATAGATGCGCCCTATAAATTATCTTTCCAAATACATAATAGTCTGAAAAAACAGGCATTCTTTATTCAGCTTTGACATAGTGGCTCTTTTAAGTAGGCATAGGTCTCATCCAGGTGAAACTATAATGCAGAATTCAGTGCAATCTACACATCATCCATAAGTAGGAACATCTGAAAGATCTCTAGGAATCCCTCTGACCATATGCTGTACTCCCACCATGCCAAATCCAAGTGCCTTTGGCATGTTAATGTCTCCATTTTATGATTTATGATATTAATGAGGTCATCTCACAAGGTTGCCTCTACTGTTATATCTTTCGAGAAAATGTTGATAGTTCTGACACATAGATGGGAGACTCCTTGGTAGAGGGGTGGCTTTAAAGGAGATATGTTGCTTTATTGAAGCAATTTTTAAAAAATACTCAACAAACAATACATAGAGCATGGTGGATAGAGAGCTGAACTTGGAAGCATGAGACCTGAATTAAAATCCCAGCCCTATCTCTCATCTCTTACTGCCTGTGTGAATCTGGGCAAGCTACTTCACCTCTTGACCTTATTTCTCTCATCTTTAAAATGAAAGTGTTAGCCTGGAAGGCCACTAAGGACCTTCTCAGCTTTAGATTTATGACCCTAGATAATAGCATCCTGTGTTTTTTTTAGTCTTGCAAATGGTAACAGTACAATTCACTGTGGAATATTATATGCTGGAAGGGACCTCAGAGGACAACCTTCTTATTTTACAGATGACAAAACTGAGGCACAAATAAGTTGGGTTTTGCTCAATGTCACACAGGTAGTAAATTACAACTGCAATTCCATCCCTGATCCTCTCACACCCAATCTGGTAATCTTTTCACTATGCCAAGCTATGTATGGATGATTCCTATAATTTTTTAAAAGATGGGAAATTAGGTATATAGGTCAGTAGTTACTGATGTTATCTTGTTAATCTTTTTTTGGTTAGTAATGAAGTTGGAGGTTTTTTTTTTAATACCTTTGGTATCTTCCCCTCTTTCAGATACCTTGAGAATCTATCATTCTACACTCTCACAATTGTTTAGCTGCCAACATGTACCTCCTCTTTCTATACTTGATCTAATTTTCAGTTGTTTTTCTCATCTTTGGAGTGCCATTCCCATTGGGATAATGATATTAGAGATGTTCATCTCCTTTTAAATTTAAAACAACTTGGAAATTGGAATCCTAAATGACCAAGAATAGAATTGTTGCTGGGTGGCCATTCCTCTGGGAGTATCAATACTTTCTACTGAGGCCATCCTCATTCTTTATGTCTCCACATGCACCACAGGTGAAAGCATAATTCTGTGAACTTTGGAATCTATCAGAGGCACTGGCCATTGAATAAGAATAAGTTTCTGTTAAGGGTTGCTGTTTACTATATTCTAATAAATGAATATTATAGGAATGGGACACATTTTAAGAAAAAATTTCAAAAATCAGGCCCAAGTAAGTAATGCCAACAAAAGCATGAAAAGACAAAGGGAAAGGAGAGAAGGAAGAAAAGAAAAGAAAAAGAAATAGTACCAAGTTTGTACGGTGTCAGATTTATCCCATATTCAAAGTTGTGCTAAAGCCAGCTCAAACCTGCTCATATGAGCCTATTCTTAAATTTTCAGTATCAAATGCTACAAATCAAGGATTGATTCATTATTTGTTTTGTTGTCTAGACTTAAGAAAGTGATAGAGAAAATGTTAATAAAGCAGATTAAGCTTATCACTGTTGTGAACATGACTAATATGGGAATATGTTTTACATGATTGCACATGTATAACCTATATCTTGGGGGGGAGGGGAAAGTGAGGGAGAAAATTTGGAACTCCAAATTTTATTAAAAAAAGTGAATGTTAAAAATTATCTTTGCATGTAATTGGAAAAATGAAATACTATTTAAAAGAAAAAAAATGAATATGTTGTGAGTATTTTTTTTTCAGAGAGCCAATGGTTAAACATTTATCAGCATACTCCTGAGTATTGGTGACTGCTTACCAGGTGGCAGCACAAGGGAACAAGCAGCGTTTGAATGTGTTTGAGGGAAGTAATTGTAGAACTAATCTTACTCTGTCTCACTTTGGTCTTTCCTACTGCGAAGACAATTTTCTAGAAATAAACATACATTGTTTAGGACCATTTTCATCAACTCAATGAAGCCATTGCTCATGCTTACTGGCAAACTACACATACTTGAAATGCACAGAATTTAACATGAGACACAGTTATGCAACAGTTCACTGTTTTGGTCTCACATCTGTTACCTATTACTGTGAAGATTCCAAGCAAGGGCACTGTGATCCAATACCCAACAATCTTTTTTCTGATTAAACAGAAAATTAAGGGACATAAGATAAAGCTTATTCAGTTTGAGAGACAAGGTATCTGTCATAGAAAGTGAGTAATAAGCATCTTGCTAGGTTTTCAGAAAAAACAAAAAACTTACAATCTGCAAATAAAACAAATGTCAAACATGGAACCAAGACAAGCATATGCTGGCCTGAGTGGTGTGTGTGTGTGTGTGTGTGTGTGTAATGAAGTACAGAAAGTTATGAACTAGAATTTGAGTTGGGTTGAATCTCTAAATAAGTGAAGAGTACAGTCCAAGTGGTCATTTGTTCAAGAAAAGAGGCTATGAAGGGGAAGCTCTGTCTGGCAGACATGCTGAGCAGGGGAAAACTTGCCAGGTAAATGAAAACGTAGCCAGAGCTCAAGAGGTAAACTCAGTGGGTGGTGAAAATGTGAACCAAGGAAGAACTGAGCCAAATGTGAACCTGAAGCAAGGAAAAGGAAGCTATCTTTTGTGAAAAGCCCAGATTAGAAGCTTTTCCACTAAAATAAACCATATAATAAATACTAAGTTGCCAATATATCAACACTCTCTGCCACTTCACAAATGCTTCATTAAAGTGTGGGCAATGCTTAATAGAGTTGTAAGCAGAAGAAAAATAGATATATTTCTTTATTGTTTAATATTGTAGAATAGATGCTTCTTCTAGCTATCTGAAAACTGATATCATAGTTCATACTTTTGTGAATAATCATAACTTTCCTAAGCTCAGCTTTCACTTAGCTTCCTCAATGTGGATTCTATTTCAACAGACCCATTTCAAGTACTGTTTATAGTGCTCATCAGCTCAAGTTTTCATGTGCCACTGTTATTTATGGCCAGTCCAAGAGTTACAGCGGAAAAAAATGTACCTATAAAATCTTTGGCTCTATCTTGTTTTGCATATTTCAGGCAGGACATGTCCATTTGTGTATTACCTCAGATTCAACATGTTGAGAACTGACCACATTAATCTGGACGCTAACTTGGTGTCATTCCCATCCTCATCAAAAACTGAATTTCCTTCCTAGTGATCTTATTTCTAGCCCTACTAACACTATTGTTTCAGTGTCCCAGGCTAGAGTGACTAGAAATCTTAGGAAACACATTGACCCCTCCCCTCCTTTCATTCCTCAGATCCAATCTTCTACCAATTCCTATTATTTCTTCCTTTGAATAGGTATTCATATTTGCCTTGCCTTTCCATTTCACTACTCCTGGCTTCCATCATTACATAACTATATTATTGTGGCAAATCCTAAGCTAGGTTCCTGACTTCATACTCATCTCACTTTTAATCCATTTTTATATACCACTGCCAAGAGAAAATTTGTAAAATACTACTTGCATCATGTCATTGCTCTGTTCACGAAGCTTCAATGGCCCCCACTGCATCAAATCCAACTGCTTTGGCCCAGATTTTGGAGAACTCCATAATTTGACTCCACTCATTCTATCCAACCTCATTTCCTACTATACCTCAACATGGATCCTGTTTCAATTAAGACTGACCCCTACGTATATCATGCTCCTACTGTCTTACTGACTACCCGGTCTTCCCTCCACTTTTATAAAGCCTAATCATTCTTCAGAGCTCACTTTCTCTCCTACAGAGTTCTTTCTCTCCTACAAAATTTCTGATATTTCATGCCCCCCTGATCTGTCCCTCCTTTGAGGGGATTTGACTACTTAATGGTAAACTTCACACAGTCTAGAAGTAAATTTTATCTTATTATTTCATCTGTATTTACTTGATATCCTCAGCCATATTGGCAACTCCTTAAAGGTATGGCTGGATCTTATATTTTTGCTGTCTTCCCCCAAACCCTACTGTGTGGATAGGTAGGTACCTAAGTACCTGCTGACTGAAATGTGGTTCAATGAAATCAGATTATGACAATATGTGGAAGTGAGTTCATGTTCACTCTGTCTCAGATGGTACATTCCAAGACTCTGGCCACATGGGTACTTAAATTGATGGGAAAATGTTCTTTTGCCAGCTTCAAAGGGAAAAAAAAAGCCCACCTTCCCATAGCAGTTCAGCTACAGGGTGCTGTATCTAGTCATCCTCAAAAATACATAAATTTATCAAATGTACCAAAAGGAAACAAAAAAAGTCTGAAAAAGAGCCAAGTAGAGAATATCACCAGCTGCAAACCTTCTGTTTTACAAGATCAGTACAAAGCACTTCCTTTAACACTGTCCAAAACAGAGAGAATAGAATATATTTAACATCTCCCCAAACAATCGAAACTCTGTAAATTCTGTATTCTGCCAGTATTTGTTCATGTTTAGAGAAGCTAATCCTCCCCAAATAGGTATTGTACCTACTAGTAGTATCCTAAGAACATATGATACACGTTGAATAAATAACTGTTTCACATGGTGGAAAACTACAACCAGTAAAATACCAACAGCTGCTTTCTTCTTCAAACTAGCAACAACGTTATTCTTTGTGTATTAGGAAACCCTTAGCTTTGTTTGTTTTTACATCAGTGCTACACCATCCGAACTTAAGCAAATCTAGGTGGAAACACAACAGAAAGAAGAGAAAACCTCTGAGACACCAACTTATTTCAGAAAACTGGATCTATTTCCTATGCAACAGCTCTCTAGATGAGCAAACTTCTTTCTGGTGATTGCTCATATATCCTCTAGGACTCTTGGAAAATACATTGTGTAATGTTATGTTTGATACTGTAGCATTTTCATAAAGTGCTTCTAAGTTGTTTGTTCAGTCATTTTTCAGTTATGTCTGACTCTCTGTGATCCTGTTTGAGATTTTCTTGGCAAAGATACTGAAGTGGTTTGCCTTTTCTTTCTCTGGCTCATTTTACAGATGAGGAAACTGGGGCAAATAGGGTTAAGTGACTTGCCCATGGTCACACAGCTAGTAAGTATCTGAGGCTTGATTTGAACTCAGGAAGTGAGTCTTCCTGACTCCAGCCCCAGCACTTTATCCTCTGCACCACCTAGCTGCCTGCAAGTGCTTACATACAGTGTTTAAATGTTTTACCTGCATGTCTTTAAAGAAATAAAAAGCTTAGATTGATTGGAGTGATTTTCAGTACTTATTGCTGTGCCACTATAATAAAGATAACCATACTACCTAAATTAATTTACAATTTAAGTGATCAAATGACCGTGAGAATACAGTCAGTTCTTCTATAACACTTATTTGGAAATTTGTTCCAAAGCAAATGATGTATTAGGGAATGATTTGAGCAAAAACAAATTTTGTGTTTGCTTGTGCACGATTTAGGCCTCCAGAAAGTGAGAAAACACAGAAAACTGTATGGCTTCACAATAGCCCGCAAGCTGAAACCCTTTCAATGCCCACTTCTAAATGCGAATTTCAGATCTTTTTAGTAAAGTGACATATTTATTGTGTATCTTCTGGTATAGTAGGAACAGTGGGTCTAGGAAGGCTGATCTATCCCAGCCTTCTCCCCCACCTTCAATCATGGCTTCCAGACCCAGGAGTTGCAGAATAGGAAGATCCATAGCAACCAGCCTTTGCCAGCCCTAGACCTGGGCCTGTTGGAAATAGGTACAGGCCAAGCAGCAGCCTGAAGTCACAGATATTGCCACTATTTATTATAGTATCTATGCATTTCTTTTTTTTTTTTAATATGGAACGCTTCACGAATTTGCGTGTCACCCTTGCGCAGGGGCCATGCTAATCTTCTCTGTATCATTCCAATTTTAGTATATGTGCTGCCGAAGCAAGCACATCTATGCATTTCTTAAGCATTTAAACATGTAAAACCGTGCTGCTACTTTTATTAGGTTCTTATCTTTTTCTGATGTGTCACTAATGAAATTTTGGAGTATTGTGCCCTAATCTCATTTTCCCCACAAGCCCTGTGGTTTTTTTTTTAATTGTAGTTTTACATAGGGCAGTGATTTTTAGGAACACATTTCATGTTGTAGTAGAAGCGGCTATACTTTACAAAGATAGACACAATAATAACAAAATTCATTTGTAGGAATAAAAGATCTAGAATATCAGGAGAAATTATAGAAAAAGAAATGAAGGGACAATAACATTTGTAGGCTAAAAATTATATTATAAAGCAGCAGTCACTAAAACTATTGTTACTGTTTAAAAAATAGAAAAGTACATCAGTTGGAACAGACTAGAAAAAGACGAGTTAAAAACAGCTGATTCATTAATCCAATATTTGGTAACTTGAAAACAAATTACCTGGGGGGAAAACTCTCTATTTGAAAAGAATAGTTGGGAAAACTAGAAAGCATTCTAACAGAAATTTAGTTGAGAGGAACATCTGATACCATACAATAGTAAACTCAAAATGAACACAAGACCAGAATATTAAAGGTTGTTCCATAAAAACATTTGATGTGAGCCAGATCAGGTACTCTTTGTGGCAATGGCTAGGGCACAAATTCATAATGAACAATTTGGTTACATGAAGTTGAAAAGCTTTTGTAAAATGAACATTAATGCGACTAGGATAAAGGAAGTAATCAGTTTGGGGGTATTGAATATCTCTGATATGGGTCTGCTATCCAAAATATATAGGCAACTAACAGTCATATGTAGGACCAAAAGCCAATCCCCCCAAAGTAGTCAAGGATATGAACAATTCTCAAAAGCAGAATTCTTATGAAAGATTGCCCCAAATGATTAATAATAAAAAGCTAATCAAAGCAACTTTGTAGATTTACCTCCCACCTAGAAAGTTAGCAAAGATGAAAAAATATGGGCTTATGTCAATGTTGAAGGAGTTGAAGAAAGACACTGTTGATGGGACTAAGAGAGTGTTAAGATAATGACTAAAAAAAATATCCATACCCTTGGAAACAGATACCCCAAAGAGGTCAAAGATCAAAAGAAGGGTCCTACATACACCGAAATATTTATAGCACCATTATTTTGGGTAGAAGAACTGGAGACAAAATATATTGCCACCAATTAAGTACTGGCTAAGTCAGTTGTGTGATATGAATGTTAAGGAATATCATGACACAGTATGAAAGAATATGATGACTACAGAGAAGCCCGGGAAACCACCTGATCTAAAATAAAGCAAAGTCAGAAAAATAAAAATAAAAGTGACTAAAGTGATGTAAATGAGGGCAGGGCAGAAACAACAACACAGCAGTCAAAACTGAATGTTATGAAATCAAAGTAACCAAGCTTGACTCAAAAGAAGTAATAGGATCGGATACCTCTTCCCACTTTCTTTACTGAAGTGTGGAAAACTTGGCTAGTTTTGCTGAACTGTTTTTTAAACTGCTTTTTCCTCCTCTTTTTTTATTCTTCTTTTTTTTTATGGATGGAAGAAGGCTAATCAGGAAAGATAGGTGAAGAATACATAGAAAGGTGGGACAATGTAAATGAAATGCCAAGTGAAGTAAACATAACTAGAAACACATACACTATATATATATAATGATTACTACAATAATAAAGGAAAGAACAAGAAAATTAAAAACTAAATACTGCAAACTGAGCTTGGTCACAAAGAAGATATGTGAAAAGATACCTTCCTCCCTTTCTCTGCAGAGTGGGCAACTATGGGTATGGAACACTACATGTCAGACTTTTTCAATATGTTGAAAAGTTTTGCTGAACTATTTGTTTCTCTTTTTTTATTCTTTGTTATAATATTGGTTTTCTGGGATAGAGAGAGGGCAGGGATATGAGAAATGCAGGTGGAGTAAAGACAATAGATAACAATGACATTTTATTTTTGAAAAAATCTATGCAATGTTAAAAGGCCCGTGACTCAATTGTTCATCTATCCATTCTATAGATCAAATAGTTTGTGGTACTATGATCATAATCAGTAGATAGAAAGAGAACCTAATTCAGATAAGGTGCCAGACAAATTCCACCAACAGGGTCCTGTTGCACCTTATGTTGTTATGGGATCAGCAGAGTTTCCATTAGATATGGCTCTTGCTCTCAAGAAACTTACTACCTGAAAGTCACTTACTTATACAATTATAAATCCGTTATTTAGGACTTAGACTCTTAGTACTAGTACAGAGTAGTACAATGCATTTGGCATTAGAAATAATAAAGACTCACTCATAGAAGATTTCTTAAAAGTCACTAAAATTGCAATTAGCTGGAACCAGTGGAAGGGAACAGCTAAATAATCAAATTTCTTTCTTTTTTTTTTTTTGGTAAAAATCCATACTCTCAGACTGGGGGAAGGGACCATGAGTGTGGCATATTCCATATACTCTCAGCTATGGACCATATATGAGCTGGTCTTGCTGAACTGTTTTTCCTCCTTTTTCTTATTTAAATCTTTGCCCTGAGGGAAGACTCATTGGGAAGGGAAGTTAACTAATGTAAACACAGAAGTTATCAAAAAAGCAAAGCAAGCCATACTTTCTTTGGCAGAGTTAGATCTAAAAGTGGATTATTACCTCTATTCATTTGCATGCATAATTAAAATTGCTATATAAGCAAAGAAATCTTAGACACAGATGAAAGAGTCTGGAGAAAGAAGGAGAAAGATAATGATATTAAACAGACCCAAATCCTGCACAGTGCAGTTATATTAAAGGACCTTTAGGTGGAGAAGAAAGACAAATTCCCTTCCCTTCAGAATGCACAGATTTTCCATAGTCTCTCATTTAGTCATCACCATTCTCAAATAGGTGGGTTATTTCTTGCCTCTTCCCAGCTTTAGTCTCCTAGAAGTCAAGATTATTTTATTTTAAGAAGCCTAAATTCTATCTATTCACTGGTGGTAACTTAGCTTCAAGAGTACACTGTACATCCAGGCACACTCGCAACTTTTATTGTACAAGCATGATTTTCAAGATAATTCCAAATGGGCAGGTAGGGATTTGAACTATATGATAAAGGTAAGCATGTTTATATTAGACAATCAGTTAAGACAATTAGCATATTCACGAAATATTCTTTTGTTTGTAATTTAATTACCAAAGCAAGCAGCTGTTAGTTTAGGTAAACCAAACTATTGAGAGAAGTATTACTATAGCACACCTGGGCTGAAGATTATTAGGCAGCAAAATGGTGCAACTGCCAGACCACTAGGCCTGGAGTGTGGAAGGCCTGAGTTTAAACATAGCCAATGATACTTACTAGCTGTTTCACTCTGGGCAAGTCACTTAATCCCTGTCTGCTTCAGTTTTCTGCAAAATGGGAATAAAGCACCTATCTCTCAAAGTTGTTGTAAAATAAAATTAAATAACATTTGGAAAGAGCTTTGCCAATCTTAAAGTGCCATGTAAATGCTAGCTTTAAAAAAATCCTCAGTTTAAAAAACCCACAACTACCTCGGAAAACGCAAATACAACCATCAAATCACATTAATGTAGAACCTCTTATTTAAATATATCAATCAACAAGCATTTATTAAGTGCCTACTATGTGCTAAAGGCTAGATATCCAAGTATAAAGTGAAAGTAGTACCTGACCTCAAAGAACTTATGTTCTAAATAGAGAGAAAACCTTTCCATAAACAAGATACATACAAGTGTAGGTGGAAGAGTACCTTTGAGGGTAAAGAAATATATAGTATCCAAAGAGATCTGCAAAAATCTTCCCAGGTGTAGTTTGAACTGAGTTTTGAAGGAAGCCAAGGATTTGATGAGCTGAAGGTGAGGAAGGAGAGCAGCTGGAGAAAAGGCACATTGTTTGGGGATGAAGCTTCCTGTTTGAGGAGCAGCAAACAGGCCATAGTAGCTGGTGAGAGTGAGACCCAGAGAGCATGACCATTGATAGCTGACACAAATATAATCACTATCCTATTTTTTCCTCTCCTGAAAGAATGTGGCAAAGAAGTTAGTAGGCACTATATGCTAATCTTCATGTACTGAACAGAGATACTATTAATGGTTATAATGGTTGTTAAGTAAAATTTTTTCTACACTGACCCCCAACTTTATTGGACTTTATTGGACCTGCCAATAAAACTCTGCCTAGAGTTTATTAATTGATGATGTGGTTTTTCTTATACAAGAAAATGATTCCTTATTATGAATAATAATTATGAAAATGAATTCTTAACTTACACAAGTTAATGAATTTGATTAAACACATCAGCTTTGACTTCAAACCAACTATGTAAAATAAAACTGTACACTCCACTGTGTGATGCTTAATCACATATTGCTCACCTCTAAGCTGTCATGCTATTTTCTGGCCCAAGTATCAGAGCAGAAGCCAACAGTGTAGCTGAGAAAGCTTCCCTTGCCCTACAGAATTTGTAAAAGTGAGTGTCATTTGTACAACAGGTCTCCATATTATTTCCATTTTCCTTTCTTTGTCCCTACCAAAGATAAAACTTTAGGGCAAAGGCTTATCTTCTAGAGCGACTGCAGCTGGCCACTTCGCTGTTCCACACCCACACTCCAAGGCAAACACAGGAACATGTAATTTATTCTGGAGAAATGGGATATTCTGGATAAGTTGATTTTCCAGATAAAGCATATCCTTTCTAGTAATATGTAGTAGAAAATTCTGACCTTTCTGATGGAATTTTTTGTAAAATGTTTCTTACCAAAAAGAGAATAAGAATGTAATTTTCCCTTTTTTCTTTCAAACTCAGGTTCCCAAGTAGGAATATTAACACCCTTCTCTTCAATAATATATGTAAGTCCCCAAAGTTCCCACATTCACCATTATCCAGTAAAGGTCTGCGCTTCACTTCTTAACCTCTTTATCTACTCATAGCTGATAATTCATCAAGGGAAAACAGGATTTAAAGCTGGAGGTTCAATTCAACTCCCTCATTTTTACAAATAAGGAAACTAAAGCCGAAAGTAAAAGCAGAGGCAAAATGTAAATACATTTTAGTATAAATTATTAGATTTTTTTTTGCTGGGAAGGAATAACCAAGATACTAGGTTCCTAGAAGATGGAGAAAGGAAAGAAATGGGCAAAGGTCAGATAAAGAGCACATTAAGTGGTGGTGGGAAGGCAGAGATAACAAATTTTAACTATTTCAAGGTTTTGCCCAAGGGCTAGCCCTGGGTTTAGCCTCATCTTCACTAGCATTGAAAAGAGTCTGGGGAAACAAAGGAGGAGTAGTAACCATTGTGCCAATTTGCAACTTCCAATGTAGTAGCTTTCAATGCTTGTAGCACCCACAAAACTCAAACTAGTCTTACATGAGAAGACGCTTCCATTTCTGCTCTGACCAAAATCAATGTGATGGTCAAATAAAGTCACAAGTCAAGAACTGTCTGCACTACTCAGGTGGAATTTCTCTCTAATTTCAGGGACGGTGAAGTCCTACTATTACGCATTTCATCTGGCTATAATGAGGGTCTTATGCCTAACTGCTAAATAAGGAGGTACTTTCCTTCTTTAAAATGAAAAAAATTTATTCATATTTATACAGTAATTAAGGTTTAAAAACGCTTTCAAGACACAACAATCCTAGGGGGCAAATGGGACATGTAGAAATATTCCTATTTTATACATGAGGAATTTGGGGGGGGGGGGAGGTTGTATGTAAATGACTTGCCCAGAACTGCATAGTTAATCAGTGTCACGTTGTCATTCAGCCTCAGTCAGACTCTTTGTGAACCTCATCTGGGTTTTTCTTAGCAAAGATACTGGGGTGGTTTGCCGTTTCCTTCACCAGCTCATTTTATAAGTGAGGAAACCGGGGCAAACAGGGTTAAATGGCTTGCCCATGGTCACACAGCTAGTAAGTGTCTGAGGCTGTATCTGAACTCAGGAAGAGGAGTCTCCCTGACTCCAAGCCCAGCACTCCAGTCACTGAGCTGCCCACAATCAGTGTCAGGGCCAATACTCAAACACAAATCTTCTAATTCTAGAACACCATTCTAAACACCTACATTACATTCTTTATCCCATCACTCTACAGCCCACATTTACATCACAGTAGCATGAGTTGGTGGGGTTTTGCAGGGATTTTCACCAAGTTTTCCTCTGAAGCTGTCGGATCTCTAGCACCCTGATAAGAAGGTTTTACAAATAGATGAGGGAGTAAATGTCAGTGATGATCTGGCCTGGCCCTTAAACTGTACCTGACTCAGCATTGGCAGGGAGTTTTCTTTTAGAGATCTAGAGATAATATTTGTATCTGCTTTGTCCTGCCACAAACGGTTAGTTATGACTAACAAAGATTTTACTTGTAAACATGTAGAGGAAGCTCTGCAAAAAGATCTTCCTTCTAGTACTATGTCTTCTTCACCACAGATTGCTGTTTAATCATTCAATTGTGTCTGACTCTGTGACCCCATAGACCCTCATATGAATACTGTGCATGGGCTTTCTTGTCAAAGATACTGGAGAGCTTTGCCACTTCCTTCTCCAGTAGATTAAGGCAAGCAGAGGTTAGGTGACTTGCTCAGGGTCACACAGCTAGTATATGTCTGAGGCCAAGTTTGAACTCAGGTCTTCTTGAATGCAGGCCCAGCATTCTATCCACTGAGCCAGCCGGCTGCCTCCAAGGCAAATTGAGGTTAAGTGACTTACCCAGGGTTACATAGCTGGTAAGTGTCTGAGGCAGGTTTTGAAACCAGGTCTTTCCAACTTCCAGTTGTCCAGCACCCATTCTACCACTAGTACTTACTTTTCTACTCCAAAAGATTTGATTTAATCAGTGCAGGGGATCACTTAACTGAAGATGATTGCATTCTTGCTGTTCCTTAGTACATGGCCAAACAGTTTGCATGAGTTGCTATGGCCAAACAAACAAAAAAAAGTGTGTGTGTGTGTGTGTGTGTGTGTGTGTGTGTGTGTGTGTGAGAGAGAGAGAGAGAGAGAGACTTGGCCAACTTTTTGGCGAATGAACTTTGAATTTAGCTAGGCTGATTCTCAGCCTAAAAATATGTAGTAGCTAAGGGTTGAGTAGAGAAACATAGGAGACAGGGAGTAGGAAGTATGAACTCATTCTCTATATTTAATACTGTTTTGAAAACTCTATCAAGCCTTTATCAGAAAACTATGTTTAGTTCTGCACTCTGTATGTAGCCAAACTGAGATATAGGGAATTTGGCATGTCACTATCAGGTAAAACTGGATAACTAATATTTGCCCATTTCAATTCGGTAAGAAGTATACAGGGTGTCCCTAAAGTCTGGACACATAGGCAAAAATGCATATTTTGATATATTTGGAATATTAACAGACCTCAGCCCCCTTGACTTCTTTTTCTGGGGTATGCTAAAGGAGAAGGTGTACTCAAATGCTTGATTGAATGCTTAAAGAGCGAATGTGCTAAAATTGACAGCAATGTGGAGTTATTGCATCGAGTTCAAGTGAATCTTGCATAGTGCATCAACCTTTGCATCACAAGCAATGGAAATCATATTGAAGATGTTATTTGTTAATATTCCAATTAAATAAAATTGTTGAAAATTTCATTCATTTCTTGAAAATCTGCATTTTTGACTACGTGTCCAGAACACCCTGTACAACTCAGGTAATACAAAAAGTGACTTCCGTAGATTAATCTGATATCACTTAGACTCAAAGTCTTTAGAGATGGAAGAAAGCTGAGAGAATGAATGAGTAAATGAATAAATGAATGAATGAGAAAGTATTTATTAAGTGCTTACTACATGCCAAGGCATTATTCTGAGTACTGATTATATCTGATCTAAACCTTTCCGTTTACAAATTCTCCACATCACTACACTGATGTCTGCTAACGAAATTATTACTTGCCCTATTGCTTACTATCTGCCCAGGCACAGAGGAAAGTGATGATTTGGCTGGAGCAGATTATCTCTGTGCTTCATCAAAGTCAGTTCTTTCCCATAACAGCAGTGGGGACTCATTAGGTTTACTCTTGAGGAGCCCATAAAGCTGTCAGATATGATTGGGTTGAATCACTGCAGTCATAGAACTATGTAGAGCCCTCTTTTCTCTTTTGGGCCCCTGACTTAGTACCCTTAAGAGTTGTCCTCAGCTGATCTATGGAGGCTAATTGGTGGATTGAATAGGGTGCTGGACTAGGTCAAGATAACTGAGTTCTATAGTCTTGAATCGGCCATTAACTAGCTACATAACTTTAGGCAAGTCATTTTACCTTCCTGGGACTCAATTTCTTCATCTGTAAAATGAGGGGGTCAGGCTAGACATTTTCTAAGTCACTTATAGGTTGCATATGATTTACAGCATGCTTGTGGAACCCCAGTGGCAAACTGAAAGGGAGGACATGGACAAATTGCATGGGGGAGGCAGGGCCAGGGCAGAGAGATTACACAGACAGGTTGTGATTTGCATCATTGTTAGGAATACCCACACCAACTGTAGAGTACAGATAGCAGGCTATACATTACTTACTACTACACTAGGATAAAACCAGGGTGACCTCTCTCTCTCTCTGTCACACACACACATACACACACACACGCACAGGAAAAAGTGTAAAGGACTACATGAAAGATGATGGTGTTCCTTTACTTTTCTAGAAGACTCAAAACTGATATTTGAGTTACATAATGGAAAAGTAAGAGCTTCATGTACAATTAAGGTTGAGTTAAAATGACTTAGAAACTCATGGCTAGTGAGCCATACATCCTGTGGGCCCTGAACAAATATTACATTAATGCTATTGCTACCCAACATTCCTCCTGCAAGACTATGTACTACTTACTTTTTGGCATTCACTTTATATTTTTATTATGTATATTATTTTTTCTTAATAGTCATATGCATTTTTCTTTTCTACATTTTTAAAAATAGAAAACCTCTGGGAGGAAATAAGTTGGCTTATTTAATGCCAAGAAAAATTATATTTGAAAAATACAAGTTGTGACATAAGAATATGATGGAATACTATTGTGCTGTAAGAAATGAGGAAATAGATGATTTTAAAATGACATGGAAAGACAAACAGATTGATGCAGAATGAAGTAATCAGAACCTAAAGAACAATTTATAACAACATTATAAAAAAGATCAATTTTATGACATAAACTAATGAAGAATGAAACGAGCAGAACCAGGAGAACAATTTATATAATAACAACACAACATGACAACGAACAATTTTGAAAACTGTAAGAACTATGATCAGTACAATGACCATTCATGATTCCAGAGGACTGAGGTTGAAACATGACAGAGCAGTGATGGATTTAGGGTGAAGAATAAGATATGTATCTGTGTATTTGTATGTATGTGTATTCTATGTGTCTTCTACACAGCGAATGATGTAATTTGTTTTGCTTTCCTGCTTATTTGTTGCAATGAATTTTTTTTTTCTGTCTTTCAATGTGGCAAGAGGGAAAAAATATATTTCTGTTCATTTAAAAAAAGAATTTCAAAAAAGAGGCAGAAGGGTGCTACGGATATTGGCTACTACATTTACTTTTGGATGAGGTCACTACATTTTAAATTTTACCTAACTGTTAATACTTTGTTATGACAGACCGTTCATGGAGTGGGGACAATCTGTAAATGTTTGCAATGTGAAAAAGGAACATATCAATAAAACCTGAAAGAAAAAAAACGAACATCAACCTTCAGTTGAGGAAAGGCAACTGACACTACTAGATGATTTTTCGCCAATTCCATTAGATGGTCATAGGTCAATGGGCATAACCTAAAGGAATCCACCATAGATATGCTATAAAATCTAACTAACACTGCCTCTCTGATTTTACACTATGTCTCACTCTCAATTCTGTGCTAAGTTCTTGATGGCAAGACTGCTTTTGTCTTTGTGTCCTTAGTGCTCATCACAGTGCTTGGCACATAGAAGGCACTTAATAAAATGCTTGTTGGTTGGTTGATTGATTGGTATCCCCGTGTTCTTTATAGAGATCTTTTCAGTTGACCAATCCCCCCTTTTACCTCCTTCCCTCTCTCCTTCCATCCCTCCCTCCCCTTCCCTGCATCCTACCCCAGTGTGTGTGTGAGCATGTGAGCACGCACACGCACACACACATGCATGCTTGAGCACTCAAGAGCTGGATATAGTATAAGTTGTGGTTGGAGCCAAGAGTGCCTGGGAATTTTTCATGGAAGAAATGAGTTTTCTTGGCAGAGAGGTAGAGTTTGGCAGTGATGATGCCACCTGTGAAGGCTCCAAGGTAGGAATAAATAAATTCAGAGTCTGAGAAAAGTGAGCATGGTACAGTGGAAAGTTGGTTCTAGGACCATCTCTGTTGCTTACACAACCTCAGAAATCAGTTTCCTCATCTAAAATTATAGCTTTTAAAGAGTGGATTAGATAAAGGTTTTTTCTAGCACTAACATTATAATTTAAGGAATTATAAGTGTCACATTGCAAAGAGAAGCAGACCCTGGAGCTCAGCTAGGCAACCCTATCCACCAAAGATGGTATGCCCAGGGTAGAGCTGCCAGTGGACTCTACAAAAAGAGACAGATACTGAGTTTCTGTAGCACCACAGTTGTAAGCCTTGGCCATTTATGCTTCCCACACGTATACCTCCATGCTATTGAAGTTTGTGCCCACTGTTCCCTGTATTAATGGAAAAGTGCATCACAGATTTGTGGTGTGTGGGGGGAGGAGCGAGTTTCTGTAGCTACTGATCTTATTAAAAGCTAATCTGTAACTACCAGTTGACTGTCAATGAGAAGAATACTGGTGAGGGCTTGGAGGAAATAGCATTAGGAGTACAAAGGTTGCCCCTTTGAACTTAAGAGTAGCAGCCACCCTCTTGGACACTCAGCCTGTGAGTGTGACTTTAAATTGGAGAAATAGTCCAGAGGGGTGCTAAATGCATATACTGTAGCTATAGAAATAATATGTGCATGTTTTATAATATATAGGTTAATTACATATGTACATATACAATATTCTATACATAGATGTTATTTAATATGCAGTATATTTATATATACATATGTATGCTAGCATCCCCTCCGGGTTATTTACTTGACTTGAAATTATACTTTAAGTTTTAAAACACTCACGCGCGTATGCACACACACACACGAGCTTGCTGAAGGCAAGGCCTGTGCCACTGCATATCTTTGTATCTCCAATGCCTAACATAGTGCCGTGCACATAGCAAGTAAATGGTTCATGAATGTCTGTTAAACTGGAATGTTAGGGTTGAACCGTAGAGAAAACTTTTCAGAACAGAAAGGCAAAATCTCTTGTGTCTAATGTAATATGACTATAGGCAACACATTTTGACAACATTCTGTATAGTGGAAGTAAAGAAATAAACAACTTGATTCTACTTTGTAAGAACAAAAAGGTAAAATCCCTTATGATTAATGTAACATAACTATAGGCAATACGTTTTGACAACATTCTATATGGCAGAAGAGAAATAAACAACTTAATTTTACCTGTCTCAAAAGGTACCATAAAACTGTCATAGAACAAAAGTCAGATTAATTAAGTAAATACTTGGAAAATGGGGGGGGGCGTGGCAAGGGGAACTATTTGTAAAAGCCTTTCCTCAAAACTCCACTTTCATTGAAAAAAGAAAATGTCTGTGAATGAAGTTAAGGTGCGTCTGCTTAACTCGTCCATCCACCCGCCTCCACGACAAAGGGAAAATACAGTAATTTGTACTTCAAACCACAAACAAATTCTTCCTTTAGGAAAATAACTCTGTATTATTTAGTTACATGAACACCCCTCCAAATCCCAACTTTAATTTTATTTTTAACTCACTTAACCTCGGCATTTCCTCCAGGGCCCAACCAGAGTGGTACTTCCACAGCTAGATTAGGAGGTGTCTTGGTAACACCGCAGAAGTTCAAAGAAAGTATGCAAACAGCCCTCTTGGAATTTGTTCTCCAATACTTGTATTTCTTTCAGGTTTACACATTTTCTTTCCCCAGATAACTCATACTGTAGCACTGAAGTCAGCTATAAGCTTAGCAAGCACGCATACACTAACCAACAATAGGCATAAAAGCTGTTTTGCTTGTTATTCTGGGAATCTGGTTTCGTCACCTGTCATGGCACGCATTATATAGTCTCTAATTGTAAATTTGAAGAGACTCTTGAATGCATAATGGATTTGGACTGGTTGCTGCCTGCACATGCTACCAGTAAACTAGGGCTTAATTTAAAAATGCCCTGTATGATTCCAGGGATTCCTCAGGTTGGAGGAAGGGAAGCAAGCTTACTTATTTAAAAATTTCATTTTCATTATTATTAACTTGACACAAATTAACAAATATAAGCATCTCCATATACAAAGGATAAAAAAGAGGACAGCAAAGAAAACCATGGACCTGATTCACTATGTACAAGTCGGTTTTTAAAAAGTATATCCCAATTTCAATTTAACATGAGTACCAATATTGTTCTGCTTGTCATTGTCCCCTTCTGAACTTCTCCTGATCTCCTGAAATTTTGAAAAACGATCGACATGCTTTTTCTTTACTTTCTTCTTTTCTACTTTTCCTTTTCCTTTTAGTATCAATATCACTATCCCCACACTTTCCTGCAATAAGAGCTCTGTCCTTCCCAACAAGCAAGTATAGTCAATCAAAACAAATCTACACATTGCATGTGTTTGAAAACCCAGAAGTCAGTCTGTACTTCTAGTCTCACTAACCCTCAACCAAGGGGAATGGAGCTGGGATGGAAGAAAGATGATTCATCAGTCTTCTGGAGTGCCTTGATCGTAGTTCTTAATAATTTTATAAGTTTAAAAAAAATTTTTTTTTTACAATTTTGTAACCATTATACAAATTGTTCTGGTTTTGCTCATTTCACTCTAAGTTCATAAAACCCTCCCAGGTTTCTCTGAATCTGTCCCTTTCCTCATTTCTTACAGTGCAACAATATTCTATTACATTCACATTCCATGATATTTTCAGTCAAAAGAGTATGTACAATATTCTTTTTTTAAATAAGTGTGAAGTTTAAGCTTTCAACAAGTGTAGTAGGAAGGGGACTGAAAGGGAGTGGCATCAATCATAACTCTCTGTGTGTATAGGGGGCTGGCACACAACCCTCAAACATTCCATTCTTTCCTGCCCAGTATAAACATGAACAGCTAGGTGGTGCAGTGAGTAAAGCACCAGCCCTGCAGTCAGGAGAACCTGAGTTCAAATTTGACCTCAGACACTTGACACACTTACTAGCTGTGTGACCCTGGGCAAGTCACTTAACTCCAAGTGCCCTGCCTTCCCCCCTCAAAAAAAAAAACAATTAAAAAAAAGATCACAAGGTATTCTGGTGAAAAGTTTTAAATGAGCAACAGTGGGAAACTATCTTTTAAAGGCAGTTATCTTCCCAAAATAGATCACTTTCCTACCTCCTATGGACTCAGACTGAATTTGCCATAGGTGTGGGACATGAAGAAGGGATTAACAGAGATACTAAATCAACATTAATGATTAAGAGGCTGAAAGTTCTTGAGCATTCTCTTGTGTTGACTCCAATACTTAACACCATGCATTGCAATATAGCAGATAGTTAATTGTTTGTCTACAGCCAAAACCCTGGGAAGGCCAGAGAAAACTGGATGTCCCCCCTAGGTCCCCTTCTCTTCTCCCTCTATACTATATTGCTTACTGTTTTCAGTTTCCAGGCAAATGATTTCTAGCTCTGTATATCTAGCCCCTAATCTTTCTCCTGAGCTCCGGTCACGCATCTTCACTGGCCTTTTAGACATCTTAAATAGGACACCTGATAGGCATCTCATACTCAACGTGGTCAAAACAGAGTTCATTAGCTCTCCTCTTCCCAACTTTGCCATTGCTGTCCAAGGCACCATCATACGCCTAATTTCACAACCTCAGTGTCATCTTGACTTCCCATTTATACTCACTCCACATATCCAATAATCATCCACTTAGTTGCTATGTGATTTTTTCCAAAGCATAGGTCTGACTATGTTACCACCCTATTCAATAAGCTCCAGTGGCTCCCTGTTACGATGAAGATCTGATACAAAAAAGGCCCTTCACAACCTAGCTTCTTTTTCCTTTCTGGTTTTCTTGTATTTACTCCTCTCCATGTAATCTATGATCCAGTGATACTAGCTTTATTGTTGTTGAGTTGTTTTAGTTGTGTCCCACTCTTGGCAAAGATACTCAAATGGTTTGACATTTCCTTCTCCAGCTCATTTTACAGATGAGGAAACTGAGGCAAACAAGGTGCAGTGACTTGCCCAGGGTCACACAGCTAGTGTCTGAGGCTGGATTTGAACTCAGGTCCTCCTGACTTCAAGACTGATGCTCTATCTTCTGTGACACCTAGCTGCCCTTTATTGTTCTTCCTTGAATATATTGCAAAACATTTCTCAGTGTTCTTTATTGCTGTCCCCCCATAGGTTGCTCCCCCTTGTCATTTTCATTTCTTAGATTCTTTGGCTTTCTTTAAGACTTGGCTTAAATCACACCTTCTGCAAGGTGTAATCAATAAGATTGGAGTCAAAAGACCTGAGTTCAAATCCAGTCTCAGGCACTTACTGGTTATGTGACCCTAGGTCAGTCACTTAACTTCACAACCTCAGTTTCCTTAACTATAAAATGAGGATCAATAGCATCTATCTCCCAGGGTTGTTGTGAGGCTCAAATGACGTAACTATTACATGTCCATAAAGTGCTTAGCAGTGTCTGGCACATAATAAATACTTGTTGTCTTTTCCCTTCTACGGCTTCCTGACCCCAGCCCCCCAGCCACAAGCTGCTAGTGAGATTACAGATTACCTCCAATTTACACTGTATGTCTCTTGAATATATACAGTTATTTGCATATTGCCTCCACCATCAGAATGTGAGCTCCCTGAAGAAAGGGATCATATTTTTCTTTTTTTATTTTTCTGTCTCCAGTGCTTAACGCAGTGCCTGACATGTAGTAAATGCTTAATAAATCGCCAATGACTACTTTAAATGCAGTATGTCACCCATCCGTATAAGAAAGCCAAATTGCACGATGATGCCATAGTACAGACTACCTTGGAGGTCACTCAGATATTTATCCAGGTACCTTTAGAATCCACTTTACCTTAAGGAAGAGAGTGAAGAAGAATGAGAGAACAGTGCTGACCTGCTAGCCCTGAAAACTGCTTGGTGACCAAAAACCAGGCATTTTCTCTGCTTTTGATTTCTGGCATCCAGTTCTGGGTAAGGGATGGGGGCAGTGGGGGGGGGGTGGTGTAAATAAAGTAACTCAGGTTGTTCTCTCCTGGGGGTTTAACACCACAGCCAAAACACCAGGTCATCTGGCATCCTTTCATCCCAACATTAGTTTAGTTGGGTGGAATAGCAGTCTCAGTGTTTCATTTATGTTAATGGCTACGTTTGGGTGTTCTTTTATCTGGTATTTCTAGTCTAGTGTAGACTGCAGCCATGATGACCGGGGTTATAAAACCAGGGCTTCCTCCACTTTGCCCAGCTACAACACCCTTTATCTCTGACTCTCAAGAAGAACGCTCTCTCCATCTCCCCGAAGAGGTGGGTTCTCTTTCTAAAGAGAATCACAGACCCCAAGAGGTCAAGCAGGTCCTTTAGTACCATAGAGGGCAGAGCTGAGAAAGGAACCCAAACACCAGGCCCAAATCTCACCTTCTCCAAATAAGCAGCAGCCCAGACTGCCACTCTGGCCTACTTCCATCTATAACTATCAGAGAAAGGGAGAAGAAAATATTTCCTGTACAGACACCCACATCCTTATCAGAAGCACAGTCAACAAAATCACAAGTGATGGAAATTAGGTCTGCAAAAAAAAAAAAAAAAAAATTGGCATTTTCACTTGTTTGCTTCATCTGATTTCTGTAAATTTAGAGAAAAAACCTGAAAGTCTAAGAAAGCATCCTAACTTCCCTAACTTTTTACATCCCCAATACCTTTTCCTGCCCTCCTGTCCACAATAATAAAAATTGAAACCGATCACTGACAGTTTTATTTTTGTTTTTCCTCTACATGCTTCCCTTTCATCTTTCCCCTGTGTTCTCTTTCTTCCTCCTCTCTTGACTCACTCATTTCTTTCTAGAGCTTTGACACACTTTGGCCAACAGCACGGCTTTTATCATCTATTACTCGGCCTGGGATAGCCACATGGCACAAGAGATAAAGCTCCAGTCCTGGAGTCAGGAATTCATGAGTTCGAATCTGGCCCTGGGCTAGGCTCTTAACCTCTGTGTTCCTCAGTTTCCTTGATTGTAAAATGGGGATAATCATTACTATCCCCATCTACCTTCCAGGGTCATTGTGAGGATTAAGTGAAGCAATATTTGTAAAGGGCTTAGCACAGTGCCTGCCTGACATATAAGTAGGCACTTAATAAATGCTTATTCCCTTGTTCCTCTAATCCTCCCTCATTTTCCTCTCCTTTTCAGAAAGTAACAGGTTAACAGCGGGAAGCAGCTTTAAAGAGCACTTAGTCCAACCAAGTGAAATAAGGTCAGGAGAAGTGAATAACTTGCCTGCTAATGTCACACAGGTAGAAAAGAATAGACCTGATCCAACCATTTTGGGGAGTAGTAACTGCTCACACCCTTTGACCCAATAATACCACTTACTAGGTCTATTTCCAAAGATCATTAGGGGAAAAAGGGAAAAGAACCTATATGTTCTAAAATGTTTATAGTAGCTTTCTTTGTGGTGGCAGAGAACTGGAAATTGCAGGGATGCCTATCAATTGGGGAACGGCTGAACAAGTTGTGATGGAATACTACTAGGCTATAAGAAATGAGGAACTCAATGATCTTAGAAAAACATGGAAGCTTGCATGAAATCAGAAAAAGCAAAATGAGCAGAACAAAGAGAACACTGTATACAGTAAAAGCAATATTGTTTAAGCAGGACTTTGAGCGAATAAGTAATTTTGACTATTACAAACATCTTAATTAATTATAAAGGACATATGAAGAAAGATGCTATTTGCATCCAGAGAAAGAACTGATAAATTACACGTGCGCGTGTGCGCGCGCGCGCACACACACACACACACACACCTATTTGTGTCTAATAGTAGCTATATGGGTGTGTAGGGAAGATAAAAAAGGAAGAAAAAAATTTACATGATAACCTTGTTGTATATCTAAAAGGAAAAGCAAATTATACATAGTAGATTTGCAGTTTCATGCACAATTATCTTTTTAAAAATTATACTGTTATGGAAATGCTTGTTTTATTTCATAAATTAAAAATATATATATATATAAAGCTAGGCACTCGTATTATTAACTCCTGAGTACAGATCAATTAATCAACGAGCATTTATTAAGCAGGAACAACACAAGGCAATGGGGATACAATTGCAAAAAATGTAATGCTCCTGTCCCATTATGTCCCTGACCATTACCTGAGCCAGGGTACCTGGACCATTGCAATAGTCTCTTAAATGGTTTCCTTGCAACCAGCTTCACCTTTTTACCCTCTGTACAAGAGCCAAATGGATATTCCTCAAGTGTAAGTCTGACTATGCAGACAAGAAGCTTCAATGGATCCCTGTTGCCTTTAGGGTAGAATAGCAGTAGTTTTCTTTGATATATAAGGCCCATCACAGTTTGGCTTCAATCTGTCTTTTAAGACTGGTTTCACATTAATCATTGTAACAACGATGTTGCTAGCAGCTGCTATGGGGGTGTAAGACCAACACACAGGAAGGCTGCTAAGCACAGGTTCTGTGATCTACTTTTCTAAGGAAAGCAACTTTGAGGGGTTAACAATCTCGCTTTAATCAAACATACATATATCATTCACTTAGTTTGGGGTGGGGGGGGAGCTACCACCCTGAACTTCAGAACAAATACAAACAGAAACTACAAACATACATTATATAAACAGAGCAAATAAACAGAGATCAACAAACAGGCCTTTCTTTATCTGGCTGACCAAAGAATTACATAGTTACCAGATAGAGAAGCAGCACCAACATCTGTGTTTTCAAAGTGTGTGTGTGGGGGGTGCTCCAGCGACTACCCAGAGTCTCGATCTGGTCAAATCACAGGACACTCTTCCAGTGAGTGAGAGCCTTAAACAAAATGGTAACCCTGTTCAGGCTCAAGGGACATCACAACTATGGGACTCAAAGCTATGTGAACTAGGCTTTCCCTTGACATAAGCAGGTCATCAGAGACTCATGAAAGAAACAAAGGCCACAGTCATCGAAGGCACTTGATTACCTAAGTGCTCCTAAAGAGAAACTAGTAAAAAAAAAAAAGTCCCACCCTAATTGCCAATACAATCATACACTCCATCTTCTAGCCAGTCTGGCCTATCCCCATATGTGACACTGCCCAACTCCTGCCTCTGGGTCTTTGCATAGATTGTCCCTCATGCCTAGAATACTTTCTCTTCACACCTCTGTATTTTGGAATCCCTAGCTGATCCTGTATAATTTAGAAGCCTTCAATTTTTACCAACTTGGCTGTATTACCAGACTATTCAATGGTAACTAGCTGGTAGGTGTAATCTAAGCACTAGAGAATTGGTTAGCTTAGTAGATGGAGTCAGGAATCAGCAGTCAATCACTCACATGCATTTACTAATTGCTAATTATGCATCCGTACAAGCAACACAAAAGACAGTCCCTTTCCTCAAAGATCTTACATTCTAGTGGGGAAAGACAACACATAAAAGGAACATGAAAAGGTAGAGGGAGAGGGAGGGGGGGTGGAGAGAGGGAGAGAGAGAGAGAGAGAGAGAGAGAGAGAGAGAGAGAGAGAGAGAGAGAGAGAGAGAGAGAGAGAAGGAAGCTATCCAGCTACCCAGACTCCCCTGTCTTTCCTCCTTGGGAACCCAGAGGGGAAGAGGTTCCATAAGAACTGACGCACAAGACGTTCAATTCCACTGACCAAACCCAGTGGTATCTGCTTCTTGTGGTAGGCACAGAAAGGGCACATTCATTTAATCAATTTTTCGTATTTGAAAGGTGCTGAATTCAGAATTTCAACATTATTTTGTACCTTAAAAGGGGCATATGGAAATGTGTAAATACTCCACTGTGTCACTTTAATAGTTCAATTCTTTTATTTTTTTAAAGGTGTTTTATTTATTTTTAGTTTACCACACACGGTTCTACATAGTTTTGAGTTCCAGTTTTTCTCCCCTCCCTCCCCACTCCCTCCCCAAGACGGCATGAAGTCTCATATAACTGTCATGTATAACTTCGCATTGAATTAATTTATGCTCTAGTCAAGTCGTGGAGAAGAATTTTGACCAATGGAATGAATCATGAGAAAGAAGAAACAGAACCAAAAAAAAAAAACAAACAAACAAAAAAAAAACCCCAAAAACAAAAACAAAAGAGAAGCAGAAAAGGCAAGCATGTAGTGTGCCTCAGTCTGTATTCAAACTTCGCAGTTCTTTCTCTGAATGAAGATAGCATTCTCCATCGTGAGTCCCCTGGAATTGTCCTTGCCCCTTTAGGTTGCTGAAAGAAGCGCAGTATGTCAGGGTTGGTCCTCACGGAATCCACATATCTGTGGCTGTGCACAACGTTCTCCTGGCTCTGCTCCGCTCACTCAGCATTATGTCGTGTAGGTTTTTCCAGGTTGTTATGAAGTCTGCATCATCCCCATTTCTTATGGCACAATAGTATTCCATCACCTTCATATACCACAGCTTGTTCAGCCATTCCCCAATTGATGGGCATCCCTTTGCTTTCCAATTCTTGGCTACCACAAAGAGAGCTGCTATAAATATTCTTGTACATATGGGTCCTTTTCCCGCTTGCATGATTTCTTTGGGATACAACCCTAGAAGTGGTATTACTGGGTCAAAGGGTATGAACATTTCTATAGCCCTTTGGGCATAGTTCCACACCGCCCTCCAAAATGGCTGGATCAGCTCACAACTCCACCAGCAATGCAACAATGTTCCAATTTCCCCACATCCTTTCCAGCATTTATCATTCTCCTGATTTGTTATTTTAGCCAATCTGACAGGAGAGATGTGGTATCTAAGAGTTGTTTTGATTTGCATTTCTCTAATCAGCAGCGATCCAGAGCATTTTTTCATATGCCTGTAGATAGCTTTAATTTCTTCCTCTGAAAACTGCCTGTTCATATCCTTTGACCATTTCTCAATTGGGGAATGGCTTGTATTCCTATATATTTGGCTTAGCTCCCTGTATATTTTAGAGATGAGGCCTTTATCAGAGATACTAGTTGCAAAGTTCTACAAGTTATTAAAGATTACTAAAACAACGGGCTAATTAAAAATAAAACAAAAATCCCTCACATTTCTCAAATTTGAGTTTTCTTTGAAACAGCTGCTATTCGACCCTGCAATTTTAGTAGATAAGGAAGACAATGTTAAAGAACATCTGTAAGCTAGTAAATGCATGTTTCACTGTCCAATTCCAATTTATCCCACATGCAAACTAACTTTCCAAATTTAACTATGGAGGAACCTAGAGGAACTTTAAAAAGACACAAAGGAAATGGGAAAAGGGTTGCTGTAGGGGTCATCTCCAAACAACTCTATTTCAAATCAAATTTTTTCCCAGATGCTTCAGATGATCAACTGCTCCTTCAAATGGGTTTTTCTGAACCTTAAAGCTGAATCTCAAAATAATCCCACAACTCTGAAGAATTTAACAACACTAACAACAACAAAAAGAGGAAGAAAAGAAACAACACAACATTACTATTTCTTCACAGGGTGGAACGACCAGATCCACAGTGAAGATTCGTGTAGGTTTTAGCAAGTGAATGAGTTACACTAAAACAAGTAGGCTGGCTTTTCAGAGGAGCTGATCTCATTTGAAAACTGTGTGGGTTGGGAAGAAATCTTCATAACTCATAAAATAAGTGAAACTAAGTCCCTCCCTGGGTGGGCTTAATATTCCCCATGGCAATGACGTTATTCTGAACTTGCTTTTTCCATCAAGTGCTTCCGTGGCTGACGGCTGGTAACAATGCAACAGATTCCTGCCAAAATCCAGGCCTCCATTCTTCTGGAACTACGTTCCTCCAATTCTTGTTAGCAAAGCTTTCATAAATAACTCCCTTCCTACTATATCTTACTGTCCTCTGCCAAAATGAAACTGGGCAAAGGACCCTGATCCACTGATAATAAAATTGTAAGCCAATCATGCACCTGCCTAATGGCTGAAGTTCCCAACTGTGGACTAAGTTACCCGCGGGGCCATGAAATTTCTGCAAGACATCTGTAAATCCATGTGTAAATAAGCAAACCCTTCTGTAGACTGAATATATAAAATATATATGTACTGACACACATCTTTTTAAAATGAATGTAGAAGTTTGGAAGAGGGAGTAGAGCTGTGATTTCACTGGTGTGGGAAACCCCTGGATGAGGAACCTTCTACTGTACCTTTTCTCAAATTAGTCTTAGATAAATGTCTAAAGTAAATGTGTCAAATACACTACATGTGGCCCAAATCACTGAAGTGTGGCCAGAAGTAAATTAAAATGTTATTTCTATCTGGTTTTAATGTGCTAATATATTAATTAAAAATAAACACGTAAACATGTGTGATTATCTAAGTCAATATGCAGCCTGCCTGCAGGTGTAGTGACCCACATTTCTATTTGAGTTTGACATCAATGGTCTATCACTGAGAGGTGAAGTGACTTGTGATGGTTAAAGAGCCCACATGTTCCAGAGGTGGAATACCAACTCAGACCTTCAGGTGTCAGAGCCAACTTTCTAAGCTATGCTGTCTCTCTAGGTTATTATTAATAAAATATTAATTCATTTAAAAGTGTTGCTGAATTTATAGTAGCTCCTAAATAACAGAGATAGACACACCATACAACTTGGGACCATTTATCCCTAGGATATTGATTCATGACTCATGATTCAAATTCAGGTAGCAAAGAGTCACAAGCATCTCAGTGAAGCTTCCAGTGGAATGAAGTGTGGTCAAAAACTCTAAACTCCATGATAGGAAGTCAAGGGCACCAAAACCCAAATCCAAAAGGTAGGGGTTATACTCTCACCTATATTGTCAACTTTATAAGACAGTATCACCAGCTGTTTGGAATTGGGAACTCTGGAATTTTGGCTACTCTTGAGGCATGCCTGCCTTTCTTCTTCCACTAGGCAGCCCGGGAGGTGTGAACTTGGTCCATCCCTCCACTGTGTCCCCACTCAAGAGGCCAGAAGCTTCACTAAGACGCTAGTTATTCCAGACCACCTGAATCTGGCTTCCTCGGGCTTTCCCCCCATACCTGGAATGCACTTCCAACTCTTAGAATCCTGAACTTTTAAAAATTCAGTGTAAATGCCACCTTCTACAGGAGGCTTGCGTGCCCCAAACTTCTCTGCATATATCCTGTACTTAATTACACTGCACATAGTGTTTCCCCAAATAGAATACACAGGCGCAGTTCAAGGAAGTAACTTCAAATATTTTAGGGACTATATTATGTTAGTAGGATGCTTTTTTTGTGGAATAATGGTAATAGCTAACATTTACATAGTACTAAGTTTACTAAGCCCTAAGTACAAAGCATTTACATAGTACTAAGGTCAATTAAAATTGACCACTAATAATCACTTGTTAGATATGCTGAAGAGATTTGTATGTGAGGGAGGTGCTTGGATTAGTTGACCCAGATCAATAAATCACCCATAAATTACCATAAATGACCCATAAATCCCAACTCTGAAATTTTTATAATCCATAATACTTCCAAAGTATGCTATTGTAAAGACTACAGTAGTTTCCTAGACCAGCTAAACAAGGAAGCCCCTAAAACCCCCTAAATCACGTTGTCAGAGTCATAATCCCACAGAAGTAGGGGTCCAAAGCCTCTTTTCCAGTAGGTGGGAAATTTGAATATCAACTAGAAACCAATTTCCTCCTGCTTTCCCCCCACCCCACTTCCTACTACACCACCAGCCTGAGTTAGTACCAGTTCTGAGCTCCCCAGCCACTCATATCAACACCTCATCTTGCTCCATCCAGAAAAGAATAGTGTAAAAACTTGTCCACTTCCCCTACATTGGGCAGCTGTCCGTACCAGGGACACCAGCAAACTGCCCTGTGTGTCCATCCTCCCTGGCTATCCCAGCACTCTGATGAATGCCCCATATCCCCAATAAAGCTTGCTTGCTGTACTTTCTTTCAATCTGCTCTATCTCATGTTGTAGTTTGGCATTACTGCATCTCCCAGACAGCTGTTGTACCTGGATGCAACAAGCAGTTAGGTAGCTGCACCTATTTCCCAAGTTTTTTATTTAGGAAATCTAGAGAGCAAGGCTGAATCAGAACCCAGTGGCTCAAACAAGGCAAGGTGGTTCTCCTCCTGGACACCAGGGCTGTGCCCAGGGGCCTCCTGCCAACCACAAGCCAGACTTTTCCCTCTGGCAATGAAGTGGCAGATAAGGGAGATTGCTACCCTTCTCTAGATGGAACTTTGATACTCTGAACCTCCTGGAGTCTGCATTAAGACACGTAATACCTGTGAAACATCTGGGGAGTGCCTGCAACCTTTCACTACCACTTCGTTTTAAACATATTGTATGTATGAACTGATTTTTTTTTACATCATTAGCACATCAGTCATGGGACACAAATGATCATTACTGCCTTGGAATTAAACATTTTGCCTTTGAAAACCTCAAACTCCAGGCTGTCCAAAGGTGGGATGGGCTGCTTTGGGAAAGAATGGAGACCCATCCCCTGGAAATAATCAAGCAAAGCCTGGATGCCAAGGGTGTCAGCGAAGAGGAGATTCTTATTCAGGTACAAGACCAAGCCACAAGAACAGTAAAACCAGGTGCAACTTATCAAATAAGTTGTATTGAGTAGCTAGATAAGAAGCTTGCAACTCTGAGATTCTATGGCTCCTATTTAAATGTTTTGGCGAAGGATTCAATTTGAATTAATTTTAAATTATATTTAAGGGACTTAGCTAAGTCTCTCTTTTTTATTTTTTATAACTGTTTCCCTATCTGAGCCAGGCTAGAAGTTCAGGGGTTACGCACTAGGATCTTTTTGTTTGGTTGTTTTTTTAGTCATATCCAGCTCCTCACGACCTCATTCTGGGGTTTTCTTGGCAAAGATGCTGGAGTGGTTTGCCATTTCCTTCTCCAGCTCATTTTACAAATGAGGAAACTGAGGCAAACAAGGTTGAGTGACTTGCCCAGGATCACACAACTAGTAAGAATCTGAGGCAGATTTAAACTCATTAAGATGATGATTCCAAGCCCAGTCAGTGTTCTATCCACTGTGCTACAAAGCTGCTCCTAGGCCTCTCCTTAGGCCCTCTGCTCCTAGGGGCTCACTCTGATGGTGCCTGACTTGGCATGAACACCTGATTTGCAGAGTCCCCTGCAGCTCAGAACTTTCAGGCTACAGAGATTGTCAGCCTTGGCCTTTCGAGTAGTTGGGATTACAGGCATCTGCTCACTCAGAGTGAGAAAACTTCCTGGGAATTTTCCAGTATCCTTTTTAAAGTTAAGATACAAAGATGAAAATTTTTAAATCTGCAATAACACAAAACCCTAAGGAATGTTTGAGAACCATATTTAGATTTTGCCTAAGACAAATATGGAGAAAACACAAAAATCAGGATTTTCCACATAATGAAGCACTTTGAGAACTATAGCGGTATTAGTCACTCACTGAAATAAACACTTAGCTAGTAGAATCCTAGTCTCTTCATTGTTGTCACAGTGCTCCATCACAGAATGCTATCTCTCTTTTACATGCTATTGGTTGGTTGTCCTTTGTTCCTGAAGAGGACCAAAATGACATCACTATGCTAGAATCAAGTTTCAATATGTCCGACTGTGGCTTATCAGACTAATAAGAGCTCAGAATGCTCTGCCACAGGTGGGGCACAAATAGTCCATGTGAACATTTGGGGTGGATTCTTTAAATTTGCACATCCTGCATTGCCTTTGAGCTGTTTCAATTCTGCTTTACTTATAGAGCACAGCACCTTCTCTGATGTGGGAATGCCATGCTGAGTGGTCCAGTGTCTCCCATGTCACACAATCAATTCCAAAGTTCTTAAGAGAGACCTTGAGAGTGTCCTTGTATCCCTTCTTCTGACCACCATGTGAACACTTGCCCTGTGTGAGTTCTCCATAAAATAGTCTTTTTGGCAAGAGTATGTTTTATATTCAAACAGCATGGCCAGCCCTTCGAAGTTGTGCTCTCTGTAGCAGAGTTTGAATGCTTGGCAGTTTAGTTCGAGTAAGGACCTCAGGGTCTGGTGCCTTATCCTGCCAGGTGATCTTCAGAATCTTCCTAAGACAATTCAAATGGAAGCCATTCAGTTTCCTGGCATGGCACTGGTAGACTGTCCATGTTTCACAGGCATACAACAATGAGGTTATTGGTAGTCAGTCTAATACCTCTTCTCCCCTATACTTTCCCCTTCATAGCCTCTCAAACACTGAACAATGCATGCGTCAGCCTCATTATCAATGTGTACATCCCTGGAAAGTACACTACCAAGGTAAGTAAACTCATCCATAGCATTCAAAACTTCTCCATTTACTGTAACTGATGGTTCCACATATGGATGGTGTGGTGGTAATTGATGGAGCACCTGTGTTTTCTTGGAAAATGGTCATCTACCAGAGAGCCAGAGTGGCTTCAGAAAGGGCAGAGGAATGGTCAATATGGTATTTGTTGCCTGACAACTCCAGGAGAATTGCCAGGAGTAGAACAGGGGTCTGTACACAACATTTGTAGATCTAACGAAGGCCTTTGATACCGTTAGTGGTGAGCGCTTATGGAAAATTATGTCAAAATTTGGTTGCCTAGAGAAGTTCACCAGCATTCTATGTCAATTTCATGACGGCATGCTTGCTTGGGATCTGGATAATGAGCAATGTTCTTGTGCCTTCCCAGTCACCAATGGAGTGAAACAAGGCTGTGTGCTTCCTCCCATGCTTTTTAGAGGCACGATGTTTTCAGCCATGTTGTCAAATGCTTTCAAGGAGGATGAACACGGCATCAAGGTCAGCTACCACATTGATGGTAAATTCTTCAGCTTCAAAAGGCTAGAAGCCAAGACCAAAGTAGAGGGAGTGTTGGTGAATGATTTTCTGTTTGCAGATGATTGGGCACTCAATGCAGCCGCTGAAGGTAAGATGCAACAAAGTACGGATCAATTCTCTGTTGCTTGTGTTAATTTTGGCCTAACAATTACATGCTACTATACTATGTAAAATATGTGCCCCAAAGTTTTGAAAATTATTCTAGATTATCTCTATTTTATCCCATTTATGCTAACCAGGTAGGCCCCTTATCCTAAGTTACAGGTTTTCATTCATGAGGCTGCTAATGTTAATTTAACCAAGAAGAAGGTTGTTTTACTATTTTGTTTTGTTTTTAAATGAAAATGCACACCAGATCAAGGACAGGAATACGAATAACATTTGCACTAAAGATATCAGAAAAAAAAAAAGAAAAAACTAAACTTTTGAAAATATTTGCTGTTTTATATTTGCTACTGTGAAAAAATAAGTGGGGGGGACAAAGTAATAGTTCAGAAAAAACAACAATAAAAAATAAATCCCCATTCTCTGTTAGCCTCTACCTCTAGTGTCTACCACACCACCTAGTTTCCTCCCATATACTCAAGCTCTTTGACAAATAACTTCTGCTATTCGCTTCAATTTTGTCTTCCAAAAACAACAGCACTGCATTCTGAATGGAAACCATCACATTCATCCTCCACTCCTCATGCCATTTTATCTATGCTCACCTCTCCGGTGTCCTCTTAATAGACGAGGTGATACCCAATAAGATTTGGCCAAAAAGCTCCCTTCGTGCTCATCATGCTTTTACCCTGGAGTCCACTTTTGTGGGGTTTTTGAGGGTTGGATTAAATGACAGCTTTGAGCAGTTGGTTCACTTGTAGCTGTAGTTTTTGGTCCCAGGCCAGTCCCACTAGCCAGCATAGCGGCTGAATTGGTGGGGAACCCTGAGGAGTTGGCTGCATCGCTTATTCAAAGGGCACACTTCAAGACAAGCTACAGAACTTCATTTTGGTCACGGAAACTGCACAACAGTAAATATCACCAGACTCCACGTTTCAGAGGCTGGCTTCAAGAGAACATGAATCATCGTTGTCGTCGTCGTCATCATTATCATCACCATAATCATAATACAGGCATTTATTCAGCACTTTAAGGTTTGCAAAGCCCCTTACATATGTTATTTCATTTGACCCTCACAATATCCCAATGAGGTTGTGCTATCATCGTCCCCACTTTACAAGTTAGAGAAATTAAGTGACTTGCTCAGGGTCGCAATCAATATCAGAAGTATGATTTGAACTCATGTCTTCCTAACTTCAGTCCAGTATATGGTGCAGTGGTTATATCTCTGGCCTAGAGTCAGAAAGACCTGAGTTTACATATGGCCTGAGATACTACTACCTGTGTAATCCTGGGGAAGTCACTTAGCCAATGCTTGTCCCAGTTCATCTGTGAAATGGGGATAATAATAGCACCTACCTCCCAGGATTGTTGTGAAGGTCAAATGAGAAAATAATTGTAAGATGCTCAGCACAGTGCTTAGCACATAAGTGCTATATAAACATCATTTATATACATGTTAGCTATTATTATTATACCACCCAGCTGACTCATAGAAAACAGGGGATGAACAGCTCTCAGAAAGTGATCAGTCCCTTTTGGCCATCCAAATATTACATGTTTAGAGATCTTCAAGTACCTACATAAAAGCTTTTTATTCCCAACATAAGATTTATCAAAGAGAGAGAGAGAGAGAGAGAGAGAGAGAGAGAGAGAGAGAGGGCAACCGCCACTCACTCTTACAGAGTAAGAAGACATAACAGAAGCCATCTTAGGATACTTTCTGCACATAGCAATGACTTTTAATATAGAGGGAGGAAGCTGTGGTTTAAGAAGTAGAGGGAAGCTAAGAAAAAAACTTCTTTTATCGCTGCAGTCACATGAAAAATAAATTCAGAGTTTAAAAGTAACTGCTTCCTTCATCAATTGCCAGTGACACAGGAGGCTGTTAGAAAGAAACTTTTACATTCAAATGAATACACAGTAATCTTTACCTTTTTAAAATCGCAATTTAAAAATGATTAGGAACAATCCCACTACCACCCTACGATATGACAGAGTAGCAAGGTTAAGTGTACCCTATGTGCCTTGAGTGCAACAGCCATAGACATAGAGATAGACCATAGTGCCAGGGTCAACATGGGTTGCCTATGAGGTAACGGGACCTTAGTACCAAGCAGCAATCTGGTGAACATGACATATGAAATTCCACAGTAGCAAAAGTCAGAGGAGAGGGTGACCTAGACAAGAACACAAACAGGACGACACATTTTAAATTCAACAGAGAAGGCAAAATAGTTATGAAGGGACAAATCTGCCAGTCCCAGCCCCTGAGAAATAGCACTACATAGCAGTGGATACTGGAGAAACTTAAATACCAGTTTTTCAAAGATGAAAATTTCTAGATTATCAGCTGTGAAGGTGAAGACTATTGAGATTCACAACAGGTTTTAATACTTTGAGAAGCTAGCATCAGTATTCTAAGCTAGGTGGTACACCAGATGAGCATTTGATTCAGAGTGAGGAAGAAATGAATTCAAAAGTGGCCTCAAATTTTTAGTAGCTGTGTTCACCGTGGTCAAGTCACTTAATTTCTCTATGCCAAAGTCTCCTCCTCTATAAAATGGGGATGATGTCATGAACCTCTCAGAGTTGTTGTGAAGATAAACTATTTGTACTCTTTAATAAACCTTCAAATATTATATAAAGACCAGTTGTGATTATTCTATAATACTCACTTTAGAACATTTTCATGCTCTGGATGTGAGTGTGTGTGTGTGTGTGTAATCTCTCTCTCATATAATCTGTTGCCAAGACCTGTTGATTTTTACCTTCATACCATCTCTCATATATGCTCCCTTCACTCCTCTGACCACACCACCCTGGTATCTTTTTGCTGTGTTTTCGGTCATTATTGGCATTGAACAGAGACAAAATGAGCCAATTCGGCTGATGCCCACCGTGCGATGAGTAGCAACAATGTGAGGGCTTCTTCCCCTCCCTTGCTGTGTGGTCACCCTCCAAGTTACATGGGTGTCCAAGGTCAGACGCTCAGTTCAGTATTTCTTTGTATGTGAGTAGTTGCTGTAGATATTTTTGGTTCTAATATTAAAGTTTTTGGGGTGACTCTGTAAAATAGGTGATAAAAAGAAATAGAAGATCAAATCAGAACAGAGTGATCTGGAGTGGGCAAATAGATACTTGTTTACTTACATGAGAGACAAAATATTGTGCTTTGTTTGCCAAGAAGTAATAGCTACTCTGAAGGAATACAATCTTTGTGGCCATTTAAAAGCAAAACATGCTGACTTAAGCAAATTGGACACCAATGAAAAACAAATTAAAGTGACCAAATTTTTGAAAAACCTCAGTGGGGAACAATGGTTTTTCAAGAAAGTAAACTTAGAAAATGAGGTGGATACTAAGGTTAGTTTTCAGATTTCTAAAGAAACCAATTTCAAACATGATTCTGGAGTACAATAAGCTGCTGACAAGAAGTGTAATATGTCCCATTAACTAAATGTAAACAGTAAGAAAACCTGAAAATGTATTAAAACTTGCACCACTTAGCAAAGTAAATTTTTAAACATTAATGTGATTTCATGATAAATAAAAATATTAAGTAATAAATGTAATGAATTGATATTAATTATAATTTTCCCTTTGATGGTTTATATGCAAAACAGTTTAATCATTAATTATACCTTTATTTGGAAATCGAGCTGCTAAAAACCCATCTGCAGCCCAAGAAGTTTAGCCTATTTTAATTTTGGCCCCTACCTACTACTAAGTTGTGCAGGTCTGCCCTAAGGGGAGTTTTAGTGGTAAAAGGACACATGCTATTTTAGTAGATCTCTGGCTAAGACAATTTGTCCAGGAAAATCAATCAAAGGTGTACTTTCTTGGGAATGATTCTAATTCTAATCTCATCAACAAGTCTTGAATGGTCATATATGCATTTACAATGAATTGGAAAATCATCAAATTTTATTGAAATCAACTGCTGGAATTTGACCAAGTTCAACAAATTCAAAATGAACTTCTGGATAGGAACCATTGCATTCCACAGAATTATTGTAATAACAAAAGCAAAAACTTTAAAAATTCCATTTTAGTCAGGCAACTAGAATGACTTTTGAATTAGAAAATATTTCCTTGAAAAATTAGCTCTATTGAGATAATGCATCTGCTGCTTGGCATGGTTTCACCTCCAAGGAAAATAAGATGCCCCTCCCAGGATAAGCTTCTACTCTCATCACCAAGCTGCTAACTCAAGCCTAATTTGACACCACTTCCCTCACCCTCTTCTCACCCCTCTGATAGGAGGGCTAGAGGGTGGAGTACCAAACTCCTCCCAATGCCTTTCATCATAGAAACTACAATCTCAGCTCCTCCACTCTGCATCTGATGCTCTGCCTGGTTTCAACTCCATAGAGAAAGATGCTCTCTTATTGGGCACCCCCTGGTGTCCCATTCCCTGCCTCCTTTTCGGTTGTAAGCTCTGAAGGCAGGGACTATCTTTGTTTATTAATTGTATCCCAAGCACTTAGCACAGTGCCTGGTACATAGTAGGTGCGTAATAAATGTTTATTGTGTTGAATGGAAAGGATTGCTTTCATATGATATAAAGGGACATAAAACTAGAACTCAATTATTTATGCAAAAAAGTTCCAGATTCTCTATAAATTGTGTATTCTTTTGCAAAATCAGGCTCTTGTGCACAACAGTGTACAAACAGGAAACTCACCGTAATAGAGAAGCTGCTTTCCACACTCCCTTCCGAATAAAAGGTTTCAAAGAATTCTCACTTAACTCCCCTTGTGCAAGTCTAGAATATGGTATTAGTTTTCCTTAAACATCATTTGTTTGGAAGATGACACAGGCAGCACGGTATAATAGAGAAGAGCCCACCTGAAAGCCAGGAAGGCCTGAGTTAAGGTCCAGCCTCTGATTGATGCTTGAGCAATGCTGGCTAAATCACTGAACCTCTCAGGGCCTCAGGCAATGCTCTCTTAACTATTTTTGTGTGTCATGTACCTCTTTGACAGGTTAGTGAAGCCTATGGACATTTCTCTGAATCCGAGTTACTTTTGTTTTGTTTTGTTTTGCAAAAAATTTATAATTGAAGAAAATTCTAAAATTCAGCTAGAGGCTAGAGAAAAATAAATTTTTTTTGTGATCTAAATTAACATATCCCCTGGAATCTACCCAAAGCTACCTTAGAGATCCATGGACTCTTGGCTAAGAACCCCTGGTCTAAGTATAATTTGCTCAGGTCTCAATGTATATTTAATAGAAGAAGTTTCCTTATGTCAAAGGAAAACTCCCCTAGATGAATGAAATCACAGGTCTAGTCCCTAGAGGCAGCTAGGTGGTATAGGGAGTGGAGTGGAATTCAAATTGACATACTTAGTACTGGTACTTAGGACTTACTATCTGTGTGTCTGTGCTTGGGCTTAAACTTTGCCTGGCTCATTTTCCTCATCTATAAAATGAAGAGAAGAATTACACCTACCTCACATGTGAGGATCAGATGTGATAGTATTTGTAAAGTGTGTAACAATGTTTGACATATAGTAAGAGCTTAATAAATGTTTGGTTTGTTTTTTTAATCCCAGTTCCTAAGGAGAATTTGTAAGTCATATGTAAAGTAAATCACCAGCTAAAAATAACACAGTCCTAATGAACATATTTCTACATCTTTTCATCTGAGGAAATTAATGACAATCCCAAAGGTTTTGTAATATCACCAACAGACCGAAAGGGAACAGGGATAATTATCCTCATTTTCAGATAAAAATCTTGAGGTCAGTGCATTAGGTATTGTGCTTACTCCATCACATGAGTCAGTGGTAGAAATGGGAGAAACTCTCAAGCGTCTTGACTGTGAGAGCAACAGCATGGCATAGGTGCTAGTCTTAGCTTTGCAACTAATGTTGTCACCGATGTTAAAAATACTGCCACTATTAATCTTACAAGGTTGTTGTTAGCAAAACAAACAATAAACTTTTTCATAATGGCAGTGGGGTTCACCTATTATAATTGCACTGCACATTTTAGAAAGATTACCACCAATGAATGGTTGGCATTGAAAAAACATTTTTTGGCACTTAAGGTGGTAAGACTGAATTTATCTGGGAAATACACTTACATAAACTGGCTCATTCCCAAGTTATGGTATGTAAACAGTAACTCAGATTACACTAGGACAGTCTATACAGTATGATGCTGAACCACTATTTTGCAAAGTTCCAGAACATTAATGTGATAGTTTTCCTTGACTACTTGGGTCAGCTCAAATGAATCATGTAGCTTCTAAGAACCTCTTGAGAGACAGCATCTTAGTAGATTACTCTGACTATGTATCTATCTCATAAAAACCTGTGGCATGCAGAAGGGCAGACACTCATAAGCCTTTCACTTTTCTTCTCTTATGGCCTCTAACAGCTCCTCTTCATGATCATCCATTTAATTTGCTAATCTTTCATGGTGCTCAACCAGCTACTCTTCCTTTCTAATCCTGGAAGCGGTGGTCTATTACCTCTGATGTCTACTCATGAATACCCCAAATCCGGTGATTATTCATTTCCGTTCATTAAATGGCTAAGGAGCATGAAAAACCTCCTCCCAGTCATCTGTCTACTCTTCTACCCCCTGCCAAAGTGGTGTAAGACAGAGGAAGCATTACGCAAGCATGAATAAAATATTCTAAGAGGCTTGTTAATAGAGGTACAAGTACAGATAAATATATTCATGAGTTATCTTATGTTTTATAGCTTGTTTTTTTTTCCAGTGCATAAAAAAGTCCCAACATCACCTAAGTTACATTACATACAATATCTCACTTGATCCTCAAAATAACCATGTGATTTAGAGCAATAAATAGGTTCAGAGATTATTTGGTCTAAAATAAAAACAAACAAAATGTGTCCAAAGTCAGAAAGCTACTAAATGAAAGAGTATTTGGACTCATGTCTTCTGGATTCTTGATTAGAACACCTTCTATTAGAATTATAGAACATTATAGCTCATCTCTTCTAACCCCTTCATTTAACATATGAAGAAACTGAGGCCCAGAAAGGTACAGTAACTTGCCTAAGATCACACAGTTACTTGATAGTACATTTCCCAGCCCAAGCTTCTTTCTAACACACTACAATGTCGTCCTCTATGCCATACTGTCTGCCAAATGAGGTATGTCCTTTGTAAACACAAAGCATATTATAAATGTGAGGTGTTATCATTATAATTAGTATTGGGAAGGGTATGGTTACACATAGCTCACACATGGAGGAACAGAGAAGACATGTAATTTGTACGTGCTCACAGATCTTGTCCACGGATGAGAATCCGAGTCTCCTGGCTCTATCTCCTCAACATTTCCATTAGACTACATTAGATTTTAAATGAAAGAACAAGGCCACCATGTATACCTATACATTGCAGGAATGTATGGTGGGATAAAGGAGGAGGGCCCGTAAGTGATGCTTTCTTAGTGTATAAAATTTGAGTCAGCCAGTAAGTAGCAGAACAAGTTATGCTCATTAATGGCCAGTAGATTTGTTATATATTCTACATGACCTCACTGCTTTGTGTAATGGAAAACAAAGAACCTATCCCTAACTAGATGAGAATGTTTATACTGGCTGCTTAGCTATTTCCCTGAAGAGTTCACAGTAGAACCAGGCTCTGGTTTCCTACTCTCAGAATTCTTAGAGTTTTGCTGGGCACAAGGATATAACATGGTACAAAAAGTCCTTTTCTTTGGGAGAGGAAATAATGTGAAAGGGAGGCTACGGGAAGAAGTGAGCATATATACCAGTATTTTCTTTCAAAATTCATTTCTATCAGGAAACCAAAATAAATAAAATTATTTTAAAATTATGGCTTAAGATGCACACATTTTCAACACTTAGTCTCTACTCATACATCAAGAAATCTCTTATTACTGTTCTCTTGAGCACATGAATTAAAAATCAGCATGCTAGGATGGATGATCCAAAAAAAAATTCTGAATAATTCACTTCAGAATCAAGAAAAAGATGCCAAAGATTTGTAGACTATGCAATGCCTAAATATCATGAATATTTTAAGGCAGGGGTTCTTAACCTGATACCCATGGGTCCAAAGACAGATTTCAAGGGGACTGTGAACATGGATGGGAAAAATATTTGGGTAACTCCATTTCAATAATTGGTTTCCATTATAATGCTATGCATTTAAAAAAAATAAATCACACTAAAAAGTGATCCATAGGCTTCACCAGTCTGCCTAAGGAGTCCATGACACACACACAAAATGAAGAATTCTTACTTTAAAGAGAGGCAGTGTGGCCCAATGGAGAGAATGGGGAAGACCTGGATTCAAGGCCTCTTTCACACCCATTCTGCTGCAGGACCGTGGACCAATCGCTTAACCTGTCAGATACCCAGAAAATTAATTCTCTAAAGTTACTTAGAGACTCTCTACCTGTAATCTCTAAGTTACAGAGGAGTTGCTACTGATCTGCATTAATGAACACTGATGAATTCATCAGGCCCAGACAAAAAATAAAAAATACAAGTTTCTTCAAGAAGAGATTTGGGCACTGGACATGGTGAGCACCAAGCAAAATTGCAACTAACTCTATCTTAACATATGGGAAATGACTATTAGTGAAAGTCATTTCTAAATCAACTATGTATGTATAGTCAGCCAGACAGAACAAAAAATCAAAACTACCATCACTTAAAAAATGGGTTAAAGATGAGAAGCTTTGACAGGCAATTAAAATAGCTCCAATTTGATATATTAAAAAAAAGCACAACAAATCTATAGTATTGCCTAAAGAAGGTCAAATATACACAAGGAGGAGGCCCATGCTAGAGACAACACAATTTTAAGATAGCTGAATGAAGAGAAGTGATAGAAGCAGCAAAAGGACATAGTGGATAGATTATTAGACTTGGAGTCAGAAAGATCTGAGTTCTAATCTGGCCTTAGATACTAGTTGTGTGACCCTGGGAAAGTCACTTAACCTGTCTGCCTCAGTTTCCTCATTTACCAATGGGAATAATAACAGCACCTTCTTTACTGGGTGGTTGGGAGAATGAACGAGACATTAAAAATACATAGCATTATAATGAAAATAGTATTTTAAAATAGTTATCAAAATTTCTTTTAAGTTCATAGGCTCCAAATCTATCCTGGATCTAAGAGAAAATGAGGTTTAAATAGAAGAACTTCTCAGTGTCAGAAGAAAAAAAAATTCTGGGGTTGTAAATATAACTGAAAAGGGAACTTCCCCACACCAGATACAGCCAATGTCCATCTAGCCTTTGCTGTGGGGGGCAAACGTACATCTTCTGAGGCAGCTCATTCCATTTATGGCAATCACTGACCATAACTATACTTCAATACTTCATCTGATAATTGATTTCATTACTGCAAGAACTCTCTCCACTGAAGTTCATTGCAGCCCTTTTGTTCCCTGTTACATTGTTTAATGAATTGCTGTATCTGAAAAAAAAAATCATTAACCTGTTGGTTAAAGGTCTAGTGATAAATTTTACAGGTATAGCTATACTCATCTGTGGACAACAGAGATAGCCCAAACCAAACTGGAAGCTCTTTCAGCTGGGTAGGAGCTACCAGAACATGCATTTTCCAAATGGAGCCTTTGGGGACACTGGGTCCCCATTAAGTCAAGACAGAGTCATACTTTGGTAGAGAAAACATGACTACAACATAACAGAAGTCTGGGGACATACTGCATAGTTCAGTTCAAGATCTTATCACCTTCGTTTTCTGCAAATAGCAGAGCAGATGGGGCAGGGGCCTGTGACTTATATTTATTAAGAGAAGTATACCTAATAAGATTCTGCTGAAGTTGAGACAGAAGGCAACTCAACAGAAGTACTGAGCATGAGCAAATGATTCCTACCTGTATGAAAAAAAGTGCTGGATGATGTAGAATTAGGCATTGTTATTTAGATCCAGCTCTCTCTTAGGTGGCCTTTCATTCCTCACTCTCTGTTTCCATGTCTGCAAAATAGGAATGATGTATCCTTCTTCTTCTTCTTCCTACCTCAGAAAAAGATTTTCAAAAGTGCACTAGATCTTCTTGCAAAGCCTTCTGAGCATTCCTTGCTTAATGCCTTTCCCTGCTGTCAGGTTGAGGACACTGGTAAGACAATGTTCTAGCCTGTGTGAATTTAGTTAGTCACTGACAATCAGGCTCACTCATAAACTGAAAAACTGAGGAGGGGAGGGTTCTCAGATAGTAGCAGCTCAACAGGTTGCTAACTTGTCATTGCTTTTTATTGAAATGTTTTACATTTGGGAACAAGAGGATAACAGCTCCAAGGCCCTATGAGTGACTGAGAAGAAAACAAGCTTTGTCTTTGATAGGACGCTGCCCTTAGAACAACAACAAAAAAAAAATACAGAGAAATTGTAGCTATAGCCCACACATGGAGAGAGTGCCTGGGGAAGCTTGGCTTTCCTTGTGTGTGGAATAGCTTGTAGCATCTCTGGGAGTGGTAGGAACTTATTCTGAGGGACAGAGAGAACACTCCTGTTGTAGCTTCAAGAAGTCCACATATAAGGCTCTGTGTAGCAGACTGAACATCTAGGCCTCATCGTCTGCCTATGACCTCTCCGAGCTTTTCTTCTGAGCTACTTCTCAGCCCCAAGTCAGTACTGGAAGTCCTGAGGCTTATCTAGATGTTGTATTCCATTATTATTATTATTTTTAACCATATCCTTAGTGTACCAGTGGTAACATCCAGAATATATTAGAACACTTTGTTGAATAGTTACACCCATAAAAACTCCTAACTTTAAGGAAAGTATTGGTGTTCTGAAATAGACAGTGGACTGAGACTTAAATTCCCAACTCTGCCACTTACTATGTGACTTTGGGAAACATCACTTCCTCTCTCTAGACCTGAGTTTGCTCATCTTTAAATTGAGTGGGGTGTAGTTCATAACCTCTAAGGCCCTTTCCAGTTCTGACATTCCATGATCCTATGGTCTATGATCAATGGATGTGTAATATTGGTAAGTGGAATGTGTTACCCATAAGATGAGAACAATACTGCTCTTAAACTCTAGTTGATCATTATTACATTTAGTTTAATTTAAATTTTAAAAGGTACTCTTCCTTTATGGCTAAAAAAAAATATGGGGTTTTTCTGTAATATATAATCTTTATTCTAAGTCTCATGAATGCTTCTGGCAAAACATTTTGAAAATCTTTTCCTTTTACCCTTTGTTCATTTCCATAATTCAAATATAATGGAAACTCTTTAAAAAAATCATCTGCAAACTATGCATCATAGATAAAAAATGCATATGATGATTCCCTACTTTTATTGAATCACTCAAATAGTTTATTGAGGACTTACTGTGTGCTCACTGCTCTGCCAGTACAAGTACAAGTACAAGAAACATTTCTGTCTTCCAACAACTCCACTTGGGGAGACAAGACAAACACCTGACAAGTAACGTAAGCATCTAGACAGTGCTAGCTTTGTTGTGGTGTTGTGGTATAGGAGAAAGCTCACTGTATTTAGAGTCACAGGAGATGACTTCAAACCCCAGCTCTGACACCTGTGTGTGTTTAGCTTTGGAAAAAAGTAATTTCACTTTTTTGAGGCCCAGTTTTTCTCCTCTGTAAAAAAGAAAGGAAGAAAGAAAGGAGATTGGATCCAATGACCTAAAGTCTCTTTTCAGTTTTAAATTCTATAATTATGTATCAAATGGGGTGTGATAGACCTTGGGTGATATACAAATTTAGAGAATTGGCTTTCAGTATCTTAGAGGCAGTCACACCAACATTCTGCAACTAGAATATAAACAAAAGCTTGATGTAGAGTAACGAGAATGTTAATACATCATGAGAGAAGAAATGACATAACTTTTTCTCAGATATGGGACATTCATGTCCAATTATTACAAGATGGCTAAATAAGCAATAAGTATTTTATGAAAGTACAAGATGAGCATGTGCAGGTTCTTGTTGCTTGTTTGTTCTAACAAAAACAGCAAGGGATACATGCTCCCTGCTTTTAAAAATGGTAATTTTTAGTCCATAAAAGATACACTACTTAATGTCTTTCACTGCATAAAAAATGTTACAAAAAACCTAAGGCATGTATCAGTTCATATGTTGCCTCTTTCATTTTTTTTAAAATTACTTTTGCATGTTACAGGCATGGTAGGCATGTCTTTAAAGAGCTGTCAAAGAGGTGTGTCCTTAAAGAGCTAGGCATATCCTGCCAAAAATGTAGGAAAAGACTTTTATCCCCATAGGTAAACTGGTAATGGCCAAGCTAGTCATTAACAGACAAATAATCCTCTCTCACCCACAAGCTGAAATATGTGTATACTACTGGGGTTTTATACACACACACACACACACACACACACACACACACATATACATACATACATACATACCTATATATATGTATATACACACATACACATATACATGTATATGCATATACCCTGTTGAGTTTTCAGAAAGGAACGTAATTCAAGTGGAAGGAGGGACTTCATTTGCTTAAATAAAAGAAAGTGGGGAGATTTTTAAACCCTGTAAAGTTGAAACCATGAAAGCTGTAGGTCACATCAGCCAAAAAACAAAGATCAAATTTTTAAAGGCTGCCCTAATTTTCTTGACATAATCAAGCCTAAACATTCAGCTATCAATGTGGTTTGGAATGAAATACACTGGAAGTGTAATCAGGTGACTTATTTTCTAGCCCTACCTCTGCCCCTATGTACAGGTAAGACATTGGATAGGACACAGATTTTCTGGATTATTTTTCTTTGTCTGCAAAATGAGAAGATTGGATTTTGAGGGTTTTAAACAGCTCTAACATTCTATAGATTTATCTGAAGAGGTAGAAGAAAATAAAGCCACTTTGCTTTTCACCTGTATTTGATTTTTTCTATTAATACATTGATTTTTTATTTTTAGTTTACAACACTCAATTCCACAAGTTTTTGGGTTCCAATTTTCTCTCCCCCCCTCTCCTCCCCCCTCTCCCCCAATAGGGCACGTAATCAAATGTAGGTTCTACGTATACCTTCACATTGAACTTTATATAATACATATTTACATAATAGTCCAGTTGTAAAGAAGAATTATAACCAAAGGAATAAATCATGAGAAAAGAGAAATGAAACCAAAAAAGAAGGAAAAGAAAGACAGCAAATAGTTTGCCTCAATCTGCATTCAGACTCCATAGTTCTTTCTCTAGGTGTGCATAGCTTGATTTTTAAGTTTAAATAAGAATTACGAAGTTATGCATCCTATATAACTAAGGTGCCAAAGGTGTGTGGTTCAAGGTATGCTTAGACCAAAGCAAGGAATACTTTGTTGTTGGCTGGCAAGCATTTGGAAAGATTTCTTTTTTTTTTTTGAAGGCAGGGCAATTAGGGTTAAGTGACTTGCTCAAGGTCACACAGCTAGTAAATGTGTCAAGTGTCTGAGGCTCGATTTGAACTCAGGTCCTCCTGACTTCAGGGCCAGTGCTCTACTCACTGAGCCACCTAGCTGCCCCAAGATTTCTTTTTTAACCCTAGCTGCAAGAATATTCTACATACCTCTCACTTTCTCCCCCTTCTACCCTACTCCTGCAAAGAAATAATGCTATAAAAGTAGGAACTGTGGAAACTGGAGAGTAATCATTTTAACCAATTTCATGGACTCATAAAATGGTATGCACAACATATAAAGCTTATTTTAAATTAGCTCTTCCATGTGGGAAAATTTGAACACTAGTGCATTGTTGGTGGAGTTGTGAACTGATTCAAACATTTTGGAGAACAATTTGGAACTATGTCCAAAGGGCTATAAAAATGTGCATACTCTTTGACCCTGCAATACCGCTTCAAGGGCTGTATCCCAAAGAGATCATACCAATGGTAAAAGGACCCGCATATATAAAAATATTATAGTCACTCTTTTTGTGGTGGAAAAGAACTAGAAATTGAGGGGATGCCCATCAATTGGAGAATGGCTGAACAAGTTGTGGTATATGAATGTAACGGAATACTGTTGTGCTATAATGTGCACAAATGATGAGCAGGCAGGCTTCAGAAAAACCTGGAAATACTTATATGAACTGATGCTGAGTGAGGAGAGCAGAACCAGGCACTGTACACAGTAACAGCCACATTGTGTGATGACTAACTTTGATAGACTTGGCTCTTCTCAGCAATGAAAGGTTCTAAGACAACTCCAAAAGGCTTGTGATGGAAAATGCTATCCACATCCAGAGAGAGAATCATGGAGTCTGAATGCAGATTGAAGCATACTATTTGCTCTTTCTTTTTGTTTTTTTTTTTCCTTTCTCATGGTTCACTCCATTGATTATAATTCTTTGCAATATGACTAACGTGAAAATATGTTCAATGTGAATGTATATGTAGAGCCTATATCAGATTGCATGCTCTCTTGGGGAGGGGAGAAAGGGGGAGAAAATTTGCAACTCAAAAGCTTGTGGAACTGAATGCTGCAAAGTAAATTTTTTTAAAAATTAGTTCTTCCTCAATACGAAGAATTAAGAGGAATATCGGAACACTTTAGAAAGTGATGTGGAATGAAAAAAAAAGTAAAAAGAAAAATATGCACCACTGCAACAATGTAAATAAAAAGACACCTCTAAAAGAAAAACACTCAGGCTAAATACAACATGTTGGTACAATGCTATCAAAGTTAAAGCATATGTACTTTAATTCCCTTAATCACTATGCAACAAAAGTAGAAAGTGCTACATACTATCAATTGCGATCACTCCATTATGAAGTTTTCCTTGTCTTCAAGGAATGTACACTTTGGGTCAGGTTTGTTTTTGTTTGTTGGGAAGGCCTACTGTGTCAAAATGTATCAACAATAAGAAAAAATAAAATAGCAGTGTGGCAAATGAGAGATCTGGCCACTGCAGAATTAAATGTGCTAGACAAATCAGCAAAACATATTAGTAGTATCCATAAAGCAACCACATTGAAAACAAAACAACGTGGTAGTAGACAACTGTTAATGAAATAGTAAAATATACTTCATTCCTTGATCCAGTGCAAAAAATGAATCACAGATTAGCTGAATGGAAGTACTATAAATCTAATCTGCTGGCTACTGCAGGATTATTGATTCCAAAAGATAATATACAATCCTTTGTATATAATTCTTCCCTGTCTAGTTTTTAAAGACTCCATATCCAATGGGACACTATACTCAGAGACCTTAAAGAAATTCTGATATTTACTCTAAATCGTCTCCAAATGTTAAAAGCACTTCATGGGATATAATTTATGCTTCTCTATCTCTGTCTCTCAACTTAAAAAGTAAGGACTGACACTAAATCCACTATGAGAATTAAATAACTACTGAGGGGCTTACTTTATCTAAACCTGCTGATAAGAATATGCACTTTCCCACAGTTCCCTATGATTCTTAGTAAATAAAGAGCCTCTGTTTCAACAAATCCTCTCTCCAAATCTCTTAACTAAGGAAGACATGAGGAAACAAAATGTTTTTTAAATTCACAATATCAGCTCTACTGGTATTATAAATGCCCATCAACCCATTTTCTAAAAATTCTCTTTCCTTATATACATCATTAAATGGAAGAAATTCTCCAGTGTAATACTGCAGAGAGTCTTATGTAGCCCTGTATGGCTTAATATGCTCATCATGGCTTGGTTAACTGTATATGCACCATGTTTATCAAATGTACAGATGAAAAAAAGCTAGGAGGAAAAACAGTGGATGACAGAATCCAGAAAGATCCTAACAGGCTATAAACACTAGGCTAAGTCTAATCAAATGAAATTTAACAGGCAAAATGTAAAGACATGCATTTGGATTTTAAAAATTACCTTCACAAATATAGATTTGGGAAGGGCATGCTAGACAGTAGTTCATGAAGTGTAAACACAAATTAATGTGGTCTTCCAAGAAGTAAAAGAGACATGTAATGCCCTCAGTCCTTTACCCTGGAATTGCCATATGCGGGAGACTACGCTCACTCTTCTCGGTACCACATTTTAGAAGAGTCACAAGCTAAAGAGGCCTGAGGAAGTTAAGCAGGATGATAGAACTCAATGTAATATGTTGTGATGACTTGAAGGAACTGGGGGTGTCTGGCTGTTTTCAAGTATCTGAAGAGTTATTTGATGGGGGTGGGGGAGCACAATAGATCTGTCCTTTTTATGCCTGGGGAGGGAGGAATTGTTAAAACTTAATGAGTGTGGAAGCAGAACAGAGAAAAATTCAGGCTTAATAAAAGGAACAACTTCCTAACAATTAAAAGGAGGCCACAGTGGAAGGAACTGCCTTGAGACAGCAGTGAGTTTGCTTACATTTGGTCCTCAAGGCTGAAAGACTTTTTTCAAGATATGAAGGAGGGGATTCTTATTCAGGTATGTTAGACTGAATGGTCTCCAGAGTTCTGTTCAACTCTGATATCTTGGGATTCTGTCAACAGAGTCATAAACAGCACGAGGCAAATAAGTTTCACCCAAAGAAGCCAATGCTTTTAGGGTAGGGAAGGGACAGTTGGATTATCCAAGGTGATTATTCAAATGAATTTGCCCCAGATGTGGTATAGTTTGAGCTAGTTAGGCCTTTCACAATGTCCATGGATATCTGACACTAGCACAGTCTTTTGGTTCTGTGTATGTATGTGTATATTATTACATACATAATTTTTAAATGAAAAAATTCAAAGAAAAGTAGAAACATAATTAAAAGTAGGGTACAAATGAATCAATTCAAGGACCAGAAAGAATAGGGATGGGAAGAAAACAGAGAAAAATATCCTTCAAGGGGTATCCTCAAATGGATAAAAAAATTTTTTTTAAGTAGCAATACTTCCCCAATTGATAAACGGTCAAAGAATGTGAATAGACAGTTTTCAGAAGAAATTAAAACTAAAATCTCCTGTCCCTCTCTACTGTCTCTAGAATAAAATACAAGCACTTTAACATTTAAAGCCCTCCACATTTTTCTAGACTTATTTGATATTCTTTCCCTTCATACACTCTATTTTTCCAGCCAGGTTGGTCTGATCCTTCACCAAATTCAAACTGCTCTCTCCATTCTCTGTACCTTTTCACAAACTGTTCCATGTGCCTAGAATGTGCTCCCTCCTCACTTTGACCTATTAGGATCCTTACCTTTTCTGGAAGGCTGCGCTCAGATACTACCTACTTCATAAGCCTTTTCTGATTCCTGTTAGTGCCTGCCTCTCCTCCAATTAGAAAGCACCGATGATATTACTTTTCCCTTTGTATTCCTAGTAGTTTATGCATATTCCATACTTAATTAGCTCTTCATACATTCATCTCCATTTTGCAGGTAAGGAAGTTCAGATATGTTAAAGCGTTTTATCCACTATAAGTGTCAGAGATGATGTTCAAACACAGGTTTCCTAAGTAAAATGTTTTTCCATTAGACCATGATGCTTCTAATGCCTCCTACTCAAAATTTCTCATATTCAAAACAGATGGGACTATCTCACAGAATGATGTAAAGCAACAGCTCAAATTGTGCTAATGTTAATTGCCTTTATTTACATTTCTTGCCTTTCCTGTTGTCCTAGAGTTAGCTTAAAAGTTCTTTCATTGGGTTAAAAAAAATGGTATCAATAATATCTTCACATGCTTTTGATTACTCTTGTCAACAAGAACACGAAAAAAAAGATTGGCCTAGAACAATCCAGGTAGACTTTAAGTAGTTTATCAACCAACCTAGGAAACAGACAGTTGAAATCCACAAACCTTATATTTAATTTTTCCTCCCACAAAAATTATCACCAGTGCACTTGACAATTATCAAGTGATAAATCTGAGTTTTACCTCCTTTCACTTTGTTTTCCCACTTCGACTGAAGTCTATGGAGGTCTGCTGTTCCTGTTAATAATCGCAATGTAGATGGGAGGTGAGCCTGGGTTTTGAAAGGCGATACTGGCAGAGTATAAGCTCTAGAAGGTTCTACCATGATGGAAAGGCTTAGGATTATGGCTGTCTGAATTTAGGGAAATCCTTTAAACTGAAAGATGGCCACTAGGTAATGAAATTTTTTGATCATAGCAACTGATGACACCACATATTGAGATACGGGAGGCATTGATGGAATAAAAGACCCTAACAGTGACCAACAGAATCTCAGAGTTAGGGTACCTCAGAGGCCATCTATTCCAACCCACTCCTAAACAAGAATCCTTTCTACCTGTTGGGAAAGAACCAACAGGTCTTTTTTGTGTGAAAAACTCCAGTGAGGGGGAACTCACCACTTTCTGACAGCTTTAACAGTTAAGAAAAATTTCCTACCATCCAGCCTGCTAAATAGGCCTCAGTTAAGGGAGCAGCTTCCCCTGGCTCCAGGTTAATTCCTCTTCTGTCATAGAACTTTCGAGACTTCAAGACAACAATAATGTCTCTCCTCTCCCACTCCAAGTTTTCTCTCCTCCAGGATAAACATCTCCAGTTTCTCATCAGCTGATTCTCACAGCTAAGCCATAAGAATCTTTACTCAGTTAATAGACTCCAACCCTTTCACCAATCTGGTTGCCCTCCTCTCTTGCTCTCCAGTTTATCAAAGTCCTTCTCTAAAAGTGGAGGCCAGAATGGAACACAATACTTCAGACATAGTCAACTAGAGTAAAACATAGGAGAATTTTAATTTCTTTAGTCCTGGGCACTATGTCTTAGTACAGTTTAATGATCACAGCCTCTTTTTTCCTTTTTCGTTTGTCCTATCACACTATAGACTCATATTGACCTTGAAGTCCATTAAAACTGCCAGAACTTTCTCAGAACTGTTGTCTAGCCACACCCCTCCCCATGTGTACTTGTGAATTTTAATTTTTTGAACTGTCTATTTTCATGGCCTCATCTTGAGGCTTTGTCAACTGCTTAGCTAAAATCTAGGTATTCTAGTAGAATGGTATTGGGAATGCTTTTTGTGATTAACTGGCTCATACTTTTAACTGGAAAACAAAACATGCACTGAAAAGAATTAAAAGTAAAAAGTGTAAGTAGTATGTATATCATGCCTAAAATTTTACCTAGCATGGATTTATCATCTAAATGACTCCTATGAGTCCACAGTCAGGCCCAGCACAAACTCAACTTAACCCAAAATATGATTCTGGTAAAACATTAAAATGGCCTGATGGGGAGTTCGGCCAACACTATTAACAGGTCTGGATTTCGCAAGATAAGTTGTAAGTTGACAAAGAGGGTTGAGAAAGTGATAACAGCTACTTATTTGATGTGTTTGTTTTTTCCATGTCACTGATCTTTCATGACAACCACAAAGATCTATCTACGTGTAATACCTTGACTCCCCTTACAATTTTTCTTTATATTTGAAATGTCAGTCATTCTACCATTCATATCTTTGAGTACAGAGCCATACTTTCAGTACTGCTGGTTCTTCCTGGTTCCATCTCATTATTCAAGCTGGGGAGTTGAAAGATGCATTGTTCCCAAAGTGGTCTGATTCGGGAGGAAGTTTGATAACTGTCCTCCTGGCCTAAGTTCTGAATCTGAGCAACCAAGATGTAGACTTGGCCCATTTGGAGTTTCAATAGACTGCTGTCAGACTCTCTCATGGCTGGAAAGCTCTGCTGTTCAGAGTTTTGGTCTGGGATTCCTGCTATGGTTATTCCACTGTAGGCCTCGGAGGGGACTAGAAGCTGGAAGCAAGAGCCCACTGTGTTCCCAGAAAGTCACTGTGTGACCAGAAAGTCAGCAACCACTCTTCACCCTGAAATGCCATGCCCAGAAGAAGGTCTTTTCTTCAGTCCTCCAAGATTTATGGTCTGGAAGTGGGTGGTGGGTGACAGAGCTATCAGGTGGGATCTGTTCCTGTACTATGTAGACATTTAGGTCCCTCTATGCTGGAGCTGGGACCTCTTCTTGACCTTTTCCACAGTTTCAATGTTCCATGTAACAGGTTCCTGGCCAGACCCCAATCCCTAGCATCTGTAGATCTCTGTGCATCTCCCTATGCTGGCCTGGGATGGAAAAATGAGTCAGTGTGACTTTTTCCCTTGGATTTCCTGATCAAGATCCTGTCTGGTATATTTTCTAGGGGGTGTTGAGCAAAAGGAGGACTCACTGTAGTTCTTCCTGCTACTCTACCATCTTGGCTCTGCCTTCCTTTCCTTACACATAATATTTGATTGAAATTCATCTTTTGCCTTAAAAATTCAAATACAGTTTTTAAAATGACAAATAGATTTTTATACTGGAAGGATCTATCTGAATTCATAAGAGAACTCTTCCCATGGCAGCCCATTGATGGCTAAGTAGGTTAGACCTATATAGTTGCTCAAGGAATATATGTTAACTTGCCAAGTGTCACACAATTACGTATGTCACATGGAAAGGCAAAGATGGGATTTGAAAGTTAGTCTTCCTGATGCCAATCCAGCACTCTAGCTACCTCTTTAACAAATAGAATAATGTGTCTGTCTTAAGTAATGTTGACAGAAGGATAGTATCAGAATATCAGTCACTGTAGTAATTAAGCACCTGAAGATACAGAGAAGCAGTCTCTTCTCTCTAAATGTAGCTTCAACTAGCCGAAATCATTTAAAAACACAAAGATTTTAGTTCTGGTCCCACTGCTATCATTAACCACTGAGACTCTCTTGACAGTTATTAAATGTACATTCAATTACTAGTCATTTGCAGTTAAGTGAGTAGTCTAATAGCAACAGATCACATATAAGGCACCAGAGTCCCCAGAACCCAAGTTTCTGAAGCTTACTGAAGTAACATAAGCTAAGAAGGTAGAAGATATCCTCTTGGTCAGCAAAGTGTGTGTAATTTACACCTGAGCTTGTGAGTTCAAGGGACTTACATACAATCTGAGATACTGGGTACCAAACATTTAAGAACTTAATATTATGAAATTTGCATATTGGGAATTAAAATTGAAATGATATTAAAAGTTTTGCCAAGATAACACTGTGGATGAAAACAGAAGCCTATAAAAGGAGGAATTCTTAATCTATCCAGCATTCCGTAGGGAATTTAAACTGTATATGGACTTAAAAGTCAATACTACTATAACATCCCATACTTATTCACACAATATACACTTACTAAGCACCTGCTTACTCCGTGAAAGGCCTTGAGCCAAGCACTGAGAAAAAGAAAATGGAAAGAAGACAAAATCCTTGTCCATGAGGAGCTTATAGCAAAGGCTACCTGACATGAAAATTATATAATTTATGCTTATATGTGAGTGGGTTGTACTTCTACAAATGGCGTCACTGTAGAAAGTAGCAGTTTCAGCCACTGATGGTCTAATGAATAGTGAAATAGGTTTGTAATTGCTGTTACCCTTGGAAACTTTCCACTTAATTTTTTCCTTCTTAGTACACAGACACATGCCTCAATGCTTTTAATTTTGAATTGTCAAGCACATTCCTTGAAAAAAAAAAACAACCCAAATTTTTGGGTATCCAATGTGTAGATTAAAGCATGCAGAGTCATAGAATTTTATAGTTGAAGAGATCTGATGAACTATGAGTGCAGATTAAAGCATTTCTGTTCAATTTCTTTATTTTTATTGCCTTTTTTATCCAGCATGCCTAATGTGGAAATACTTTCAATTCCTTCATAGGTATAATGGGTTCTCGATGAGTGGTTGTAGCAACAATTTGGCTAGGAGCTATTGTGGGGTGTAAGACCCAACAAGACCAGCAACAAGATCTGCCAGCACAGGTTCTTCAATCTGCTTTACTAAGGAAAGCAACTTTAAGGGGTTAACAATCTCACTTTAATCACACATACAAACATCATTCACTTAGTTCAGGAGGAAAAGCCAGCACCCTCAACTTCAGAGCAAATACAAACAAATTACAAACATACACAATATAAACATATATGATATGTGTGATATCCAATCACAATTCAGTTACCAGAAAAGCATCAACATCTGGGTTTACAAGCTGGGGGCTCTTAAAATGGCTGCCTAGAGTCCCATGCCACTATTCTAGTGACTGAGAGCCCCAAGGGAGAATGCCAACCTCTGGGTTTATATATCTTGTTCAGGGTCAAAGGGCCTCATAATGTGTCACTGAATCCACATGAGCCTAAAAGCGTCACAAACCTGGGACTCAAACCCACATGGCCTAAAAGCCTCTGGCTATCACAAATATGTCACTCAAGTTCATGGAACCAGGCTTTCCCTTGAGGCAAGGAGGTCATCAAATACTCCTAACTTAATCAAAGAAACAACGGTTAGACTCATCAAGGGCACTTGATTAAATAAGTGATAAAAGAGAAAACAGTAAAAAAAAAAAAAGTCCCACCTTAATTAATATTACAGTGGCGAATAAGGAAGAGAGAAAGAGAGAATTTAGAACTGAAAACAAACAAAAAAAAGAATTGTCTAGTTAATTGCCTTTATTTTATGGATGAAAAAGGCCCAGAGGTCAAGAGGTTAAATGACTGGGCCAATCACACAGATAATGACTGGAAGAATTAGGATGTTCTCAATGGGGTCTGACTCAGATTCAGGATTAGAAATGAAATATTCCTAACCATCTAGCATTGAAGAAAATGAAGCTTATTTAATAATAACATGGAAAGGATATCCAGCAAGGATAAAGCATTGGTTTAGTTGGAATATATCTACCCTGCCACTGAATTTACCTTTACATGGTGGTGTTTCTGGTCAGAAGCACGTGTCAGTCAGAGGAGACACTGATTCCTCCTATGCTGGCCTTTTGTACTTAGTCTACTAGGAAGCATCAATGGTTCAAGCCTTAGTGCCCAGAACTAAGCAGTCAGACTGTTTCATTGCCTCTCAGAGAAAAACTAAACTAATCTACACAACAGGGATGTTAGCAGGTGGTGTTCTTACCGCAGAGAGTCAGAACTGGAATCTCCTCAGTTCCAGGGCAGTGCTACAATTGCATCATGAAGATATAAGAATTCACAGTACAAAATAGCAATATTAAAATACGTAGTAAAACAGTGTAATAGAAGGGTAAAGTTCCTTGAAGGTTTTGGGAAATTTTGGAGTAGAAATCTTTTTTTCTTAGTAAAAAGAAATTTTACTAAATATTAGTGTCTTGAAGAATTACTTCATGTTCCTGAAAGTATCAAGAACACTTATACTTGATAAGAAAGTACTAGTTGATAAAAAAGTCTTCTCAACTCAACTATAGAATTCCTACTAAACTTAAGAGCTTCTGTTCACAGAAAATGCCTCATCCTTCCACTTTAAAAAAAAAAAAAGGTACTCCCAGTAAGTATTACTTCCTTTCTCACTGACATGGTTTTCAGGTTCATCTATGCAAGGTTTCTTTGGCCTGAGGGCCAATTCCTCAATGCCAAGACAGGAAATTGTATTATCTGAAGTAATGAAGGCTCTTCTACCCACAACCTGAGCCAGTCCTATGCAGTCTGGAGTAAGAAACATTTATATTATGGATTTCTTTTCCACTACTCTAAACAGTATAATCAGGTAAAATTAGAATGAGACGAATATTAAGAACAGCTTGAAAGGGATAATGTTGCAAAAGAGACATCTGTGTGCAGAGAAGGCAGGACACACAATCTTACCACTTTTCTTCTGCCTCTATTCACTGTCTTCCTGAATCAATGAATATCCCCCAGTGACTAGAGCCCCCCAGGACTCCAGGCTGGAGACATGTTCTGATTTGTCCCTGCCCTCTGTGATTCTGTGGCACAGATGGCTGGAAAGGGAGAAATGGTGAGCCTTAAATCAGATAAAAGGCTTAGGGTAAGATTAGCAGCACTTTTTAAAAATATACGTTTCCCATGGCCTCTATTTTTTTTCTTTTATTCCATACTTTATTACTTAATATTTTTTAGTTTTCAGCATTGGTTTCCACAAGATTTTGAGTTACAAATTTCCTCCCCATTTCTACCCTCCCCCCTACTCCAAGATGGCATATATTCTGATTGCCCCATTCCCCAGTCAGCCCTCCCTCCTGTCACCCCCCCTCCCCCTCCCCTCATTCCCTTTCCCCTTACTTTCTTGTAGGGCAAGATAGATTTCTATGCCCCATTGCCTGTATATCTTACTTCCCAGTTGCACGCAAAACCAACTTTTTTTTTTGAGCATCTTCTTTTAAAACTGTGAATTCCAAATTCTCTCCCCTCTTCCCTCCTTCCCTACCCTCCCTAAGAAGGCAAGCAATTCAACATAGGCCACACGTGTATCATTAGGCAAAACGCTCCCATAAATAGTCATGTTGTGAAAGACTAACTATATTTCCCTCCATCCTATCCTGACCCCCTTTATTCAATTTCTTCCCTTGACCCTGTCCCTTTTCAAAAGTGTTTGCTTTTGATTACTTCTTCCCCCTATCTGTCCTCCCTTTCTTATCTCCTTCCCCCTACTTTCCTGTGGGGTAAGATACCCAACTGAGTATGTATGTTATTCCCTCCTCAAGTCAGATCCAATGAGAGCAAGATTCACTCATTCCCCCTCACCTGCCCCTTCTTCCCTTCCAATGAACTGCTTTTTCTTACCACTTTTATTCCCATGGCCTCTATTTACCTGCTGAATTAAGAATCAGCTAGCACACATGTGCACATATGCACATACACACATCATATTTTTATAGCACACAAAAAAAGTCCAAATTATATTACATCGGGAAGAACATTTGGTTTGGAAAATCTGGGTTCATATCTAGGCTTGTCATGTGACCTTGTCTTTATTCACATCCAATTTTTGTTGTTGTTTTTGCCTTTCTTTGTGTCTAGCACTTAGCATCATGCCTGACATAATGCTAGTTGACTTTTTTTTTAAAGCCTATAGGGTAGGGGTTCTTAACCTGTGGAATGTAAACTTAAAAAAAATTGGTAACTTTTAAAATGTAATTAATTTCCTTTGTGCATTTAAAAACATTTTTCTAGGAAGGGGTACATAGGCTGTACCACTTTGCCAAGTGGGTCCATGACACAAAAAAAGCTAAGAGCCCCTGCTACACAGAGAAGCTCCTGATGTGAGACTGTCCTAATAAAAGATATAGGATCAGAAGTGATATTTCTGAAAGCTCAGGCAAGTATCTTAACTCAAACACCAGGCTTAATATTAAAGCTATGAAATTAGCCACATTTTATAAATCAGAATATTCTCCCCTCCTGTTTAGGAAAAATTTTATTTAAAAAAAAGGAAATAAGCTTCACAAGTATTCATGCTTAATTCAGAGACTACCTGTTTATACACAACTGCAGTCATTTCTTCCAGGAAAGGCAATCAGTCACTCGTTGCCATAAAAAGAAGGGAGCAAAATGGCCAGATATGTGTTCCTTGAGACTATTTACTCACCTGAATCAGAAGACACACTTGAGATCACTTCCTTCTAAAGTTTAGATCACAATGAGTCATTAAGGTAAAAGGAATCCTTCCAGTAATCCACTATTCTTTAATATGGGCACAGTGACATGTAATCTCACTTCTGAGGAACAATGAACTAAATACTTGCCATTTCAGAGGAAGTTTTCTGATTAAAAAAAAAAATGTTTTCCCATGACTCCCAAATATGAGTACTGTCCAATGTACTGTGCTGGGTCCACTTCTCTCTCTGTACTCTCAGTAATTTCATCAGTTTCCATAATTTTAAAATTATCATCTCTATGCACATGAGGCCCAAATTTTTATAGCCAACCTCAGTCTCTCACCTGAGTTTCAGTCTCACACCAACAATTAATTGCCTATTTAGACATTTCAAATTGGATGTCCCGGAGATATTTTAAACTGACTATGTCTAAAAACTGAACCCATTATCTTTTCCCCAAACTCTTTTTTTTTTGCTCTTTCTGTTGGGCCACTGATTTTTTGACCCCAAGAGTAACACTTTATATTTGTCCCTATTAAATCTTTTGTTTTAAGATTTGGCCCAACATTGTAGCCAGGCCAACTCGTTATATGGACTCTAAATGATATAATAGGTGTTTGGTTACCTATTCCTTCCATCTTTATGCCATCTGAAAATTTGATGAGCATACAGTGATGTATTGATAAATGTTTAACAATCCGATTTTAACAAATGTACACATAACACATTTTAAGTTTAATCTGTATCATTAACATAACTTTCTTAAGTCTATACAATCAACAAAACAAGAAACCAAGCCTTGATTTACAGCATTTGCCAATTTACAAGGAGTAAATGCTGGTACTGAAGGTTTAAGCTGGCTCCAGCACACTCCCGTGGGCATACCATCTATGCCTTCATCCAAGTCACTTATGACTTGGCACATGGCCAGAGTCAGATCTCTGGGTAAATTCATTAGCTGCCTCCCTTCATTATAACATCAAACCATTAATGACTACTTTTTAGCCATCTAAACAGCCACTAAACTAAATCCCCCTCGATAGTTATCTAGACAATAGCTTTCCATGTTATCCACAAGGAAAGTATTAGAGGCTCTATCCTTTTTTTTTTTTAACTGAAATCAAGGTAAACTATACCTATAGTATTTCCTTGATCTACTAATAACACTGTTGAAAAAGAGAACTTAGATTAGTTTGATTTGACTTACTTTAGGTGAAGCTAAAGTTGCTTCATGGTAATCATTGCTTCCTTTTCTAGAATTTTGCCAAGAATTGAAGTCTGAATTGAAGGACATATATTTTAGACTCTCTACTCATTACTTTTTGGAAAATCAGGACAACATGTGTTCTTTTCCAATGCTATAGAGCCTGCCCTAGCATCCATTTTCTTCCAAAGATGACTATTTAGTCATATCTCATATAACTTGCTTTTGTCCCTTAACTTTTTAAAACATAGGTCCCCAAAGGTAAAAAAGCAATCCACTAACCAAACCATAATTATATCAGGCTCTTTAAAAATCTCCCTAGCTGGACGACTTAATGGATACCATAGCTCTTTTTTATGATTCTACACACAAAAGACCCTCTACAAAACCCAAGTACTACTTTTATTAAAAGCTGGCACAATTCATATATCATTAGCTACAGAACAAGGCTTTCCTTATGGAATCACATCCTTTTGCAGCTGGGAACCATCTCAATTATGCTCTATCTACCTTATTCCACCCTTATTGAGCTTCTTCCACTGACTTAAATAAAAACAAAAGCCAGGCTAAATGGACATATGGCAGAGGTTACTGTTTTTTCTGTATGCTCTATTATACAATACGATGCAAATGTCACCCTCTTCAGCAGTCAATCATAGCACTAGCATGGATAGAGCTTCATTTTGGGATAGGCTGAGAGTCTTTTTTTATCCTGTTTTTCAAGGGAAATTATAGCAAACAGTACCTTGAGAAATCTAGTCTCTATTTTACATTCATCTCAAGTTTCAAAATCTTTAACTATTTGGTATATTAAAAATATCTATTTCTACATTTGCCTCCAGGTCAGTGTAGGTAATCTAGTAAATTCCTAGGGCCTATCACCACCTCCTGGTGCCATTAGATTGTCAACTTTGGTTTTCAACCCAGGGAGCTCTTTGATCAACTAGTTAATCCATTTGGATCAGCTTTGTATTGCTTATGGCAAAAGCTCATGCTGAAAAAGAGAGACAAAACTCATTTCAACTTCAATATGCTTTAGTATAAATGTATTTTCCTTCTGACCTTCAAGACTCCATTTGGGGGAAATATAAATCTCCAAACAGCAGAGAAATTTGGTGAAAGGAAGAGAGAGGAAAAGACAGACTTTTCTGAACTAGCACATTATCCAGTAACTCTTGAGCCAGTGTGAAAATTTAAAACAAAATTCTCAGCTTCTGAAAGCACAAAATCATGTAGCCCAGTGGAACTAGGTTTATTGCACCTTTCCTACTTACTGATTATCTGAAGTAAAGATAAGTTTCATATTCTTTAGAAGCAAGTATATTTTGTTTTTTCTCTCTCAGCCAATCTGTTTCTGCGTAAGCCTACCCAGAGTGATTTCGATTGACTCATTGAATCTAACTAAAGTAGGAAGAGGTTTGAAATTTTATCTGCCAATGTCAGATAGAAATCTCTCATATTCTTAATCCTCAAAGAAGGAAATGCCCTAACTCATTCTAGTAATCCAACAACCTACTGTACAGACATTCTTCTTAAGATCTAAATTAGATGAATCACCAGGTATGGAGAGTCCAATATGTGCCAGGTGCTAGAGATACAAGTACAGCGCAATGCTGAAGTGGATAGAGTCCTGGACCTGGAATCAGGAAGACCTGAGTTCAAAACTCAACATCAGACACTTACTAACTGTGTGACTCTGGGCAAGTCACTTAACAGTTTCCTCATCAGTAAAATAGGGATAGTAATAGCAGGTAACTTACAGGGGTTGTTGTGAGGATCAAATGATATTTGTAAAGTACTTGCAAACCTTGAAGTGCTATATAAATAATAGCTACTATTATTACAAAGAATGAAATAATCCCTATTTACAGTAAGTTTACATGTGTTCTGTTTTAAATCAATTTCTTTTTTATTTTGTCCTATGTAAAGATGCTTGTTGTTGCTCAATCATGAACTCTTTGTGACCCTGGGGACCATAGCACACCAAGTCTTTCTCTAGAAGTGTCTCCCAAGTTTATGTTCATTGTTTCCATGATACTATCTATCCATCTCATCCTCTGCCATCCCCTTTTCCCCTTGCCTTCCATCTTTCCCAACATCAGGGTCTTTTCCAATGAGTCCCTGTCTTCTCATTATGTGGCCAAAGTATCAAAGCTTCAGTCTCAGTGTTTAATCTTCTAGTGAATAGCCTGAATTGATTTCTTTAAGTATTGACTGATTTGATCTCCTCGCTGTCCAAGGGACTCTCAAAAGTCTTCTCCAGCACCATAATCCAAAAGGGTAGACTGTCTGGTGCACCACTTTCCTTAGAGTCCAACGCTCACAGCCACACACTGGGCTGGAAAGATTGGACAGTACTCATAGTTGAGAGGCATGGGAAAATATATATTTTTTTAAATCAGAAAGCTTCCTCTGAAATGGAAGGTATTTAGTTCATTGTCCCTCAGAAGTGAGATTACTTGTCACTGTGCGGTACTAAAGACTAGTGGAGCTTTGATTATATGAACCTTTGTTGGCAAGGTGATGTCTCTGCTTTTTAGTATGCTGTTCAGATTTGTCATAGCTTTTCTTCTAAGGAGCAAGCATCTTTTAATTTCATGGCTGCAGTCACTATCTATCCACTACGATCTTTGAGCCAAAGAATACAAAACCTGACACTGCTTCCATTTCTTCTTCCACTATTCACCAGGAGGTGATGGGACCAGTTGCCGAGATCTTTGTGGTATTTTTTTTTTATATTAAGCTTCAAGCCAGCTTTTATACTTTGCTCTTTTACCCTCATCAAGGGGCTTAATTCCTCTTCACTTTCTGTCATCAGAGTGGTAGCATATGCATATCTGAGATTGTTGACATTTCTCCAGGCAATCTTAATTCAGGCTTTTGATTCACCCAGCCTGACATTTTGCATGATCTATCTGAATATAAGTTAAATAAAAAAGGTGCCAATATACAACCTTGTCGTACTTCTTTTCCAATCTTAAAGTAATCAGTTGATCCACGTTCAGCTCTAATTGTAAAGATGGTAAGCTGATTAATAGAATACTGTGGTGTCATATATTTAAATGGTGAGTCAATAAACATTTATTGCATACCTACTATAAATGTAAAAGACAGTTCTCATTCTCCAGGAGCTCAAAATCTAATGGGAGAGAACACCTGAAACTATATATGGACAAGACACAGAAAATCACTTGGAAATAATAAAGAAACAAAAGGCACTAAGAACTCGCACGATTTTATTCATGTTTCTTATTTGAGAAAGTCCACTAGATTCTCTCCCTGGGTCAGTTTCAGTAATTGTTGCCCAGTAGAACAAGTGTTAGACTTGGAGTCAAGACATACCTGAATTCAAATCCTTCCTTAGATGCTTACTAGCTATGGGACCTTGGGTAAGTCACTTAATCTGACTGAGCCTCAGTTTCCTCACATAGAAAATGGGGCTGATGATAATACTCCCAGAGTCGTTGTGTGGATCAAAGAAAATAAAATACGTAAAGAGTTTAACAAATGTTAAGGGTATTTAACTTATCATATAAATGCTAGCCAGTATTATGATAATTTTACAAAGTTATCCCATATCATTTTGGGACTGTTTTTATTAATAGAAAGGTCTTTTGGGGGCAGCTAGGTGGCGCAGTGAGTAGAGCACCAGCCCTGGAGTCAGGAGGGCCTGAGTTCAAATTTGGCCTCAGACACTTGACACGTGTACTAGCTGTGTGACCTTGGGCAAGTCACTTAACCCCAACTGCCTTGCCAAAAAAAAAAAAAGAAAGAAAGGTCTTCCTTACACAGTCTTCTGCACTAAGAATTTTGGGACACAAAGTAGAAATTCCACCCACTGGTCCAGGGTTCTGCCCTCAGCAAGTTACGAAGAATGCCTAATCTCTTTTCCACAACATAGCCAAACTCTCAGCAGACTAAATGAAGTTGAAGACCTGAAAGAAAAATTAAACAAAGATCCTTTTCACATTAAATTTAAACAGATTTGAATAGAAGGATCCATGAGTAAAAGTCGCTTTAAAAGGTGGTTCATGCACACTTGCTGCTCTTTTCAGTGAGAATTCCTATTTCCAGTATGTGATCAAGACCCTCCTAATCTCTTTTAGAAGCTAAATAGCATTAGCACCCTCCACCCTTCCTTCTCCACCTTTAACTAGTTTGTCAAAGACCAGTGGGCCAGATGTGATCTGACCAGGGCAGAGTACAGTGACACAATTGGTTCTCCTCACTGGGAGTAACTAAGACTGCAACAGAGCCTTTGGCAGCTACCCAGCTGACTCACAGTGAGTCCACTAAAACCCCTCCTTTGTTTTCAAAATGCTGATAATCTAGCCACTTCTCCCTTATCTTGAATTTATGCAACTGATTGTAATACTTTAACATTTACAATAATAATAGCTACTACCATTTATACAATTCTTAGTATGTGCAAAGCACATTACATTATCTCCTTAGATCCTCAAGACAACCTCCCCAGAGGTAGGTATAATTTTAATTCCATTTTACAGATGAGGAAACTGAGGCAAAAAAGTGATTTGCCTAGGATCACAGAACTAATAAGTATCTGAGGCCTGGATTTGAATTCAGGTCTTCCTGACTCCCAGGACCAGTGCTCTATCTACCTAGCTGCCTATTAAATGCATGTTGAGTATATTAAGCATATTGAGTATGTTAAGACCACTGGAGATTCCAATTCTATTATTTGATAACTACTCTTTCAAGGGCATCTAGGTGATGCTGTGGATAGAGTACTGGGCCTGGAGTCAGGTAGACCTGACTTCAAGTCCAGTCTCGGATACTTTCTAGATGTATGACCCTGGGCAAGTCACTTAACCCTATTTGCTTCAGTTTTCTCATCTGTAAAATGATCTGGAGAAGACATAGCAAAGCACTCCTGTAAGAAAACCGCCAATTAAGGTTACAAAGAGTTGGACATGACTGAACAACATCTTTTACAGTTCCATGTCTTCCTCAAACTTGATGAGCATGACATCAATGCCTTCCATGTAAGTCATGATAAGAATGTTAAATCAATACAGAATAACAGTCAGGGTGTTTGGCAGACCATTAAACAGCATACCCCACCACCCTATTTTTGGAGCTCTGTTGCTCAACTAGTATCTAGTCTACTTAAATGTGCTACCATCTGATACACATGGATTGCTTCATCTCTTCTACAACATCAGAGATTCTATCAAAGGCCTTTGGCCTTGCCCTGCTCTACCAGCTCTTATTTCTAACAAGATTGCTCTTTCCAGGAGGCCCCACCCCTATCACTCTAGGTAATCTTCTAGAATAATATGAGAGGACACTCCTTCCACCCTGTAAATCAATTTCTCCACTTTGTGGATGAAAATGGAAGCATTAAGAAGTCCATTAAATTAAAAAAGAAATTGGTTAAGATCCACTATACTTAGCAGGGGGGCATGAATAAACTTTTGCTCTAGACTACATTTCCCTAAAAATGGCTTTGAAGATACTCCCATTAATGAGGACCTAAATGAGGAACCTAAAGTTCTCCACTGGAATTTATTGTTTCATCACTTCAAGAAAAATTTCACCTAATTATATTTTTATGATAAAAACTATTTAAAAAATTAGTCTCAATTCTGAAGGATGAAACTTTCTAAAAGGAAATGCTATTTTCTTTCTAAGATGAAGCATAGTAACACCTAGCATTTATATAGCTTTATAAGATTTGCAAAGTACTTTACATACATTAACTCAATTTGATCCACACAACAACCCAGTGAGGTAGATGCAGAAACTAAGGCACAGGGAGAACCTGAGCGACTTGCCCAGGGTTTCACAACTTCACAACTAGTTAAGTGTCTGAGGCAAAATTTGAACTCAGATCTTTCTGGCTCCACCCTGGTGCTCTCTGCCATTTCAACTGACCAAAATATCAACCAAGTATTTTATGACAATGCACTTTATTCATGTTTAACTAACATACTTAAAAGCCTACAAGTCAATAAGATTTATATATCTAAAGGATTTTTCCCCCTAAGAAACAACAATGCATGATAAGTTTCCTACTTTCACCCTTTCTTCCAATTTTGATCAACAGAGAATAACTGCCTAGTTTAAAACAGAATCAGGACCTTGTCAATAGCTTCTATTCCAGCTTTTTTAACGTCACCATCAGTGCCTACAAAGTAGGCCTCAGTGTTTAGATCTGCTGGAGAATGTTCTACCCAATGTCTTGCATATAGCAGGTGTTCAGTAAATATTTGTTGAATCAAGTAAGAAGTGTCCTGCCTGAGGTGATACTAATTCAAGTTATTTTAGGGGGGGGACTGGTTTTGCAATTCAACAACATAACCAACCTCTCAGCAGACTAAATGAAGTTGAAGACCTGAAAGAAAAATTAAACAAAGATCCTTTTCACATTAAATTTAAACAGATTTGAATAGAGGGATCCATGAATAAAAGTTGCTTTAAAAGGTGGTTCATGCACACTTGCTGCTCTTTTCAATTAGACCAGACAACTGACAAATGATTTTCCAATCACCAGTAAACTAAGATAAACACAATTGGCACTTTTCTCTATAGTTTTATATTCCCCCAACAAACAGTTAATACTCAGTTATGTGGTTACAACTGGCAGTTAAGTAATATTCAAGTTCCAGTCTTACTGTTATACATTAAAATCTCAAAAAAATGTAGAAAAATACATGAACAGTATGTGTATGTGGTTGGGAGAGTAAGTTAGCATTGTCTGTGAAAAATCTAAATCAACATTAGCGAGAATTTTGTTGACTCAATTATCTCCAACAGATCTTTCTTGACGACACTAACAAAGTTCGGAAGTGTGATAATTATTTCTCTCTCAAGGATGGTTAAAGTAATATATTTTCACTGAATATTTAAGTAAAAAAATCCTGGGGAAATTTTTTTTTTTAAAATACAGTTATTGGACCAGGAGAAAAACTGCTGTTTTAAGCAGCACTTCGAACAACTTGAACTTGGGCATTTTAAAATATAGGTACAAGAGACGACACAGAATGATAACCTCTAAGCAAGAAAAACCTGGCTTCAAGCCTTGCCTCTGACAGACCTGTGGTTTGCCTGTCACTTAACTTAGGTAACTAAAACTACAAGTTGCAGAGGTGTCCACTTGCCTGGGTGGGAGTTTCCTATGCCAATGAAATCACATGCTCATTCAGTTCCTATGCTAAAGTCCAAGGAGACCTTATATTTGACCTTTCACTTGTGAAGCATCAAGATACGGTGCAGAGACCCCTGAATTCTGTCTGTGTCATCTCTTTGGGGTTACAATTTCCCCATCTTTAAAATGAAGGGCTGTACTAATTGAGATCTTTTTCAGTTTTTCAATTTTATGGTACTGCCACCACATTCTTACCTCAACAAACTGTCTGGATAAAAATAACATTCAAGTGGCATCATTACAAAAAGTCATTTGCTCATTTGTAACTAATGATAAAAGTGGCTATCCTATTTTCATCACAGAACGCTGAGAATCAAATGAAACGCTAAAACTTTATATATGAAGTAAAAGTCATAAATAGGAATTCAATACAGCTGTGATAACACACCTGCTTAAGGTCCGACTAACTCAGCAGCAGCAATGTCTTGCATTGACATTTGAAAATGGCTAGATGACCAATCTTAATATGGAGGTTTTGTTTCTACTCACAGGACTCCAGTAAACTTTCTTTTTCCAGCCTATAGAACGCTTGTTCTTCTCAGTGAAAACTCATTTTGACCTGGTATTCCTTACAGAATCATAGAATTTAGAGCTAAAATGAGAGGAACTGGGTTTTATAGAAATAGGACTGTCCAAAACTATGAACATTTCAGTCAGTATTAATTTTTTTTAAATCCACAAGCAGACTTGCTTGTAATCGAACCCAATCCGACTCTTTATCTCTCCTGTGAGAGGCTAGGAATGCACGTCTAACAGGTGTTGACTACCCAACTTTCACATACTAGTGCCTACACTGGAGCCCTATACTAGATGGTCCAAAATAGCAGCTACGCCTCCCTGCTCGTTTTCGCTAAAGAATTATTTCCATCCTTTGATCAGCAGCGAAGAAAGTGGGAGTGGACTACCTGGCCATGTACACGTGGTTGGCGAGTGAGAGTGACACCAGAAACGGTTTCTTGGAGAAAGCAGAAGAAAAGCAGGCAGAGGGGAGGAAAGAGTAGTAGGTATGCTAAAAGAAGCACGCGAGTCCATGGCAAACGCAGAAAGGAGGTTGACTTCATTGCTGTGCTAAAAATGAGATGCAGAACCAAATGCCTGTACAACTTCAGCACGAACTCATCAGCCTGGGACTTTCCAAAAGGCACAGAGAAAAGCAATCGAGAGAGCAAAGTGGAGCAAGAAAGCCGACGGAGAGAGGGAAGAGAAGGAAATACTCCAAGGGGTCTGGAAGGGGAAAATTGCTCCTCCGGTTAAGCCCCCCTGGATCTCTCCTCCCCTGGCTGGGGGAAGGAAGGAAACAAGCTCAAGCACTTACTGAAGGGCAGCGGCAGCGGCACCACGCGATGGACTCAAGCTCCTAACGGTAGCAGCACAGCAGTGGTTCCGAGCGACCAGGAGTTTCACTTGGCCCAGATTAGCAGCAGCGCGGCCGGAATGGGGCGGGGAAGGGTGTACACAAGGGCCTCTAGGGGAGGAGTCTTCCTACCCCAGACTCTGCAGGCCGCTGTCTGGGACTGGGCGGAGCTATACTCCTGAGGCTGGAGGGGAGGGCAGGGCTTCAAAGGGGAGGGGGTGAGAAACCGGGAGGGGAGGGGGACCGAGGACTATAGGAAGGGAGAGGCCAGGGGGCGGCGCGTAGACTGTGTGCCAGGAGGAACCTAACTCCCCTGTGGAGCCCCCGGGAGGCACGAACGTGCTCTGGAGGGCAGGGGGGTGAACAAAACTCAAGGGAGCCCTCTGGAGAATAGTGGAGGTGTTCTTGGGGTGCTTGAGTTTTATGGCCCGGGGAAAGCCTTGCGCGTTAGTTTAAAACGATTAGAACCAGACTGTCCACCTTCTGCAAACTCTGTCCCTGACTCCAGGATTTTTTTCTTTAAAGGCAAGTTCCCTTTCTCCTCTAAGGATTGTGATCTGGGTCCGGCCTAATTCAGGGAATTCATTGCAAAAAGAAAAAAAAAAGAATGGAAGCTATTTGAAGGATTGTTCCTATTTGCCGAGCCTTGGCTAGCACAAAGTAGGCGCTTAGTAAATTCTTGCTTTAGAGATCATGACTAATAGGTATCCTTGGATGCCTCGCAGGGAGACTTTGTTTCGTTTATCTCTAGTTTAGAGGAGAAGGCCAAACACTGGGGGTAATGTGTCTAACGGGCTGGGGTAGGGAGTCGTAGGAGACAAAGGGAGAGAAACAGCGGATTTGGCAGTCTAGGTCTAGGAACCAGGACTATAACCAGGTCGATATGATCGTTCTGCCCTCATCCCGTTGTTCCCGCTGGTCCTGTCATCAGCGATTCGAGAAGGCAGCATTGTCTTTAATAAAGGGATCAGCACTGGGTATCCACTCCAACGCCCATCTCCACAGCCTCCACCCCGTCCCGCCTCCCTTAGGGTTGGCTATTTAATTTTCCCTCTTGTAACTGACATCTCTGGTTCAAAGGCGCTACCGATGACGTTATGCCGTTTCCACTTTCCATTGGGTGGTAGGACGCAGGTGCACCAATCAGAGCATTCAGTATGTATGTCTTTGCTAAGGGATTTTGCTATACTGCCTACCTTCGGCCAGATGTTGTGGACTTTGTACTGAAGTCGAGTCTTACCTAAGAAGTCATGTCTTCCTTTACAGGCGGAGGCATTTGCTAGGATGGAGCAGGCTTCGTACCTCAGAGCAGTATAACGACTTGGATTAGTCAATCCACTAGGGAAGGACGGGGTTCAATTCTTTACATTCAGTTCTGAATAAATAGCTTATGCCCTATTACAGCCCTACTAACAGTATACACTCTCTTTCCTCTTCCAGGACCAGAAGCACCCACAGGCCTAGCTCAGGTACCCTTTCTTTACCCTAGTTTACAGTTAGTATACAGATCTGGTTAGTATATAGATCTCAAGCTCTCCTAACCTTGACCAAATCTCTCCCTCGTCCTTGGTTTCCCAAAGGGTTATAGTTTGTCTTCTGGCATGTTCGACATGCATTTGATGCATTTTCCTATAATCCTAGCAGTGCAAGGATCTGCAAGTGCAAGCAGTGTTTGGTGGGGTTTTTTGTAATAAAAAAAAAAAAGCTAATCATATTTGTGACCAGGTGAAGGAACAGCTTGAACTGTCTCAAATTGGTACTTATCACAGCATTTATGAAAAACTAACATGCATGGCTCAAAACTAGCATTTCTGTTCAGGTTTCATTTGCAACCTAGCCTGAAAGAAGTGTAGCCATTCAAACAAAAAGCATTCAGTTATAGCCAAGTGTTTCTGCAATGTATTGATCTAAATGCCAGGATTATTTGGGCGCAAAAACAACTAACTCTTTCTTACTGTTTATAAGTGTTGTTAGCTGTGTAGCAATATAGCTTGCTTTGTATATAATGTTTGCATGTTGTAAACTCCTTGAGGGCAGAGACTGTCTTTTGCCTCTTTTTGTATTCCCAGCACTTAGCACAGTGCCTAGAACAAGGAAGGCACTTCAATTTTGATTGACTGATTAAGGAGCTGAAATTTATAATCCTTATCATGTCCTTCTACAGTAGTTTAAAATACATAGAAGTAGGGGTTATCAATCTACATGAAAAACCAAATGCCTGTCTCATTTAGGTTCATTCAGAGAATGTAAACTCTTTGAGGGTGGTTACCAGAGGAATGTTTGCACCCAAAGGTATTCTCTCAGTGGATAAGGTAAGGGGTTGAGAGAAAAAGACTGACTGACCTGCGGGTCAAGTGTGTATGGGGAAGATTATCCCAGTCAGTTTATCTGGTAGTTTTCTATTTTAATCACTTATTTTTGCTAAGCTGCTGAATAGCCAATGTAGTCAGTGTTCTCTAAATCCAGCATCTTCTAAAGCTGGGCACTCCGTTTCATCAAAAGACTTTGCTCTTAATATAAAGTCTTAAACTGAATAGAGGTATTTCGGGCTTGTTCACCCTTCTTAATTATAGTAGAAAATTCTCAAATTCTGGTACCAACACTGTACATAATTAGCTATGTAACTATTACCACATCATGGAACCTCAAAGTTGGAAGGGATCCTCAGAATTCAACTAATTTATATTAATCTGTGATCTTAGCCATATAGGCACTAAGTTGTGACTCCAAACATCCTTCAGAAGCCATCTATTCCAATATATACCTAAGTATGGTCGAGCATAACATTTACATTATATTAATCCAACCTTCATTTGAAAATCTTCTGAAGCAACCAATTCCACTTTTGGACAGCTCTGGTTTTTAGGAAGATTTTCCATATATCAAACTGAATCTGGCTTTCTAATTTCCACTTTTATTGCCTCTTCTATACAAGATCCTTTCAAAAAAAAAAAGTCAGTTATCATGTTTCCCCCACTTCATAGGATCATAACTTTTGAGCTAGAAGGGATGTCAGAAGTCATCTAGTTAGTACAGAATTTCAGATTTCACAGATACCAATAGTGGACATCTAGTCCAACCTATAACTAAAAATAAGTCCCTCTACAATAATCCTGATGGAGACTTCCGGCAAAGTCTTTCCAAAGCTGCCCATTCCACTGTTAACTCTAAGTAGTAGAAAGGTTTTCTTACATCAAGCCTGAATTCACCTCTGTAACTTTTATGCATAATTCCTAATTTTGCCCTTGGGTACAGCATTTGAATACTTGAAAATGGCTATCATTTATTCCCCTAAATCTAACCCTTTCATTTTATACATGAGGAAACTAAGGCCAAAAGATGTGAGGTTGCATGTCAAGAATGGTGAATTGGCCAACTTTCTAGGTTTCATCTTAATCAGATTTTCACATTGTGCCTGCATTATTTTATCTAAATTCCCAGATTCTTAAATACAGAGTTTCAAATGGGTTCAAAAGTACATCCTAAGACTAAAAATAAATTATTTTAAAAATGTGGTACATTGGTTTTCTGCAAGTATTTGTACCCTTCATTACTTTAGACAACCGAGTTGGCTATCTGCCAAAAATTATTTATACAAAGTATCATTAATATTCTGTGTGAATAATTCTCACCTGTAAAGTTCTGAAGAATCAGGCATAGAGCAAATCTTTACCATTTTAGAGTAAATAGTCATTCTTAAATATGCCAAATACAAATTCAGAAGCTCTCAGAAAAATAGATCAAGGAGAGAATTAAGTCAATCAACATGGTATCAACAGTTTTAAAATAATGGTGTGCTAAACAGAAAAGTCTCTGCATGATTGTTTATTTAAAATACTATGACTCTGGGGTAAAATACAGAAGTACTTTACATTATTTTAAGGGTTAATATAATGCTTAATTAAAACATGGAATTTTTCAACACATTGCTTTTTTTTTCTTATGAGCACAATAGTAAATTTCCTCAGTAAATTAAAATAAAATGTGTTTAAAGCTTTTTTAAGTCTTGATGCTTACACAAATAAAATATTGATGAAGAATTAAGTTTTACTACATCAAACAACCATATTGGTTCTCTGCAATGTTATCACAGATTTCTCCATGGCAAAATATGCCCAAATTTTGTTATTGCACAATTTATAAGTTCAGGTTATGTGCATAGAACCTTCAACTAACTATAGTGTTTGCACTGCAACTTGCTCAACACATTTAAAATTATGTAATACAATTTACAAAATCGTTAACAATATACTTTTAAGATAAAAGTATCCTGAGAATATTACAAAATTCATTTTACCAGCCCTACAATTCTTTGCCACTAATCTCCAAGATGATATCTGGTACATAAAAATGGTGTTTCATACTTCCTGTTTCACAAAATAACTTTTAGCAAAACCACTATAGAATTTTCACATATGCAATCCATCAGCCTCCAGTCTCATTGGTAAAATTCAAGTATTTATCAAGCTTTCTATAATTCAAGATATAGCACAAAATAGTTACAGAAACAATGTTAGCACATTTAAAAAGTTAAAGGCTTTGTGTATTTTTTGATATTTTGTTCAGAACATTTAAATTGTGAAATTGTTTATTTTGGCAAAAAGAAAAATCCCCAAAGATGATTTTTTTTTCCCAAAGGTAGAATAGTGTATTTTGTAAAATGTCAGACAATCAAGCTCTACTATATTTAAACATGAATCTGAAGGCAAAGTAAAAATTTGCTGCAAAGATTTCAGCATCTTTGGGCTGAACAACATAAAGGCCACAAAGAAAAATGCAAATAAATTTATGTTCTTTTGATAGTCTCCTAAAATAAATATCCTCTTTTTTCAAATCCATACACATCAATATTGTATCCTTATTAACTTCTAAAACTATTGTCTGTTAATATAATCTTATTAATAATAATTTTTTATGTTTTGGGGTTTTTGTTTGCAATATTTGTATATGTCTGGTGGAGGGGCCAAAAGTTGGAAAAAATTAGGCAATTATATTGTCACTAAAAAACAATTTGCCATTCTGATAGCAGTAGTTTTTTTTAGTCATAGCAGAAAAGGTATTAAAAGATTTTCAATCCCTATTGAATACACAGATTGAACTCAAATGAGTTGTGCAGGTAATAAAATCTGGGTACTAGAGAAGATAAACTGGATGCAGTAAGGCACCCAGTTGTCATATCACTAAGGTGTTACGAACATCTTCATCAGAGGTGTTCATCTGCTTGATTCTTAGCCAAACCCTACTCTACTACCAATCAGGAGGAGGGAAAATGGGGATTTAGGAATGTGAAGAAGAAATAAGGGATTGGTGGTGATATTTATTAGGTGTTTCGGCCTTCATATAAAAAGGCTGATTTTCAATGAAAAATAAAGGATTCCCTGCACAGATGCCTATAGAAGGTTTGATTTTTCTCCCCCCTCCCAAAACAAAACAAAGTTTTTAACAGCACGCCATATATATCATAAATATATATGCATATATATTATTACAGTTGCTTATACAGACTACTTTAGGCAATATAATCAAATTCTGAATGACCTTGTTAAATTTTAAGGCATCAGTGCATCAAGGGTAAAGGTCCATGAAATAAATATAAACACAAGAAAGCAAAAGCTTATTTTGTGGCAACAACTACAAAGTAATTGCTGTACATTATATCTGTTGGCCACTTTTATGAAATATGTTCATAAGAATTTCTATTATTGAAAAAATGCTAGAGCATGAACTTCACATCATTTTTTAGCATTTCACTTAATGGACTAAATCGATCAGGCAAGATTCTCATCTTCACTGTGCCATCAGCTCCACAAGAGAAAATGTGATTGGCTGGTCCTGTCTCAATTTGCATTACTCCAGTTCCAATGTTTCTGAAAATGGATTGCCGAGCATGTTCATTGAGAAAAGTATGGAGCAGATTGAAGGTAGACAGACTCCAAATCTGAAAAGTATTAGAACACAATTAGAATGAACAGTAATTAGTCTAGGGAAACAAATGATTAAAATTTATTTGAAACCAGCACTACTAGGAACAAGTAAACTTAACTTGAGAAGAAATGTCAAGCAAAAAAAAGATGCACAACCAAAATGAAGATGCTACCTTATATTTGCAGAAGAGCTTTTACTTTTTAAGCCTTTTTCAAATCTACTTATTATTATTCTTTGCAAAAACCCTGGAAGAGAGGTTTGATATTACTTATAGCATTTTACAAATGAGCAAACAAAAGCCCATCTAGAATAAGTGACCAGTTCAAGGTAGCATTCCAAGTAAGTGGTAGGGGTAGGCCCTAGACTTAATGTCCATACCTTCTATCTCCTCTCAATAGACAAAGCTATCTCAGTTGTATTGTGGTGATTCTGGCCCTCCTCTTAAAACTCAAAATAATTATCAGTAACCCAAACCAAATAGAAGGGAAATACTAGCCATCTGATGGCACTCACCCCCAAAGAATGGCATCTGTAAGACTATCTGTAAACAGAATTACTCTATTATTATCAATTCAGAACATCTATTAGGTTTTGAAGTACACGATAAACTATACTAGTCTGGTTTACAAGTCAGGATGAGCAGCTGTTTAATGTGAGAAGAATAAATGATTTCAAGGCATTAAATTTTACAAACCTTTATATTGCCTTCTGCAGATCCTGTGACAAAGTATTCTTCAGTTGGATCTACGGCAATTGCTTTTACTGGAGAATCATGGCTTTGGAAAAATTGTCTCTGCTGTCGTTGGCGGAGATCAAATACTGATGTAAAACCTTTTCTGCCGCCTGATATTAACACCTGATGTTTTGGAGCATACGCAAGCACTGTAGCACCACTGTCATGGCAGGTAAAAGCTAAAATTAAAGAAAATTATAAAGATGATAAGATTTACTCCCTCTTATAAAAAATCCATTTGTAACAAATTTTATTAATACAAATGTTTCTTGAGTGCCATTAAAACTGTGCTGAGTCCCAGATGGATTTCTTTTTTATCTATTTACTAAGCTCCTAAAGCTCTTCTTAAGTGCCATTTATTACCACCTCCTCACCCTGACTACTACAGGGCACAAGTGGAATCAAAACAGAGCCTGCAAAAAGGAACAGGCCCAGAGAGTTCAGTGTAGGAACATACCTCATTTGAAGAAATACACAAACCAGCCACAATCACCTCTAACCTGGCTCAGGATTCAGCTCCTGAAAAATCAAGGCTACTTTTCCACTTTGCCTGCACTAGAATATACTTCCTTTCCTCTCCCCACTTTTCAGCTCCTTTTTCTGTGTCGTCTCCACCCATTAAAATGAATATTCATTGAGGACAGGGGTTATCTTTATTTTTACTTGTATTTGTATTCTTGGTGTTTAGCACTATGCTTGGCTCATAGTAAGATGTTAAAACATTTACTATCTAATCTAATCTAAACTGGGAATTTACTCTGAGATTAGCTCACTCTAAAAACTATTCTTGTGGCTATTTATTTTTCTCTTGGTTTCACCTATATTAAATGTTCTTCAAATAATACAGTTCGCTGGATCTCACAAGCTCTTTGTAGACTTCTTTCCTCTTCAAGGATTCTATGATGTTTAGTGAGCCAGCACAGCTCATATTTTTTAAAAAAACATTTTCTATAGTGTTCTACAGATGAATCTGTACAAAAAAATCATTTTTGCCTATGAATGCAACATCTTCGTATTTTAGTGTGTATGTATTTGAACTGGAGATTGCTTGCTGGCTGAGTTCAGTTATTGGTCTCTTTCTGCCACCTCACTGTAGCAACTATTTTGCATTGGTTAAGCTTCTCTAATAAATTATAAAAAGTCATCATTTTTATCTATTTCCTATTAAATAGGTTAGGGTTGGTGCTAATATAATTATAGTATTTTATTTTCACCTTTAGCTGTATTTCTAGTTTAGTGTTCACTTTGTCCTTAATCCTAACCAACTGATCCGTCTGCAAAACTAGCTGGTTCTCTAATGACTGCAATGTCTGTTAGAAGCTGTTTCCTGGCTGTTGAGATAGAATAAATTTCATTTTAATATTGCTAGTCAGTTGTCACCACTTCTTGCAAATTCCTACTAGATTTTAAAAATAATTTATTATTTATAATGGAAAAGGCGTGAGGCAGAAGAGTAGTCTGTGTACCTTTGGCCTATTTAATTTCTTGATCCCAAATTGCACGATTTCCAATTTATTTCCACTTTTGCTCTGAAATCATTGAGTATTAAAGCATGTTAGCTTAGTTTAGAGAATCTCATCAAGCTAATTATGAAACTTCTATATATCTTTCCTCTCTCCAGTGGAAGAGGACAAATAAGCTGCTTATATAATTGTGAGTCCTACAATTGAAGATGACCAAGTATCCCATTAAATGATGTTCCTGTTGCCTTTGGGCACATAATAAAATAATTATTCCTGATTTCCCTCCCTTTCCATGGAAGCACGGGATGCTTTCAAAAGAATGGAAAATATCAATGGTATTTGGGGCTTGCCCCCAAAATGTGAACTACGAGAAATCAGCAACTCATCCATAGCTAGAAATTTGCTTTCTTATCTTCATAAAGCATGTTTTTGTATCCAACAAAAGTATTAGGCAGAATTTCAAAAATGATTCTGTACAATTAAAGATATCTTTAAGGGCATGTAACTTGACAGAAGTATAGAGAATATATGACTCTGCCATGCTTATTGGTCTTAAAGTATTTGACACAGGAAGTAGAACAAAAACTGAACATCGTGTAATTATAATGATCACAGGTTGGGGAGCATGGATATGGAATATGGCTTATACTGTCAGATATGATCAATGTGCTAGTTTTGATAAATTGCTTTTTCCCATCTTTTTAAATCTTTGTTACAAGGGATAGCCTGCCAGGTAGGGAAGGGAGGAAGGATAGATTCAGAAATGCATGTGATATAAAAACAAAACAAAACATATAGACATGTGTCTCCAATGTTTAGAACTGGTTGACCTCAGAGATCATCTAGTCTAATCCCCTAATTATATAGATGAGGAAACTGAAGGCTAAGTCATACAGCTATTTAGTTGTGTTTTAAATCCGGATCTTACTGATTTCAATCCTAGTGCTCTATCTCTTTCACTACCTAGTAGGCACTTGTTTCCTGCCCTAGATCCCCTTAACCTGATATAGCTTTCTCTCCACACAACTTCCTTGGCTCTAACTTCTCTAGTGGTGTCCCTGGTGAAGCTTCAAAACTTCCTCCCCTCAGGAGCTTCCAGGTCTAGGGCCCATAAAAAGCCCAAATCACATGAGCTTGGGAGCTGCTGTACGTGGTGGGTACCCCAGACCACAGGAATAACTATAAACTGATTACTAAATGACAAGACCCGTTTCCAGATGGAGAAGAAGGGAGGGGCTACATTTGGAAAAGCTAAACACCTCTGTAGACTTGCTGTGTATCCTTCTAGTATATCCTTGCTGGGTTGAGGCAAAGTAAGCCTCCTCCTTTGTTAAACATTCATTGCCCTGCGGGTCCCTTATTTTGTCCTAACATCAAACCTGAACTAAGAGAGCACTGGCTTTAGAGATGTGTCTACAACCCCAGGCTGCCTGTTTGCTACTCTTTATAGCTTATGAAAACTACCTCCTTTTCAGTTAAAGCTTTGAATAAATTTCCAAAGCTACAAACAAATATAGTTTTATTAGATTTTGTCAGGTACATTATATCCCTTGGCAAAAGCCCATAATTTCTATATTTTAAGCTGTGGTCTAGAAGCCAAATCCTTTTTTCAAAACACAACTTTCTTAATCAGTGTTCAGTTCCCAAATCTTCTGAAACCCTTCCTTCATTCTGTAATAGAGTTGAAGACACAACTTGTGTCTCCAACGTTTTCAGTTTTTTGCTCAAGATTTGATAATGCTTCGCAACACTTTGAGATTCTTTGTGGTGGTATCTTTTTTCCTGTGTGAATCATCATAATTTCTAGAAGGCTGTCATGTCCCAGATATATGCCTCCAGAAGACAGTAGGCGTATGAGTTGTTATCAACTGACAGAAAGGTATGGCTTGCTTTGAGGATGCTGTTAAAAAGTCATAAATCTAGAGCTAGAAGGAATCTCATAGCAAGTAAATATGAATCAAGTATCCCCAGAAATGAATGGAATTATGGGTAGCTTAACTATTCTTAAGCATACTCATACCATAGATTTCAAGGAATAAAACTTTTAGAAAGCCTTATTGTATTTGTGACTAATCATCGCACCTATTAAACATAAAGTACAATGTAATACATAATTGTTTAAAAAAGAACCATTATCTATCCTGGTATCAGTTTTATTTCTATGGTAATAGGACATTTTAGAAATGTAGACCTATTTGAGGATCACAAAGCAATTTATTACACAGAGCTACCTTGAGATAGAAGTGTTAGTGTGGAAATACCTTCAGCCATCTTCCTAATTATATGATCTCTTTTGTTTGGTTTATTAAACAGAAACTAGACTGAGGCCAGGGCCCAGGGGAACATGGATGGGAAGTTTGTTCTTAGGGTTCCCAAAGAGAGACATATGGTAACCTCAAATAACAGAAAATTTGAATCACCAAGCACAAATTCACTTAGCTTTGCTGACACCTTCTTGTCTAATAGTAGTATTTGTACTCTCACCTCTCAACACTCTTATGCTGTTTACAATCTACATTCCTGTAAAGAAGCTCTGAGACTCAAACATTTAATAATAATAATAAAAATAGCAATAGCTAGCCTTCATAAGTTACCTTAAGGTTTGCAAAGAGCTGTAGAAATATCATTTCATTTGATCTTCACAACAACCTGTGGTGGTATTGTTTCTATTTTACAGGTGAGAAAACTGTGCCTGAGAAAGGTTAAATGACTTGCCCAGGGTCACATAGCTGGTAAGTATCTGAGCCCAGATATGAACAGGGTCTTCCTGAATCTATATTCAATTCTCCATCTACTGCATCACCTGGCTGCCTCTGTCCTTGTTGCTGAGATGGTCTGAGAGGGCATAGTCTGATTAGGACTTTGTTACCTAGTCCTGCTACAGGGAAGATCCGAGCAGGGTTCAGGAGTGGGTAATTTGAGAAATGCTCAGTTCTTCCTGAACCAAAACCTTGCATAGTGGTAAAGCAATGTCACTATCCAACTGTAATAACAATGTAATGATTTACACTAGAGCTTAAAAAACAAAGCCATTTAAACCTTATTAATTTCATTATTGGCAAAAATTATTTACTTACGATGTACCAAGCTATTTGCAGGTGCCACAAGAGTATCCCACAAACATATGTTTCTGGAAAAAAAAAATTTATCACTGACTTTTATATGAGTGTCTTAAGAGATTAACAATGTAATAGCAAATATATTTCATGATATTTTGATCTCCTTTCATGGTATATTTTCAAATTTATCATACCTCATATTAAGATCACTAAAATACTTACATGTGATTGAATTTTCATACAATTTTATTCACAATTTAAAATACTCCCAATTCTAAAGGGATCTGTGATAATCCATTTCTGCATACTGTCCAATGATAATGACAATTTATAGGAAGGAAAATAGCGATACTCAGGAGCCAAGATGACAGATCAAGGGCAGCCACCTAGTTGAGTTCTTCCAACTTTCCCCTCCAAATAACTTTAAAATAACATCTCAAATCAAACTTTGGAGTGTCAGAACAAACAAAAGGTCAGGTTGAGAAATTTTTTCTGCCCTAAAAAACCGTAAGAGGTTGGCAGGAGAAGTCCATGACCTGGGCGGGGTAGAGGACTGTGTGGAACCTACACATGAGGTGACAGTGGCAGCATCAGCGGCTTCAAAGCTCTCAGCCCAGAGATGGTAAGGGGGTCAGACAACTGGTCAGAAAATGATTACAGGGGACACTTTGCTGGCACTGATTGGCATTGACCATATGCAGAGGGTGAGGAAGAGAGTAGGAAAGAATTTGGAACTCAAAATTTTAAAAGAACAGAATGCCAAAAAAAAATAATAATAATAAAGCACATTAAAGCATTAAAAAAAGGGAAAAATAGCATTGGTCTATTCTCCAGCCCTAAAATGTCTGTGATGCATGCATGGAAGGATATATAGGCTTGTATGAGAATTCCAAGCAACATCCTCCATTCAGTGACCCATAACAGGTTGCAAGGGATTTGGGGATTCCCTGAATGGCCTCCTTGGGACACAGAGTAACATACCCTACAATTTCCACCTTACGTATTTTGATAACTGTATGGGAATCAGAGAAGTTGTTTGAGTCAAGGCTGTCTCAGGTTAACAGTATCCCAACATTCAGGCTTCTTAAATGCTTATTCTATTACTACTACTAGCCAATATTTATTTCATAGGTTATAGTTTGCAAAGCCCTTTACATAAATCATCCCATTTGATCTATGAAATGCAATACAAATCATCTTTCTTCACTCATGCTCCAAATGATCTATTTCTCAACCCACAAGATAAACTGGGAAAATAATTTTTGTGGTAATTTTATTCCACTGGCAAGAATCCAGTAACAGATTATTTACTATGACTCTACGCCTAGACATGAATTTCAGAGACAGAACATTAGAAATAGAGTTAGAATGGATTGTTCCTCTAAATTCTAAAATTTCCCTAGTTTTGTGTATGGTAAACTACTGCCAAATTTAAATACAGAGAATGGACTTTTTAAGATGAGTAGAGGATTTATAAAACACTTAAGACAAAAGGAAATAATGAAGCAATAACTAAAAATTTTTGAAAAAGACTGGCTATACCCACATACAGAATTTAAGGGAAAAAATTTTACCTGTTATCAGTCGAGAGACCTGCTGTGGCTATCAGAGAAGAGGAACTGATGAAAACAAAATCATTGGCTGTTTTGTTATGACACTGCCATGTCTGAAATGGTCAAAAATAGAAATAATTTTTATATAAATATAAAAAGATTTGATCCAGTCACATGTAACATTCAGTGGCTAATTATTTCATAAATAGCTTATTAGAAATCCTGTTTCCCATCCAACACAATATCAATTGTGTAAATAAAAGAATAAACCATTTAAATAGTCTCACTCAATATCACTAATAAAAGAATTACTGGATAAGAAACTTCAAACAGATGTTATTTCAAATTATGTGTATGTTTCAATTATTTGTGCTACCTTTATCTACCTTAGAGGTAATCAAAAGTTAATTGTTTTATTAAGAAATCCTTTTGTTCTTAAATAATAGCTTATGAAGTACAAAAGACCATAAAACTTGTAAAGTATTCAAGGCCAAAACTAAATAATTTAGACCATTGTTCCATACTTATACATAATAAAGAATTGAATGTGGATAGCGAACAGGAAAGTAGCCTTGGAATAAGGAAGTAAGAAGTAAGGAAGAACTACTGTCTGTGTAACACAAAGCAAGTCAGCTAACCATCAGCGTCATTGTAAAAATAATGGCTTAAGGTCACCAAAGACAGGTAGGACCACAAAACAAACTCTCTCTTGCAGGGAAATGGTTCAGAGAAAACAATGAAGCAATATCAGGCATGAAAATCCAATCAGACATTTCTATCTTTAATAAAGTTAGGCTTTTTTTTAAGTAAAAATTCTTAGCTTACCAAATATGGCTTAGGAGTATTTCCAGTAACTGGACAACACTTCCAGTTGGTCTGATATAAACTTATATATCCATCAGCATCAACAATTCCAAACTTGGAGAGAAGATATTAAAGGAAGGGTTTAAGTACGTACATTGACATGTATGCTTTTAACATTTACAGTGGCATTTTGGTGAATTTTTCTACAAAATTACAATTAAAACATCTATATCCTATTATATTTGAAAACATTATAAACAGAAATTGGAATCATGATTTAAGGTAGGACCTGATAGCAGTATTCCTAAGCAAAAACAAAACCTGCAAGTATAGACTTAAATAAAGTTAGCTGGATAGCTTTAAGAGCACTCAATGATGCTGTTACCAGACTATGGAGGGCCCTTCATGAGCCATACTCCTGATATCTAGGGTAAACTCTGGGGAACCTTACCAGTCTTTACAGAGGTGTCAGATTCACTGCTCAAGGGTTAAAATTGCCCTAAATTCACAAGTAAAGCTGGAACTCGATTAAAATGTAGTTGGGAAATGTATTTTAAAAAATTGAAGAAAAATACAATATGATATAGATAATGTGAATTTGTGGCTTCCTTAGTCACTATGGAAAGTGCAGGGATTCCTTTCTATTTGAGTTTCAAATCACTGGTCTATAGATCTGGAGTAGCTCCAGGCCACTAGGCAGGTGTTGCCTTAGGAAAGCCAAGCATTCCTCTAATAATAAATAACACTTTATTAAAGCAAGATTCCTGCAGTATTGTCTCCAAACTAATCTAGAACTATGTAAAGCCTAATTGATAATTCCCTAGATAATTCCCTAGCTGAGCAATGATCAACACACAGGCCCAGAATAGTCTGTATGTCTGTAGCGGAGCCCTAATCTGACAGATAATGTGATCTCAGAAAAAATGGAAAGAAGCAGGTAACACAATAGTAGAGGATTATTAAATAAGGAAACAGTTTTGCTGAACTTTCAATAATATTACAAAAAGTTTCATCTTTTAGGTCATAAGCATACTACTTTCTACCCACCAAAAAAAGGTCTGAAATCTCTTTAGAGTTTCTATGACTGAGAGAGCATCGAGTAAGTCAGTCAATGAATATTTATTAAGTTCCAGGCATTGTGTTAAGCACGGGGGATACAAAGAAAGGAAAAACAGTTTCTGCTCTCAAGGAGCTTATAGTGGGAGAGATAACCTAATCACCTCTAATTAAAACTAAAAAGTGGTTTAAAATAGCACAGCTTATTTTCTGAATCAGACATCTTTTCCAGATTATGAATGGCTTTGAATGCCAAACAGCATATTTTATATTTGATCCTGGAGGTGATAGGGAGCCACTGGAGTTTATTGAGTAGGATCATGAAATGGTGAGATCACACTGATAATAGTTATGGATGAATGGGAGTGGTGAGAGGCTTGTGGCAAGGAGTCCAACAAGCATTTATGTATTATTGTGCATGATGCAGGGGGTACAAGACAGAAGTGAAAGAATTGTTCTCAAAAAGCTTACACGCTATTGGTGGAGATACACACACACATGTGATAGAGATATATCGTTAAAATAGATATAGGATGATTTGGGTGCTGGGTGAGAGGTGAGTTCTAGTAGATGGGAGAATCAGGAAATTCCTGATGTAAAAGGTAGTAGAAGAGGTGAGGAAGAAGTAGATTCCAAGCATGAAGGGTAATCAATGCAAAAGCATGGAGATTAGAGTTGAGTGCAGTGCATGAGGAACAGTAAGAAAGACAGTTTGATTAGATGAAGACTGAGAAAATGCCTTTAAGTACAATAGTTTAAGAGGTCAACTCTTTTTTTTGGTGTTTTTTTTGAGGGAGGAAGGTAGGGCAATTGGGATTAAGTGACTTGCCCAAGGTCACATGGCTAGTAAGTATGTCAAGTATCTGAGGTTGGATTTGAACTCAGGTCCTCCTGACTCCAGGCCGATGCTCTACTCACTGTGCCACCTAGCTGCCCCGAGGTCAACTTTGAAGAAAACAGATTCAGTTGAGTGATTAGGTCAGAAGTCCTATTGCAAGGTGTTGAGAAGGGAGAAGTGGAGGCAATGATTATATAATTTCTCAAGAATTTAGGCTGAGAAAAGGAGGAGAGACATTAGAGGGAATAATGAGCTTTTGGTAAGATTGGGTATTCTGTAGATAGTGGGAAAGGAGCCAGTAGCTATGGAGATCCTAAATATTAGAGAGAGGGGGGAAGATTGTGGGGCACAATTTAGAAGATGGAAGGGGATGGAATGAAGAGCACATATAAGGGGTGTATTGGTGAAGAGACTGAATAAAGGAAGAGAGAATGGGAAATAGTACCAAGGATCTGAGTTACACAAAAAGGGAGGGAGCTCACGACAAAAGACCTCTATTTTCTTAGAATGGGATGTAGAAATGGTTGGCAAAGCATAAAATAACTGCCTTGCTGAAAGAAAACCCAGTTGAGATTATTATAGCATAACTTTGTATCTTTCAACTAAACATACTGATCCTCTAAAAGTTTTTGTTTCTATTAAGGACAACACCCTTTCAGTCACCCAGCATCTCACAGCCTATAAGCTCCAGGGGCAGGGAGGAGAAGGGGAGGGGGAGAGGAGGTAAGGGAAAGAGGAGACTGATTTTCTCACTTGCTTTTGTATTTGTTGATGGACTGAACTTTAATATGAGGATAAGACTAATTGCACTGTCTACTTCACAGGATTCTGAGGCACAAAAGAGATCATTATGTCTGCTGTGAGATTCCCCCAACAATTAGAACTCTCCCCCCTTTTGGCAATGGCAGCAGTCACTTTAGACCCTAGATGGAGTGGCCCATGAGTTGTTTATAAGTTAGAACAGCTCAACCCTAAGACATATGAAGATTCTCTTTTTATATGAACTTAAATGTTTTTTATCTGAATTAAATGCCAAATAGAATTCAAAATCCTACATCCAAATTACAATTTCCTCAAAAGAATATTATTCATGAAACCGCAAATCTCTAAGTAACATACTTTACGATCACAAATCCCTAAATGCGTTCAATCGGTTAATAATTGGCTAGCTACTGCCTAGTCTACCTGTGACAAGGCTGACCCTGAAAGTGGGTTTCAAACAAAATATCAGAATCATCCCTTTGCTAGACTACGACACTTTCTAACATATTCTAAGTTAACTAAAATAGGTATTAGATTTAAATACTAAAATCCACAATAAAATTCACTACTTTCCTTGACTGTTGCTCTTAAATCTCTACAAAGAACACACAAAATCTATATAGAAAATTATTATTATTCCTTAGTATTTTTGTAGTAAGAATGTACTTTGCTCTGAAATCCTGCAATTGAACTAAGAAGATAGGGGCTAATGATAGGCCCTGGGAGTCATGGGTAGTTCCCAATGTGTCGATCTTGTGCTAACTCTAGCTCTAAATTTGTGCTGCCCTCCTTTAAGCACGTTGTCTTCTCCAATACTCAATTCTTGAAATACTTAAAAAGGTAAAATGTGGGGAAGAAGCTACCAGTAGAAATTAGCTGGGTTTGGTGTTTTCACTAACCAATGGTTAATGGAACTTTTGTTCTTTGGGATGAAGAGATGAGAAGTAGTTAACTATCATTAATGTATAAATTAAGCAAAATTTTCAATTATGAGTTGGAACAGTGAAAATAATTTCAGCAGGAAGGCCTGTTTAAAAAAAACATTTTAAAATAACAAAAAAAGAAAATTTATAATACAGGATGCTTTCTGGTAGAGAACAGCTGTCTGAGATAGTAGAAATTATGTCCCACATGCAGAACATACATTCTAAGAAGGTATATAAAAGAAAATTAATGTCTACAGAACATATAGATTTTCAATAGTTGTACTTGCTAAGACTACCTTGTTTCCCTGATGGTTAAATCTCATCCTTGTCACCCTTGAATTGCCGCCAGACCGAAAACAGGTTATTTGTTGGGAATGACCCCACTCAAACATTCTGACACTTCCATCTTGGGCTCCTGTCAGATCTTTATAAAAAAGAAGACAAAGATTTAAAATCTTTTTAAAAAAATTCTTTGAAATTATTTTGTTTTGAAAAAAATTCAATATACGAAAAACTGTAATGAATCACATACAATTTGCATATATCTAGAATTTGAATAAAATTGTTGTCATACCATAAAACACATATATGGAGCTTAAAACAAACTAGACAACAAGGAGAAAATAACTAAGTGCACTCTTTTTAAAAATATTACTTAATTTTTAATAATTCATGAGTGAATAACTTTTTTTAAAACAACTTCCTAGTATTAAGAAATCTTTTTGCAGATCTCATCACTAATAGCAAAGTTATCCTTACACATCATGATTTTCCCTATCATAGTTTCAAGACATCACAGGTCAACATAAGAAATTAACTGGGAATTTTTGGGGAGTTTTATGGAAGCCATAGATGACACATGATGACTAGCAGACAATACAGAAAAAAGCTTAGAAACTCAGAAATGCACAAAATATACGTGTAGTATTGTGTAATACCAACCCAAATTTTACAATAAGGTACCGTAAAAACCCAAAAAAGAAAAAGAAAAAATTCAGACATCTTCTCTGGTAGGAAGGGAAGGCCAAAAAATTACACATAGATTTTCCAGATCGCAGGGGCACCACGCTCCCTATCCTCCGTAATGTGGAAGGGATGATAGTAATGTTTTAATCCCAATATTTGTCTCATAAAAATCAAATTACACAAGATTTCAAATTTTAGCCTAACTGATCTAATATCTTGGTATATGAGTTTATGTATAAATAACATAGAATTCTCATTATAATTGTGCAATATATATGATGCTAAACATTTCAAAATATTACTTTTTAAAAATATAACACCCAAACTTCCCACGTATCAATTTACTAGTTTCCCAAGACCAACTCCACTCCACCCCTGCTCAGCCACATACAAAGATGGCCTTGATCTTGTCATCACCCACATATGTACCACTTTTGTGTTCATGAAGTCAGAACTTGCTTTATTTGATCATAAACTTTCCCCCTCTCCCTCTGCCTTCTAATATCCAATACTACTTTTTGGTCACAATGTGATCTCCAGTCCCTCAAACCCTCAGTTCTCTTTCAGTCCACGACCCTTACCCTATTGATGTTCTCCTCCTTTCCCCTTCTTAATCTCTTTGTGAACTAATTCAACTTCACATTCTCCTCTTTGAGTTGCTGGCACCCCCCCTCCCCTTACCACATCACCAATTGTACCCTACCAAGTCTTGGCTTTGAATTACCCCCACCCATCTGCTGCCTTTGTCTTACCCACATGCTACTAGCCAATGGTAAAGAAGATCATGCAACCATTCTGACTAGGTCCCACTACAAATTTATGTTTCATAACCTCAGCTATGCATTCACTGCCACTAGGCAATCCTTCTACATCTCTGTAAGTCATTATCCCACTTAGCACAGTGGCTCTTCTATATCTTTTCATGTCTCCTCGAGCCTTGCCTACCCTCTACTGCTTCCCTATACCCTCTCAGCTGAGAACCTTACTTCATATTTCATGGAAAAAAGTGAGGCCTTTTGCATTCTCCCCTCTTCCTCATTTCATCTAACTCAGATGCCCTTTGCCACTCTTTCTTCCTTCAGCCTTGTCTCACATGAAGAGGTGGGCCTTCTCCTCGCCAAAACAAAACCCTTTACCTGCACAAGTAATTACACTCCATCTCGTCTTCTCCAGAAGACTGTTCCCTCTTTTGTCCCAACTTTCAGTTATCTTCAGTCTCTTACTATCTATTGGTTGCTTCCCTATTGCCCCCAATATGCCCTTGTTTCTGCCAACCATAAAAAACCCTCACTTGAACGTTTCGTCCTTGCTAACCATTGTTCCATATTTCTTCTCACCCTTGTGGCCACACTACTTGAAAAGGTTGTCTACAATCAATACCTCCATTTACTTTCCTCTCACACTCTTCTTAACATTCTCTAGCTGGCTTTCTATCTCATAATTCAGCTGAAGCTGATCTGTCCAAGTTACCCATGATCTCTTAATTGCCGAATCCAAGTCTTCTGAATCCTCTCTCTTCTTTACCTTATCACAGCCTTTGACAGTGTTAATCATCATCTTCTTCTTGATTCTCTCTTCTCTCTAAGTTTTTGGGGCAACACTCTCTCCTGGTCCTCCTTCTGACTGTTCCTTCTCTGTTTCCTTTGCTGGATCTTCATCCAGGTCATGCTTGCTAACTGTTGCTGTCCCACAGGGCTCTGACCCAGGCTCTCTTCTTTTCTCCCTCCAACTATTTCATTCATTTACATTCATCTACAGACATCTACATTGGCTTATAATTTACATTGTTTCCTTAAAAGATGTTTTTTGTAAATATCTAAATGCCATATAAAAGCACAATCTGAATGATTTTAAAATGGACATCTTTATAACTTCACCCTTTTAGAGAAAACTACTGAAAAACAAAAACAAAGTGTTACAGAAAGAGTGCTCATGGATTCAATTATCACCTGTAAGCTGATAATTCTCACATCTACTTATGTAGGCCTAATCTCTCTGCTGGTCTCTAGTTTCCCATCTAAAACTGCCTTCCAGACATCTCAAACTCGATAATCCTGTAGACTTTTTAAACTCAGTATGTCCAAAACTGAACTCATTATCTTTCCCCCCAAACCCTTCTCCCTTCCAAACTTCCCTACTACTGTTGAGGATACCCCCACCCTCCCAGTCTTCCAGGCTACAAGTCATCATTTACTCTTCAGTCCTTCTCTGCCCCTCCACCCCAATCTGTTGTTGCCAAGGCCTGTCAATCACACTGTTGCAACATCTCTAAAATATACCCACTTTTCTGACAACGCCAGCACTTTGGTGCAGGCTCTCATCTCTTCATGCCTGGACTATTGCAATAGCCACCTTATTGGTTTACCTGCCACAAGTCTCTCCCCACTCTAGATCATGCTCCATTCAGTTGCCAAAGTTATCTGTCCATGACCTCTGAATACTCAGTAAATGCAAGTTGTTTCTCCCTATGAGCTCCAGCCCATCACAGTCTAGAACTTCGCTCCAACCTTTCCAGTCTTGTACCCTACCTATCCCCTCACATTCTTCAATTAAGTGACAAAGGCCTCCTTATTGTTCCTCAAAAAAGACACTCCATCTCTTAGCGCTGGGCATTTTCACCGGCTGTCCTCCATGCCTGGAATGTTCTCTCTCCTCATTTCTGTCTCCTGCCTTCGTTAGTTTCTTTCAAGTTTTGGCTAAAATCTCACCATCTACAGGAAGCCCTTTTCAATCCCCCTTAATTCTACTATCGCACTCTATTACTTATTTCCTATTTATCTTGCTTATAGTTTGTATGTAGTTATTTGCATTTTGTCTCTCCCATTAGATAGTGAGTTCCTGGACAGCAGGGACTGTCTTTTGCCTTTCTTTGTATTCCTAGTACTTAGCACAGTGCCTGGCACAAAGGGAAGTGCTTAAATTCTTACTGACTGAATTTTAAGGGATAATAGTTTGATATATTATTATATTTCCACATTGAATTAAAGGCTTTCCCCTCTCAATATTTTCCTTGGCATTCTGCCTTTATTTTCATCCTTTGAAAAAAAGTTTACATTGTTAGTAGGTGACTATTAAAAAGATACTCTTAGCAGTTTTCTAAGTTTAGACAAAAAAGGCTAAAAATAATAAATTAAAATAACATGTAAGTCATAGTAAAAAGAATGTGAAGAGTCAAATTTGATTAGGAAATAAAATGGTTAAAGACAGTTATTAAAGGTTGAATAGTCTCAAATTAGGAAAGGCAATGATAATTTCCAAAACTCATCACTAATGAACAATTATTCGAATTCAAAATTTAGGGGAAGCAGAATCATTTGAAAACTGAGAAAGGAAAATGGGAAATTTGTAAATACTAAAGTTATATGGAGCAGTTAGGTGCCACAGTGGAGAGATGTTAGGCACATGATCAAGATGAATTAAGTTCAAATTGGACATTCATTAGCTGTGAGATTCTGGGCAAATATGACATCTCTGGACTTTAGTCTCCTCATCTATAAAAAGAAGGGGTTGGACTAGATGACATCAAAGGTACCTTGTAATTCTAAAACTACATTCTTATCATCTAATGATTCTGTAATTGCTAGAAACAAAATATAGAGGGCAGTCTATTTTCTTCCTAACAAACAACATGAGGAAGAATTAGATATACATATATTCATTCACATTCACCTATATACACCTACATTCACTAATAATTTACATTTTTCCCTTAAAAGATGTTTTTGTAAATATCTAAATGCCATATAAAAGCACAATCTGAATGATTTTAAAATGGACATTTCTATAACATCACCCCTTTAGAGAAAACTACTGATAAAAACAAAGTGTTACATCAGCCTGTGTGACCTTGCTCCTATTCCTTAAGTATCAATGACTAGGTATGTGACTGAGCAAACACAAAATCTCTGAGCTTCAATTTCTTCACTTGTAAAGTTAAAGGGATGGGCACAATTCTCTAAATCACTGTTTCAAATCTTACCTGGGATGGAGGAGTATATATGTTTTGGTTTAAAATATATTTGTTTCTACTTTCTGTTGGGTTTTTTAAAAATGTGAGCAAAATACTTAATTTAGCATATGGAGAACACACACACCCTCATACATACATATATACAAACATCATACTTCACAATGTTGGTGTAAATAAAAATGTCTAAAATTAAATCTGTATCACTGTCTGTAGGTTTTGTATAGAAAATTATTAAAACAGTAGAAAAACTTTTCAATTATTATTTAAATTGGTATTAAACTCTAAGTCTCATATCTTACAGCTTCTTTGGTACTATCTCTTTTGTTCCCTCAATTGTACTACTCTTAAAAAACCCAATTAAATAGGTAGCATCAAGCATTACTCCAAAGCAATGCTGGAGCTTACTTTCAGAGATATTCATTCCCTTTTAGGTTTTAGAGTTTACTTACTGAGTTTTCTGGGAGCAGGGGATAAACAGGCTCAGAAAATGCATGTTTACTCTTTGTGATTTTGGAAGGCTACAATCCAGTGGTAGTGGCACTCCTTAATTACAATACAAAACTGAGGTCTAAGCTATAGAATTGTACAATGATGAGATTCCTCTCAGTACCTCCAGTAATTAAACTGCACTGATTGGAGTATAACAATAGACAGACCAGAATTATGTGCCACAACAGGTGATGTTATAAAGTTCTAGAGCATAAAGAGATGTTATAAACATGACCAACTACTGCCTCTAAAAAAAATACTTTCTCTTATTTCTTCTTCATCCCTCAGATCTCTCCCTTGGCTTCTGGAACTCACAGTGATCTAAGGTTAGCTGACATCTGTATTTTGAATTTATAGGTGAGATGAAAATAGGTTAGTAATATTGGATTTCTATTTTACTCCACAACTCTAGTATTACTGACAGAGCTTTCCAGTATAGTGGGAAAAGCACTACATTTCAGAGGGCAGGGAGATGGGGAGGACTATCAAAAACCTTAGATTCAAATTCTAACCTTGAAATTTAGATGTTTAGGCCTTGATTAAGTAATTTAAATTCTCTAAAACTCAATTTCCTCACACAGAACATATGAATGATAATATTTACATTTCCTGACAATTGCTCTATGTGGGCAGTAAGAACTTTTTAAAATGTAAAAGTGATATATAAAATGTGAGCGAATCATCAGCATTCTCAGTTTAGAAGTGAGCTTACGAATACATATTAGCTGAGTACTTTCTATTTTGCTATTATGTATATACTACTTTGATCACAATTATTCAGTATGCCAGATTGGTGCTCCTTAAAAAGCATTTGGTGTAATTTGTATATAAAAACTAACTCACCTGTAGAAATAGCCAATTAAAACATTTACATTAAGAAAAGAATGCTAGTTTCATTCATTTTACTACAAATAGTGTCCATGAGAATGTGCTATTTTCATATTGATTTTCTTGGGACATGAAAAAGTAAGCTATAATCAGATACTCCCATGCCACTCTACCAGCTAATTTCAAAAAATTACCTAGAATCTTTTTTCATTGCTCCAATATTTCCAATATATTTCCATTAACCAAATGTTCTTTTTAAATGCAGGCTTACTTTTAAGCTTCCTAGGAAGATTAACTGAAAACTGTCTTAGTTTTCTAAGAATCTTGTGTTAGAATATAAGAAGCTTAATAAGTGTTTTCTTTGGTATTTTATTTACGAATAACATTTTATAAAAGTGAACCTCTGAACAAATAATAAGAAAAACTGATCAAACTAATGCCAAGCAAAAGCGCTATGATAATTAAGTTTGAGCTTCTCTATTTTACAACCCATTGTGGTCAAATAATTATTCCCCACAAAATGGTTAAACACTAAAATTAGATTACTTAGAAAAGCATAACAAAAATGTTCCAAACTTACTCAAACCTATTCTAAATACTCAAAAGTATTTTTTGCTTTAGTTTTTGTAAAAGACATTAGCAAAATTTCGATCTCACTATCAGCTTTGTTCAGAAAAATAAAATGAAATGTTAAGTCTCTGCAGTGCCTTATTTTTCTTTAGTATACAAAGATTTATATGAATTACATGGGAAAAATTTGTTTTAAAAAAATCACAAAGAAAGCATGATATTTGAAATAGGAAGATTAGTATAAACAGTAAAGAATATTAACCAATTGACTTACAATAAGGTAGTGTTGGATGTGAAGCCATTCTTCTGACATTATTAATAGTTTTCTTAATCATCTGTTAACATACAAGGATTGTTTATATTTTGTTAAATATGTAACAAAAATAACTCAAAGTATTAAAATGAAAGCATGACAAGCAATTCAATAATTATATCATTTCTCTTTGACTCCAGAACTACTATTGGGGTACTGAAAATGTTTAGAAATAACAATAGAAATTAAACCTCTAGCATAGATTTTACATTTAAGTGTGTATAAACTTTTTGCTTCACTGACTAAGAATCGAAGCACAAATTCTCCTCAATAATTTAGTCTTACCTCCTTTCTTGCCAATTCCTTTCTGATTCCATTAAATTTATTGGCATATTCCTGAATATTGTAAGATAAGACAGGTAGAAGCATGTAAAAAAAGAGGTAAATAGATAATTTAATTTTTAAAAAAGGGTTTTTAAAAAAAATTATTTGGGTGTATCAGTTTGGAAGTCATTTGTTTACCAGTGTCTGAATTATTTTAGAAGCCTGTCATGTAACAGTAAGAAAATATATAAAAATAATGGGGCATTTCAGATTTACATGGGAAATGGGGAACATATTACATACATATAATTGCATTTAGGTCATGAAAGTCATTTTGTTTTAAATTTTATAACTGTCTAAAGTGGGGGGTAAAAGTCTAGACCAACATTAATGGTAGGAGGACAGTAGCAACAACTAGGATGCTACCTAACAATAGAGATAAAGTAATTATGATGGCTGCATGTTTCCCAAAATAGCCAAAGCTGGCAGTAGCAATCTCTTACTGTCCAATGTGTTTTGGCTTTTTCTCAATAACAATAGTTAAAATTAGGGAAAATATATTCCTTCTGATTTCAAAATTAGAAATTTTCTAATGTTAGGAGCTATGTTTGGAGTTTTTAAAAGTTTCTGATAAATAATATAAGAGGATTTGGTAAAAAAAAAAATAATGTTTTAAAATTCTCAACTAAATTTTTCTTTGAAAGTCAACAAGAGAGGCAGCTAGGTGTTGCAATGGATGGAGCACCAGCCCCGGAGTCAAGAGGAACTAAGTTCATATCCAGCCTCAGACACTTACTAGCTATATAACCCTTGGCAAGTCAGTTAACTTTGTTAGCCTGAGGGGGAAAAAAGAAAGTCAATAAGAATTTACTGATACTGCCTAATGCATCACAGAAAACAGTTTGAGAAAACAGAGCAACAGGTAAGGAAATACAGGTGAAGAAAGAACAAAAATGAAAACTGTTAAGGTAAAGAATGATGCAAAGCTATTCTAGAATATCAAAAGAAAACAGATCATTAAGATCTATGGAATTAGTAATGAAAATTAAAAATACTTTAATTGCTGAGAAGAGCCAAGTCTATCAAGGTTAGTCATCACAGAATCAATGTATCTGTGGTTGTGTATAATATTCTCTTAGTTCTGCTCCGCTCACTCAGCATTATATCATGTAGGTTTTTCCAGGTTATTATGAAGTGCTGTTCTTCCCCATTTCTTATAGCACAACAGTATTCCATTACATTCATATACCACAACTTGTTCAGCTATTCCCCAATTGATGGGCATCATCTTGATTTCAAATTCTTTGCTACTACAAAAAGAGCCACTATAAATATTTTTGTACATACGGGTCCTTTTGCCCCTTGTGTGATCTCTTTGGGATACAGCCCTAGAAGTGATATTGCTGGGTCAGAGGGTATGAACATTTTTATAGCCCTTTGGGCATAGTTACAAATTGCTTTCCAGAATGGATGGATCAGTTCACAACTCCACCAGCAATGTAACAGTGTTCCAATTTTCCCACATCCTCTCCAGCATTTATCATTTTCCTGTTTTGTCATTTTAGCCAATCTTACAGGAGAGATGTGGTACCTAAGAGTTGGTTTGATTTGCATTTCTCTAATCAGTAGTGATTTAGAGCATTTTTTCATATGTCTACAGAATGCAAGGTTCAAAGACAACTCCAAATTCCTCTTTCTCATGATTCATTCCATTCATCATAATTCTTCTTTATAACTTAACTATTGTGTAAATAAGTTTAATGCGAAGTTATATGTAGAAGATATATAGAATTCTATGCCGTCTGGGGGAGTAGGAAGGGAGAGGGAGGAAGAAAATCTGGAACTCAAAATCATGCGAAACTGAGTGTTGTAAACTAAAAATAAAAAAAATCTTAATTTAATAAAAAAAAATACTTTTAACTTTAAGTGTGCACATTTGTCACTTGCTACACTCAGATTCAGCTCAGTTTTCCAAACTAGTTTTCCAAACTAGGAGATCAAACTAGGCAGAAAAGAAAGTGCTTCCTGGCATAAGGAAGAAGCAAAGGAAAAATATAGCCACCAAAAAAAATATAATAAAGTAACAATTTTCTCCTACAGGAATTTCATGTTAAGCAAATCTACAATTTCTATCTCACCTGCTGATTATTATGTTTGAAAAGTAACAATTTTAAACTATTGTCAGAGGATTTTAGAAAAGCAGTTAGATGGTGCTGTGGATAGAAAACTGAGCCTGGAGTCAGGAAGGCTCATTTTCATGAATTCAAATCTGGCCTTAGATATTAATAGCTGTGACCCTGTATGTCACTTAACCCTGTTTACTTCAGTTTCCTCATCTGTAAAATGATCTGGAGAAGGAAATGGCAAACCATTCTACTATCTTTGATAAGAAATCTCCAAATTGGGTCATGAAGAGTCAAACATAGCTGAAACAACTGCTTGCATTAGGCATCTATCACCAAATGAAAATCTAGTTATATCTTGAATAGCTCATGAGAAGTTAACCATGATCTTGTTTTTTGAGGGCCATAGCAGCTCACGAAGACCATATACCAAGTTAGGGAGGAGTTGTGATATGTGCTGATTCAGGATATATACTTAAAGATGAAATCATGGGTCATGGATCTATTAAAATATAAATTAAAGGAATTTGTAACTCAAAAGTGAATAAGGAAATTATTTCAATGTTAGCTCAGAAGTGACCTTAAGTGGGTCTAGAATTTAATGCCAAAAATATTTCTATTTAGGAGTGATGGTCCTTTATGAGACTTGAAGTCTAATAATAGTTTTCCCACTAATGTGCTGTGCATCTTAAAGTCACATAACCAATTTTGGGCATGTTTCCCCATCTACAAAATAGGCAAAAAGAGTAATAATGCCCACCCTACAGGGTTGCTAAAAAGGGTTAAGCATGATAATGCACAGGAAAGGGCTATGACAAATATAAAATGCTATACTATACAACAAATAAGGGCTTAAGCAATAGTACTAAATGACTACTCTAAATGGACTTATTACATAACACACATGCTTTTTAAAGCAAAAATTTCTAAGTACATTTAGTAAGATGAATTTCTCTGACATCTGAGTCTCAATTCATAGACATCAATAAAAGAGACCCTTGGAAAGACTAAAGCTAATATAAAAATGGATTTATCAACCCCCTTAATCACACGCATATAAATTTTGCATTACTGCATCAGTGCTTTTCTTCATATGTGTTTTTAACTTGGTTAAAAAAAGCAAGTTTGAAAAATATTAATATTTCTAGATCAACATTCAAAATAATGATAATGTTTAATACTGAAAACTGCTTGGTTACCACCCAGTGCCCTTTGCACTTGGGCTACAGAAACAGTTTATCATTGCCCCCGCAGAGTTAGTTTTGGAGAACAAAGCAGAGTGCTTTGGCCCTACCCTCCTAGCCAAAGGAAGGAAGGAAATAAGAATTTATTAAGTGCTTACCATGTGTCAGGCACTGTGCTAAGCACTTTACAAATATGATTTCATTTGATCCTTACAACCCTGGGAGTTAGGTGCTATTATTATCCGCATTTCAGAGTTGAAGAAGTTGAGGCAGAGGGTAAATGACTTGCCCAGGGTTATACAACAGCTAGTAAAGTATCTGAGGCCAAATTTGAACTCAGGTCTTTCTGATTCCAGGCCCAGGAGTCAATCCACTGCCTCTAGGCAGTTTTCTAGCAACATTCCTTTGAGACTGTGAGCCTCATTATCTGCCCCTAGAGCTAATAAATCTACTACATGTTTTTCATCCTTTCCCCGCACTATTCGATCGCAGGTACTTGGGGCAAATTATTCCCAACTTTCCCATCTTCTCATCCTATTTCCTTTGCCTTACTCCACCTATGTTCCACTCCAATCCTGCCCCCCTCTTCCACTGTGCCTTCTGTAAATGCTGTTCCACAGTAAACAAATATCTTTTACATTCTGTACCTCTTAGTCCTTTACTCTTACTCTCTTACGCTCATGCTCTCACAAGACCTGACACTAGCTCTATAACAGTGTATCCCTGGACAGCTTCCCTAACACTGTCTGTACCCCACTACACACTGGTGCTGAAGGGGACTTTCAGATCCTCCCTTTACTATCATAATTCAGCAACTTCTCATGCTTTTAAGTCTATGTGATTAAAATTTTCCACCATATTCGAATCATTGGGGCTACTTTGTACCAGGCTCTGTCTTCTTCTTTTTACCAATCCTTACATTTAGACTAGGAAACTTCTACATTCATGTTGATATTCCCTAAAAGTGCTGAACCTTCTAATTTTTCAGTTTTATAAAATCCATGACCTACCTCATTTACTTCAGCAGTCTACCTCAGCAATCTGCAAGGAGGATTATGCTCTAGATCTCAACATTTCTCACACATACCACTTCCCTAATGAAAAATTCCTGACAAAAACCTCCCAACAACAAACTGTCTGTCTGACCCTATGCCTCGTCTCTATAAAACCTATTCATTGTCCTCATTGCACCTATAATCCCTCTGTTTTCTTAGGCCATTATGCCTGCTTCTGGGTTCACTTTCTTCCTATCTCAATCTTGAACCTTCAAAATTACACCTTGAATCTTTCACTCCCTTGTCTTCCTGCTAGCTAACTCTTGACTAAACAGCTCTGGTTTCCACCCTTTTCCTCCGCTTCTGCTAAAATGCTGGTGAATGCAGCTAGAAGCACACAGCTAGGATGACTGCTAATGCCCTCCTTCCAACTAATAATTTGTATACTTCTCTTTTCAGGTAGAATGGAAGCTCCTTGCTGGTAGTCATTGATTCCTTCTTTGTGTTTTATCCCCAGTGCCAAATACAGGGCTAAGTACATACTAGTACTTAATAATTCTTTTTAACTCATTATTTAGTCCATTGATTTTTAGGATGCCAACTAGGAAGATCATTATGCAGCAAACATCTTGGGAAAAATACAACTTTATAGCAATTCTAAAATATTTTGTACTAATTTCTAAGGTAGAATTTCTGGTGTCAAAGTCACAGGTAGGGTGGTAAAACTTTAAAATTTAAATTATTAATAAAAGCGTATCCCTCTGTGTGTAAAGAAAATAATAATTCAAAAAAGAACTCTTGAAAAACACTCAGTTGGAATCAGGAAGACTTGGATTCAAATTCTGCCCCAGTAATTAATTTGTCTGGGCCTCTGTTTCCTCACTTCTAAAATGGGTTGTTTTTGAGACTTAGATGTTATATAATAGCAATAATAGCATCACACATTTATACAGAGTTGTAAATTTTTGCAAAATACTTCACATATATTATTTCATTTGTTCCTTACACTAACCCTATGTGGCTTTAATTAATAATAATTATCAGTTATTATTACTGCTGATGTTGTTTTTACTTACCACGGATGCCCCTCTGCCAGTCTGTGTACTACCGAGCCAAGGCATATTGATTGGAGTTCCAGGATTACTATGTGTATAGGGTGTAGTACCTTGCACAGATGCTAGATCATCACGAGCATGTATAACTAAGAAATCATCAGACCTACAAGTGGACAACCACCAAAGTAAGAATGCTGAATCAGGTCCTAGTTTTTCAACTTTCTAATTATTCAGTTTATTTATAATTTTTAATAGCCTTTAAATTTACTTTCTTTTAGAATTTATTTTTTAAAAGTTTTTTAGAATAAACTGCAAATGCCTTGAAACCCAAAATATTCCAAGCCTTTCCTCTTTGTCTACCTTCTATCAACATTTTCATACTTAAAACTGTTCTTTCCATCCATCTTTATCTCCATCCCTGATACCTTGCTTATAAAGCTTCTCCACTTTCAAAAACTTTTAAGAAATTAATTTGCCATGGATTATTTAGCTAGTCTTTTGAATATTTAAATTTTATTACTATTGTCTCTAATATTACAAAGTAATCAAATAAAAATGAATCAAAATGAAATAAAAACATACCCTTTTGTCTCAAGTTCTACTTCATCATCAACCCAAGTGTAGATTTGTGTAGCCAGAATTCCAGATACATCCAGTTCTTGAATGTCATGACTGGAAGCTATTGCTATGCAATTTCTATTTGCCTGAAACATAAAAATCAATTATTACAAAAATTTAAATGATGATTTAAAAATACATTTATTAACAAATAATAATAAGCAAAATCATTTGTTCTACAAATGATTGTTTCTGGTAGAAGACTGTTAAAATTACATACTTTAAATTAATTTAGTTTGCCTGCCAAATTTTTCCTTTTAATTATCATGGCAGTTTAAGTTCTCAGACAGAAGAATGGGAATGATAAATGTTAATTCAGCTACTATCTCTCATTTCCCCCTTAGCTCCCCACTTCCTATACCATCTTTTTATCTGTTGACCATCTCTCACCCACCAAGATGTACACATGAAGAGAAAAAGGTAGACAAATAGAAAGGCTGTTGTTTTTAAGTAAGTAATGACCTTATAAAGAGTGATACAATGGCCTGAAGATAGGAGGCATTCAAAAAGCTTTTGAATTTAATTGGACTGATATAATCAAGATAGACCTGAGAAAAATTTCAACATATAACTCCATCTCTTAAAAAAGCTCTAGAAAGAAACACACATAAACCCAGCCTTCCAAAGAATTTTACTTTTAAACAGGAGTCCAGGGAAAGGAAGAAGGATGATAACAGAAAGGCATGATAGGAAGTAGTATATGGAAAGGAATTAGGATGGACAAAGACAAACTTTTGACAATTTCACCATTTTTCTTCAGACTGACTTTTGAAAAGCCTATAATAGAATAACCTAGGGGTGTGGAACATGCAGCCTTGAGGCCACGTGCAGTCCTCTAGGTCTTCAAGTGCAGCCCTTTGACTGAATCAATATTTCACAGGACAAATCCCCTTAATAAAAGGATTTCTTCTATAAAACTTGGATTCGGTCAAAATGCCACACCCAAGGTCCTAGGCCACATGTGTTCTCCAGGCTGATGCCACAGGCTCCCCACCCCTGGAGTAGCCATAGAGATATTATTAAGTGACATTTATACCATATATTAAAATTTTGAATTGCTTTATTTAAATTATCTCATATAAGTCTGATAGTATCCTATTGTACTGCAGGCATTGTTATCTTCCTTTTTTTTTTAAACAAATGAGGAACTAGCTCACAAAAGTTAAATGACATGACTCTTATCACGTAACTAGTGTTAAAGGCAGGTTTTAGACCCAGATCATTCTATTTCCAAGTTCAGAATTTTATCTACTAGTTATCTATATTGTCTGCCAAATAGGATAAATTCAATTCAGCAAGTACATATTAAGTGACTACTGTATACTGTACTAGATTCTAGGAATATAAAAACAAGGATGCCAAGTGGAAAGCAAAGAAATCTGATGAGAAAGCAAAGAGTATAAAAAGAAGACAAAAAGGAATATTTCTATAACTCAAAGAGCACTTTTAAAAAAATACTCACTCTATTAACAGCAAAAGCAGTAATAATATCAGATTCTTTATGGATAATTCTTGCTTTACCTCCTGGGAAACCCAACTCAGCTTCTATCTGTATAGAGGGAAAAAGAACATACAAGAAAATGTAAGAATTCAGACTGCGGAAAACGAATATTTAAAAAAATCATTCTCTGTTTTGCCATCATATCACTTGATATTTGTAGCTTATGGTTTCCACCAAGAAAATTTCAAAAGAAATTTAATATCAAGCTGGCAAGCAGACAAAAATGGATTTCTATTTAAGAATGTAACATACTTCATTGTAGTATATTGCTTATATATACATATATTTTCTTGAGGCTAAAAAAAGTTATATACAATGTATCCCTTATTCCCATTCTATAGTATCACAGGATACTAAGTAGGGGAATATAAATTGTAAAACAAACAAACAAAAAAACTGGAGTATCTTTGTGAATGCTTCATTTTGAGAAGACTTATTCTTATGGGAAATGAGATACTGCCATAATCAGATGATGCATGCATAGAGGCATTCAGCACTCTACCTCTTATCCCCACCCCAAGGAGAACAGACCATGACATAGAAGATAACATAGCTACAGATAGTTTAGGAAGATATAAGAATTGAATATCAGGGCACAACCAAAAGGGGGGCCGCTTTTTCAAAGGCTAGGTAAATAGAATACATCTTTTTGAAAAAGAACCAACAAGCTACTACTACCCAGGAATCAATAAATTAGGTAAACATAATTCACCACAGAGTCACTATTATTGGGTAGGAGGTGTAAAGGGAAAGGTCTGTCTCTAATAGCCTAAAATGGCAGCCATATCTCTGATATAATGGAGTGTAAGGGATGAGGGAGAGAATAGATTAGATCAGTAAACCTAATCTAATCTAAGATTAGCCAGTCAGCCAAGAAAAAAAAAATTCTTAATTTTTGTGTTTAGATAACTTGTGCAATAAGCCAAGGCTTAAAATAATAGAAGTCAGAGGAGCTCTGTGATAATTGTCTTATGATTCAGGGTATTTAAAAAAATTATCATAAACTTAATGTCAAACAAGAATACTACTAAATACTACTTCCTTAGAACTACTTAAACAAATCAAATGAATTTCCACACATAAAAAGTAGAAGCTTTTCCATCACTCCTTCTAAATCTATAAGGAGTCTTCGCTCTAGACATTCCTATTCTATTCTAATGTAATCCAAGTTAGTGTTATACTCTGTCCTAATTCTGCTTTTTTGACTTTGGGTGATTTCAAAAAGATCTGTCTAGATTTTTTCATATTTCTCATCCTTGTTGATCTTCATTATATTATCCCATTAATTAATGTACAATTTAGTGTTAATAATTAATGCATTATTCCATGGCTTGGGGGACATTTTAAGTTGACTGAAGCTTTGAAATGTCAAATAAAGCTGTTATGAAAACTTTTCAGATATTTCCCTAAAAAAATAAAATTTTCAAAATAATTCCCAAAAATGAAATAACTGAGTTAAAGGCTAATTATTTTTGTAAGTTTTACTTTGTTCTGCTGGGCTGCTATCTAAAAAGATACTACAAATTTGTAACTCTCAGAGGAATGAATGAGTGTATCTGTTTTACCCTCTCTACCCCACACCTCCAACCCCCAGGCCATGCATTAGTTTTCATTGCTTGTAAGGTTTTTTTTTTTTAATTTGATTGGTATTTTAAAACTTAAAATTTGTTTATTAATGAAGGTGGCCATTTTTCAAGTGAATATTGATGATGAATTTCCTCTTCTGGAATTATCCATTTATTTCCAACCACTTATGCATTGTAAACATATGTAAATATTAACAATTCCTTACATATTACGAATGTCAAGTTTTTAATGTCACATTTGGCATATTTTCTCGATCTGTTTTTTTTTAACTTTTAATTATAGTGTTTAATGTTGTAAAGAATTTATTAAACACCCCAAGGATTTATCCCTACTAACTTTTTCTACTAAACAGAAGAAACTGTCTCCTTTTCACAGAAGATAAGTAAATTATTCCTTTAAAAAAAAAATTAAATCTACCATTCAGGTAGAATTCACTGTGGACCAAGAAATAAGTTGTAGGTTTCTAAATCTATTTTCCACAAAACCCTATTTTATATAGATTGAGTGCAAACACTCAATTTAAAAAATATATTTGGTTGAATGTTCACATAGCCAGTCTTATGACATCGATAAACCTACAAGGATTAATTGTTGCCTAGAGTATACAAGTAGTCTCCCCCGTATGATAAGGTAGAAAAACCATTGGGTTTTAAGTCAGAGAACCTGCTAGATTCCAATGCTGGCTCTGCTTATTGACTCTGTGAATAAGACAAGATATTTAACCTCTCTGTGCTTCATTTGTAAAATGAGGGAGTGCTATGAGATGACCCCTAAGGTCAGCTCTAAATCCATGATGATCTCATGAACAGTGAATATCCATTAATATAGGGGTCCTTTGCCTTAACTTATCAAGTAATATTATTCATTCCAGTCATTTGTGTTGTTGGTTTATTGCCTAGCATGAAATGAGTACTGATAAATACTGTTGTTAATAGCTATAATGTCCATTCTAAATACTTATGTAATAGAACCATCTTCAGAAAAACAAATGAAAACATCTGAGGTGGCAAAAAAATGAAAAAGAAGCAACTTTAGTCACTGTTAGATGAAAAAGTTTAAGTTTATGTCAATTGGTGAATAAATATTACAAATTGTACAAAAACTTAAAAGTCAATATAAAATGGCAGACAACCACCTGGGATGCTCAATCACTGAATCAATAGGTGATTAAAAAAAGAGATGATATGATTATACTTGAAACTTGGCACCTGAAACTGCACAAAAGTCTAATAAAATGGTCAAAACTCTCATAAGAAATGTAATCGTTTAGCTATGAAGTACACAATGTCATATGGAATGAAACTAAACTCAGAAATAAACTTCATTTACCAACACTGATGTTAACTGAATCATCTCCTACATTTTTACAACTTATCTCGTTATGCTCACTTGCCAGTTATTGCAACAATCATGTGGTATCATAAAAAATACTAATATACCTTACTCAGAATATTTAAGTCATCATGATAAATATTAAGGAAACAAATGTTCTTTAGCAGAAAAGATGTGTTTGTTGTGTCAGTGAAAGCATGAGACAAGATTATCATCAACAAGGACTGCAAAGTTGTAATCTTAAAGAAAACATCTTACTCTACCATTTTTTCTACTTAGAAGATATTTCATTAAGGATCAAGAAAGAAGCAATGCAACTTGAACCACGGGATTCAAGTGAGGAGATTTAGTCCCAGCCCCAATTCCACCAATAAAATGACTTTGAACTCTTCTTTAATAAGGCATAAGGAAAAATTGGGCAATTTGTAAAAGCAATGGATCCAAAGATAAATATGATCAATATTGGACAGCCTTTGGGAAGACAGCAACACTAATGAATTGCTGGTGGAGTTGTGACCTGGTAGAACAGTTCTGGAGAACAATTTGAAATTGTTCTCACAAGAAAGAAGGAATAAAACTACTACCTACTCTTTTACCCAGGAATATGACTACCAGCAATACATAAGCTGGTCAATGACATACATTTTCATATCTATACCTAACTATAAATTTTAAAAATGAGACCTTTCATGTCTGTTTTTGAACAACATGAAATACAATTATAAATATCTAGCAGCACTTTTAATTAGCAAAGTGGTTATCCATCAATCTGGGAATGAATAAACAAATTGTGGTATGTGAATTTAATGAAAAATGATTGCACAATAAGAAATGACAAATATAAAGAATTCAGAGAAACTTCACGAGGTTTGTATGAATTAGGGCAGAGGAAAAGTAAGCAGGCCTAGGAGAATAATTTATCTAATATTCACAATAATGTAAAGAAAAACAATACTGAAAGATTCCCAAATCCTGATCAATGCAATAAATGATCACAATTTCAAGCCTCTGACCTTTTGGCAAAGAGATGGAAAATTACAAGTAAGGAAGAGGGCATACATTTTCAAACACAGATATTGTATTGGTTTGTGAAACATTGTACTGATGATCTATGTTGCTTAACAGTACTTATTTGCTACAAGAGAAGGACCTATTGTAGGGAGGAGGATAAGGCAATTCTAAGTCACGGTGATGTAAAAAAAAAGAGCAGATCAATAGAACTTTTAAAAAGAAAAACTTTTTTACTGAAATTTCATTTGTTGAACTGTCAACTAAGTGTAACTGGAGCATGAAGTCAGGAAGATCTGAGTTCAATTCTGGCTTCAGATACTGACTAGTTGAGCTACCCTAGGCAAGTTACCTAACCTCTGTCTGACTCAACTTCCTCGAATGTAAAACAGTACCACTTACCTCACGGGGTCGTTGTGAGGATCAAGTGAGATACTATTTATAAAGCATTTACCACAGTGCTGGCACGTAGGTACTACCTAAGAGCTTATTCCTTTTTGGCAGAAAAGGAGGCAAGGGTAATAAAAACTATTGTCTGAAAACATGAATTTAATTGGTGACATCAAAGTATCCAATAACCAATCACTACTAAACAATTTAATATTTTATACATAAAATCAGAAGGAAAAAAGTTGCAGATAACAAAAGAACAACTCACTGGTTCACTTAAGAAAGGGAAAGAAAGGACTTGGTTTCATTGCACCCAAAAGGAACAAGAAATTACATTTCATGGAATATTTAGCAATCTGACTTTGTAGTGCTCATAACTACTACAAAAGGAAGTAAAATTTACCTCTACCACTGACATGGGGATATAAAAGAAATTCTATGAAGTACTTGACAAGATCCTACAAACCAAGTCAAACATATGCCCTGGTAGTTATAAGTTCAATGAGAAGGTAGATGATGGAAAGGAAGATGAAAAAAATTATGTTGGAAGTTTCAGGAGTAAGGAATAAAGATGCCAAAAGTTCAAAATCCTTACATTTCATGTTATGAATATTTCTTTCCAACGAGAAAGGTGGAAGGCAATGGACCTGCTCTAGCTGTCATCTTATTGTCATATACCCAAGAGAGGACCTCTATAGGACTAACTCAATGAGATCTACTCAAGACTGGTCTAAACCATCTTTCCTTATAAAAAGCAAGTGGGTAGAAAATACACATTGCTCATGTTATGACACATAATGGTACGATCACCCCATCAAATCAGTACATTAGTACATATATTTGAAAATGGCACTAACAATGAGTAAGGAACTAGCCTGAGAAATGAACAGAGAGCAAGAAAGGTCATATTTAAGAAATTGCAAGGTGCATTCAATATTCCGATACTTTACCCAGCTGGTCACACAGAATCTCTTGGTGATGTTATACTGCTGTGAATGATTGAACACCATAATTAACCCAGAGAACAACAGTAAAATGTTTGGGGGATGTATGTAGGCCATATCACATTTCTAGTTAAAGCTGATGTTCGAAAAGGAGGCATACATAACAGGTACAAAGCTTGCATATTATTCTGGTACACAATACATGAAATGATAAAAGACAGAGGGTGGCTTCTGGTATTTTATATAGACAATACATAAATTAATTATAGAAAGGCATGGATGAGAATTGTTCATGATAAGGTATAGATGGTTTGGGATCTGAACCATTTTTAAAGGGAAATTTAAAATCAAAGATATTCAGAAGTACAAAATTATGTACTTGTCAACCAAGGTTAATTTCTAACTGGTAGAATTTTGTATGATACACATTTTTTCATCAAGTGAAAAACTGAGGTATCTACATGCAATTAGCTCAAATGATTTTTTGCCAAACCATGTGAATAATTATTCTCCAAATCTGATGTCAAACCTGTTCATTTTTCATAGAAAAATATTTCCATTTGAACTCAGAATACTGCTAAATTTCTATATTTGTAATGTGGCTTTGAGGTTTCCTTGGCTTGAATATCACAACAAAGGCTATCTGATGGCCATACTATTAGTAAGTTTACTTCTTGCCTTAACAGTAAGAAACAAAGCTAGATATTATAATTTAAACTAACTGCAACTTAATGGGGTTGACAGGGCTAGCTATACATCTGAAAAATTTTGTAAATTATCATTTACCTTAAACATCACTGTAGTCACATAACATTCTACACCTACTGAATTTGCAACTAAGAAATCCTACCAAAAAAATTTAAAAAGCTTCACTAACGAAGGACTAATTCAAAGTGCCATCTTAGAAGAACCAAGTGGCTTACTATTCATATCTGAACATTGTAATGTGAAACCAAAGTAAGATCAAAGACCCTTGAATTTTTTTGTCCTGTTCTATTGTTTCTGGGTCCAGAAGCTTCCTGGATTATTCCTATCATCCTTCTTTGCACCAGTTTGGGTGTTAAAGAAGGCCACTGGACAAAATTCAGGCTTCTTGGGTCCACTACAGACTTATATTATTATCTAATCTCATTGAAGTCCTCACTGTTGCATAACATCTGTTGTCCCTGGTTGACTTTCCCATGGCATTATTCCAAATTTTCTCCTTCTCAAACAATACACACCACCATCTTTACCATCTTTACCCAAGCCCCCAACAGATCAATAAGGACCCTGCTTCCTACTTGATTGAAAAAAATGAGGCTATCCACTGTAAGTTCCCTCTCTGTCATAGTTTCACATTTCAAATCATCTCAGTATGATCCATTTTCTTTTCCTTTAGGTTCAGAAGATAAGGTGGGCCTTGTTGCCAATGTGAATCCTTCTAACTGTATCTTTGAATCCATTCCTTCCTGTTTCTCCAGGAACCTGACCATTCTGCCATGTTAGCTCCCTCTAATGACTAATGTCTCCTCTTCCCCTGACTCCTTCCCTGTAGGCTTAAAACAGGCCAAAATTTCCATCCTTAAGAGAACTGTGCTTGACTTTAATATCCCTTCAAACTATTGTACTATGCACACTTTCCGTTTTACAATCAAACTCCACATAGCCTGCACTTCCTCACCTCCCAGTCACTTCTCAACCTCAGGCTTACATTTTTTTTCTCTCTAAAATCATCATTGCTTTTTTTTGTGCTAAATTCAATGGCCTTTATTCAGTCCTCATCCTTCTTGACCTACCATTTCTTTGGTCCCTCATTTCCTTTCAGGTACTCTCAGAGTTTTCATGACACTCCTTCATCTGTTGGACTGATCCTTTTGGGGGTATTATATATGCCCTTTCCCCATTTGTAGGTTCTGTTCTGGCACTTCTACTCTTCTTTCTCCACACTATTGCCATTAAAAATTTCACCAACCCCCATTATTTAACTATTATCTCTATAGAAATTATACTCAAGCCTCATCTATCATCTGAGCTCCACTACAGAATTTCCCACTGCCTGCTGGACATCTCAAATTCAATGTGTCTAAAACAGAATTTATATTTTCCCTTGTCCCAAGTTCTATACTTCTGTCAAAAAGCACCACTAGTCTTATGACCATCCAGGTGTCCCAACCTAGGAGTTGCCCTTGATTAATCAGCTACTGAGTCTTATCAATTCTACCTCCTCAATATCTCTCCTATTCCTCTCTAGTCAAACTAATCACCCTAATCTAGGCTCTTATCACCTTTTGCAGACTGTTGCAAAATCCTTTTAATTGGTCTTTTCTGTATCTAATCTCTCCAACATCTAATCCATCATCCAAAAACTGCCAAATTAATATTCCTAAAATACAAGTCTAACCATGCTACTCCTCTGCTCAAGATGCTTTTATGGTTCCCCATTGTCCATTAACATAAGTCCTTTAATTTAAATTAAAATTTAAACTCAATTTCATAATTTAAGTTTTTCATAATGTGACTCCCACTTAATTATTTCTCAAAATGATTACTCATGCACTGTGGTCTCTTGCTGTTTCCTAAGTATGACATTCCTCTCGTGCCTCCATATCTTTGAGGCACAAGATATCCTTCATGCTTGGAATGTACTCCACCTTTCTGAAAACCTAACTACCTTCAAGACTCAACAAGTGCAATTTCCTTCAAGAAGATTTCAGTAGTTACTAGAATTATCCCCCCAACCCCCATGTTTCTTCCTTTTAAAATACAATTAGACCTGTGAATCAATTCATTGATGGAAGCAAAGTTCCTTTCCTATTGAATATTGGCACATTCATTGCAAGTGACACTCTTAATTCCCTGGAGTATTTCTACTTGCCCAGAGTAACACAGCTTAAAGTCAGAACTTCCTATCTCTAAGGTCAACTCTTTATTTACACTTTCTGTGTGTTTACTTTAAATGGATTCTCTATTTACTTATAACCTTTCATGTTATATCCTCCCAGTAGAACATAAGATCTTTGAACACAGAAACTGTTATGTTTAAGTCCCTATTGCCTGGTACCTTTTTTGGACTAGGGATGGGGGAAGTAGATCTGTCATTACATTAGTATAGGGAACTCCCACAGAACAATCTCACTGTGTCAGTGAAGACCAGCAACAGTTCTAAAACTTAGAATCTTAGGGAGTTGTACTAAAGCAGCACATCACAGAGAGCCAGACTAGGAATCAGTTAGCTATGGTCCTGCCTCTGGCAGATGCTGATAATGTGACATTGGTCAAGTCATTAAACCTTTCCAGTGACCCAAATAAGACTCCAAGCCTGGATTAAGCATTAGATTTGGATTGAAGAAGACGACTTCAAATTCTACATTAGACTCTTATAACTTGTGTAATTCTGGGTCACTCAACCTCTTTCAGGCTGAGAGAGCTCATTTGTAAAGTGTGGATAATAATAGTGTCTAGCTCACAGGGCTGTTGTGAAGATCAAATGTGGTAATATACGTAAAGTGCTTTACGAACTCCAAAATGTTTATATAGAACGTTAAGGCAATGGAATCAAACTCAATTACAAACAATGGAGGGAGGAGAAGATATTGACTTTGTTGTTCTTCAGTTATTTCAGTCATGTCCGACTCTTCACAACCCCATTTAGGATTCTCTTGACAAAGATACTGGGCTGGTTTACCATTTCCTTTTCCAGATCATTTATAGATGAGGAACTAAGGCAAAGAGGGTTAAGTGACTTTCCCAGGATCACACAACTAGTAAGTATCTGAGGATGGATTTGAACTCAGGAAGATGAATCTTTCTGGCTCCAGGCCTAGCACTCTATTCACTGTGCCACCTACCTGCCCCAGAACATGAATTAGAAAACCACAAATTAACATTATGTATGTTGTACTGTATTTTTATTTATTTTGTTAAACATTTTCCAATTACATTTTAATCTAAATCAGGCTGTAAGTTTTAACACCTCTGATTTAAGTCTAAATAATGCTTTGCATATATCATCTTACCATCTTAGAATTTCATGTAAATTTTATTTACAAGATTCTGCTCAAGCACCACTTTTGTGAAGCCCTTCTTGATTTCCCAATAGTGAAAGTCCTTCCTCCCTAACTACCTTGCATCTATTTTGCATTTATTCTGTATTATCTCATATTTTGCCTTTGTATCTCTATCTCCTAAGCATAGTACCTGGTGCATAGTAGGTACTTTGTAAACGTTTGTTTTTGGAAGGTAGATATTACAGTATTATTATTCCCATTTTATAGAGGAAGAAACTGAGACTGAGATAAAATAAATAACTTATGAATGAGTCATACACTATATAGCCAGTAAATATCAGAAACAAGGTGCCTAATCTCCAAAATCAAGCACTATAGCCTTGTTATTTCTCAGGCACTTGATTTGACTTCACTGACAACATCAAAAGCATAATTTCTGGAAATGAATTAGTACATGAACTATATCAAGATTTACTTAGGTAAATTCAGAATATTTTTTTTTAGTTAGTAGAAACACAATGAGGGGATACAGCTATACATTGCTTTTTATCCTCAATGATTTCTATCTTATAGAATTCATTACCTAAACTTTCAAGAAACAGTAGAATTTTTGGAAAATAATGTAGGTTATACAAATTTATTTAGAACTAATATTTATATAAATTAGCATTAAAGTTTGCAAAGCACATGTGTTAATTTGGTCATTACAACACCCTTGGGAAGTAAGTGCTATTCTTATACCCATTTTTATAAATGAGGAAATTGAGGGAGAGGTTAAGTGGATCCTAGGATCACACTAGCTGTGTAGCCAGTAAGTACCTGAGTCAGGATCTGAACTCCAATCTGTATATACTACTCCACCTAGCTGCCTAACAATCCTGGAATTTTAAGGTTGTAAAGCAACAAATACAGATAATTCTTGTTCTTAAATCCACTGTCTTATCCAAATTTATTCAGTCATATACTTATGGATGTACAAAAATAAAAGAAAAAAAGTTCAAGGATGTTGGTGTTTTTCGCCCTCTGAATTCATCTGAAACACTCTGCTAAAAGTCTAAATACTATACTCAAACCATAAATTCAAGTATTTTTTGTATGCTGAAGTTAAGCAACAATTTCTTTTTGGTGAGAGAGTATTACTTTTCAATGTAAAAACAGAAGTTCTCAACTTTTGTAGCTTTGTTTTCTTATCAGAAAATAAATGCTATTATACTATGTAAATTATTTTACAACACACATTTGAACATTTTAAAATAAAATGTGATCTGTATAAAAGGTTTGATACTTTATATTGTTCATTTTCCAAAGTTTTACTTAGTTATAGTTCTAGTTAGGCCTATACTAGAAAAATCTGTAGCCATAAGACAGGAGGCATTCAACTTCTTTAAGACTGAAATCTCTAGCTGTGTGACCCTGGGCAAGTCACTAAAAGGAAAAAAAGAAGACTGAATTCTCTTATTTAATAAAACAAGCAAATCAAATAAAAAACCATTAAACTATTAGCAATCCAATACTCAAGTTTAATGGGTCGGTAGTTTTCTGAGGAATAGTCTGTTGCATAAAAGAAAAAAAAAGGAAGAAAGCAAGAAAGGAAAAAAAGGCAAAGAGTCTTGTTGAAGAATGAAATTTTAAATTTCAGCTAAACGTTATTTTGTACCTTGTTGAAGTTTGGCTCCTCCATTATAGAATTTTTGATGGTTTCACTGTGGTCCTCTAATGACTTCATCAAAAAAAAAAATAACCACATGACAGAGTAAAGATAAGATGCAACATGCAAAATTATTGGGAATATTTTTTAAATCTAAGTTTATTTTACCAAAACAGAAAAATTAGTACCCACTGCAACTAGTGTACGACTAAAAATATTTATAAATACTTAGTGTCATTAAAAAAGTCCTTCAAAACTGATGAATCTCTCATGAAAAACAATTATTTTACATCTTAAATTATTTCACTCATTTGATGGTGTTAATATTACATTAGAGAAAAGATTCTTAACCTGGAGTATGTGAATTTGTTTTCTTAATATTTTGATCAGTGTATTTTGACATAAATGGTTTTCTTTGTAGTTATTTTATGCATTTAAAACCATTATTCTGAGAAGGGATACAGAGCCACCTGCTGACTGCCAAAGGGTCCATGACACAAGGTTAAGAACCTCTGCAGGAGAACAGGAGAACTTAAGAGGTATCAGTTTTAAAGCCATATCATCTGGACATATTAGTAGTTTGCTTATACACTGTCAGACTCTATTTCCAGAAATATTGCTTCATATGCAATCTAATTTGGAGCATTTACATATATAGTAAACTCTCATGAAGAAAGTTTTGTCTAATCAATGACTTCTTTTCCCTGGTCCTTCTCTGGCCTTCTCCTGTCTGTAGTTGATTTGGAGGTATATTCTAATTGTTTAAATGATGATTATAGGTTGTTATTGAGATTCCCTCTCTAATGTTTTTGGAAGAAATAAAAAATTACTGAAAAGGAAGAGCTTTAAAGATAAAAGAATCTGAAGTGATTTACATGGGACTCAAATACTTCCAAATTAACCTTTACATACCAAATTCATAATCTATAACACACCCCTTGGTTGGGAAGGGAATCCTATATTCTTAGGAACAAAAAGAAAATATAACATTTGGACTAAAATTAAGTAAAATACTAGAATCATGAGAAATAAGATGAAATAATTATCTACTCTGTTTTTCAAGCAAACAAGGAAAATGAAACAGCAACGATAGTTAGTATTTGCCACAAAATGCCTTAATGTATTCCTAATATTTCTGTATGAAAATTACTTGATTAATAAATATGAAGTAAACCACACACATTTATATAGTCCACATAATTATGAAGTTATGTTCTTTTCTATGGAAAATTGTGGTAAACAGAGACAGAATTTTAGCATGTATAAAAACATGCATTCTACCCATGTTTGTTACCCTGATTCATTTTGGTTCAATTGCTTTCTGAGCTTTCTTGCATCTACCTTTCACAGCTTGCTTAAGAAAATGTTGAATTTAATTATAGTTGTTCAGTAATTTCCATTTCTATTTCCAAAACACTGCATCTTTTCAGTTGTCAAGTACACTATTTCAGAATAATGGTTTAGCACTAAGGAAAAGGCAGGTTACCGATAATGATTACACTTGAGACCTGCAGGATCAAAAGTGGCATACAGAGAATCATCAAAATAGATGACAAGGAACAAGACATATAAATAAGCCAAGTAGATAAAAGTATTTGTTAATTGGGAAGATAAAGATACAATACAGTGTTTTATAGAAAAAAAAAATCCAAAAAATATTAGAATTGCTGAAATACTTGAAAACCTCATCAAGTCATTCTTTTAAAAATTCAAGAAGTATACATCTTAATAGGTATATATACCACCTAATCAAAAACTTCTATCTTGGAGAGCTATATAGTTAAAAACACTTTCTATAAAAACAAAAAAAAATCTCTAGACACACCTCCCAAATTGTACACTATATTCAAAAGGTTTCAAAAATTGTGATTATCTCATCTTTCCCCTCAATTCTTTAAATATCCTCTGTTCATATTAGAATCTAATTTTCCACCAATAATTTGCTTTAAATGAAATGTTAAATCAAATCTTGAAGCTCTTTAACCCAAAACAACTTTCATTAAAACCAATAAATTTTAAATTCTACCTCATTTAGGCATCTCTTCTTAGTAAATATATTTCTAATAAAAGTTTCTTGAATTTCTTCCTGTTTCACCAAGTACTGCCAAAGTCTCTTCACAGACAATGCCAGATGATGTTTAGATCTGTAGACAGGTAGATATAGTTAAAGAAAAAGTGATTATTAATTTATTAGCAGGTGTTATACTGTCCTAACCCCTATTTAAGCAAATCATTCTTTTAGCTTCAATGAAAGTAAAAAGAAGTGTTGTTCCCAGGGTTTGATGAAATCTAGCTATGGATTGAGAAAAGACAGCACAGTATCTACCAAGGCTGGTAGGATATAAAATAAACTATGAAGGCGTAATAGGGGAAAAGGGATGAGCTGAATATGAAGGGATGATATCTAAAAAAATAAAATCAAATTAAAGGATGAGAGAGGAAGATATTGAGAGAAGGAAAAAGGGAGAGATAGAATGGGGTAAATTATCTCACATAAAAGTGGCAAGAAGAAGCAGTTCTGTAGGAAGGGAAGAGTGGGCAGGTGAGGGGGAATGAGTGAATCTTGCTCTCATTGGATTTGACCTGAGGAGGGAATACCATACACACTCAATTGGGTATCTTACCCCACAGGAAAGAAGGAGGAAGGAGATAAAAAAGGGGGGAGGATAGAAGGGAGGGCAGATAGGGGGAGGAGGTAATCAAAAGCAAACACTTTCAAAAAGGGACAGGGTCAAGGGAGAAAATTCAATAAAGGGGGATAGGTTAGGAAGGAGCAAAATATAGTTAGTCTTTCACAACATGAGTATTGTGGGAGGGTTTTACATAATGATACGCATGTGGCCTATGTTGAATTGCTTGCCTTCTTAGGGAGGGTGGGTAGGGAGGGAAAAGGGGAGAGAATTTGGAACACAAAGTTTTAAAAACAGATGTTCAAAAAAAAAACCAAAAAAAAAGTGTTTACATGCAACTAGGAAATAAGATACACAGGCAATGGGGCATAGAAATTTATCTTGCCCTACAAGAAAATAAGGGAAAAGGGGATGGGAGGGGAGTGGGGTGACAGAAGGAAGGGGAATGGGGCAACCAGAATATATGCCATTTTGGAGTTGGGGGGAGGGTAGAAATGGGGAGAAAATTTATAATTCAAACTCTTGTGAAAATTAATGCTGAAAACTAAATATATATATACATATAATAAATTAAATAAATAAGGCAGAATTAGCCAAATGGAAAAGTAGGTCCAAAAGATCACTGAAGAAAATAATGCCTTAAAAAACAGAATGGAGAAAGTGAAAGCTAGTGACTCTATGAGAAATCAAGGAATTACAAAACAGAACCAAAAGAATGAAAAAAAAATGGAAGACAGTGTGAAATATCTCATTTGAAAAACCACTGACCTGGAGAATAGATCTAGGAGAGATAATTTAAGAATCATTGGACTACCTGAAAGTGGTGATTAAAAAAAAGGGCTTAGACATCACCTTTCGAGAAATTATCAAGGACAACTGCCCTCATATTATAGAACCAGGGGGTAAAATATAAATTGAAGGAATCCACTGATTGACTCTTGAAAAACATCCCCAAAGGAAAACTCCTAGGAATATTGTGGCCAAATTCCAGAGTTCTCAGGTCAAGTTCTCAGCAAGCAGCCAGAAAGAGACAACTTGAGTATTGTGGAAACAAAATCCAGATAACACAAGATCTAGCAGCTTCTACACTAAGGGATCAAAGAGCTTGCAATATGATATTCCAGAGGTCAAGGGAGCTGGGATTGAAACCAAGAATAACCTACCCTGCAAAACTGAGTTTAATACTTATGGGCAAAATCTGGATTTTTTTTTTCTTGAGCGGAAAAGGCAGGGCAACTGGAGTTAAGTGACTTATGACAGTTCCTGAATCGAGGAATTTATATTCTGTGTGGATGAATAAAATTCAATTCAAAAATGAAAAAAAAAAGAAAATCAATGCTGAAAACTAAAAACGTTAAATAAATGAAAATATTTACCTTTAAACAAATTAAACAAATACCTAGTAATCACAGGAACTCAGTAGTTTTAGACCACAAAATGAAATGGAAGAAAAATCTGACGTGGCAGACACAAGGAAAACCTTTCTTCTCACTGAATGAGTAATTCACAGATATTTTCTCTTCAAAAAGCATTGTAGATACATATACAGTTACTTACCAAAGTAGCCTCATATGCATAGAGAACTTCAAACATTTTACTAATGACAATGATCAACCACAAAATTCTCATAGATAGCAAGATAATATTTGTAAAAATACATACTTGAAAGGGGTGTTCGTAGGTTCAAGCAAAGCTTTGTGGCGAAGAATTGCAGGACCTGCTGACAAACTCTCCTCAGAGGTATGAATTGAAATGTAATTTTGAGGTGGCCCACCATGTATTTCAAGTCTTCGAAGGAGGACTTGTTCCCAGCACTGAAGAGCTTTTAGAACTGCATGACACAGTGGTGAGCTAACTGGAAGCTCTAAATAGAAAACCAAGTAACTCTAATTACTCTTTAATCCTTCAGTCTAAAAATGGTTTTCTGACATTAAATATTAATACATGTTCTTTTCTCTTGGAAAAATCCAAAGGGTTTTCAAATATGTACATCTTTGATATTTATAGCATCTGAAAACAAGACGTAAATGTCTTATAAAACTACAAAAAGATACTAGGATCACATCATGGCTAACTATTGTAAAGGAATCAAACCAAATCAAATCACGACTTATCGGTAAATTATAATGAAAATGGAGCAAGGAAAAAAATTGTTATATAAGAATTGTTGGTTTGCAAAATAGGATGAAGACCCTAGCCTTTTGGACTGTCACATAAACTGCTTTCCCAGGTAGCTAGAATTCAAGATATTTTGCTACTGGCTCAAAGACAAATTTTTCTAAGATAGCAGCAAATTCCAAAGCAATGAAGACATTTCCTGATAACCTTATTTCCTCTGTCCTCTCTTGTTGTTTCTTCATGCCATATTTTCCTGGTTTTCTTCCTACCTCTCTAATTTCTTTGTCTCCTTTACTTAATACTTGTGGTTCCTAAGGTTCTGACTTTAGTCCTATTTATACCTCCCACTCTCACAGTTTCAACCACCAACTCTACACAAATAACTCTAAATCTTTATCACCAGACATACCTTTGTCTTTAGCTCTCTATTTATATTTTCCAGTGCCCACTGTCTAGCTCTATTTGGACATCCTTCCGACAATTCCTAAAGGACATATTTTCCCAAAATGTATTCTTCTTTCTACCTCTTCTAAAACAAACTCTCTAGTCAAAAATGATCTTTCCTTCCTTGGACTTTGAGTAACACTGTATTTGTGCTTATGTACTTATCATGAGTTTTGTCATATATGTTATTTCTCTCTAAGTTGTTTCTCTCTCCTAGACTGTAAACTCGAGATTTTGTGTCAAAATTATTTCTGCATCTCTTCTACTACTTTGCAGAGTCTTTTGTACATAGTAAGAATTTAATGTTTCTGTAAACTGAATTCAAAAGTAATTAAATAGGTCTCAAAATAATTATTTATAGAAATGAATTCAAATATAAAATTTCTGAAGTATTTATCAAATGGTTAAAGTGTTTGCTAAGATGGATTAAAAAATTATTAATTATTCTGTTTAGCAGAAAGGGTCTAATCGATTCAAGTAAAGATAGTAATGGATAGTAAAGTATTTATTACCTGAAAGATCATGACCAGCCAATGGATAGAAAGTCTTCAAATTATGCAGCACCAACTGCACCATAGCCAATCGCATCAATGACCAACTAGAAATAATACCAGTGAATTATTTATAAATTTATTTATAATTTTAGAATACATTGATAAGATTTTCTCTTTTTAGTTAAAACAGTATCTGCCACTTGCTCCTTTTAACACATTATCATCACAATCTTATTCTGTTCTCATCTTTCTTGTTTTTAATCTTTCCTAGGAAGGTTGAATTTCTTTAGCAGCAAAAAGAATTGATTTTAAACTAGATTTTATGAGAATAAATTAACTAGGAATACATTAACTAGGAGAGAATGAGAGAGGCAGCATTGCACAGTGGGCAGAGAACCACCCTTGGAGTCAAAAATACCTAGATTTGAATCCTGTCTCAAACACAGAGGCTACGTCACCTTGAGCAAGTCATTTAATCTCTAAGTAGCTTTGGCAACTCCCTAAGACTATATAAATTGCAGAACAGTCAATGATCTGCATTATTAGAGGGAGTTTCCTCACCATGAGTTCTCTAAATCAGTTAAATCACAGTTACTGAACGAAAAGAAAAAATCCCAAGGAAGACAAAATTACAATAATTAAAAAATGAAATGGAAAATACATAGCTCTTTCATGAAATGTTTTTATTTAAAAGTATGGAGAAAGGGAAATAAGTCAAAGTAATTAGAGGCCGAGGCTCGAGGTCATAATATTAATAAAAATATCACTCATTGCTATAGAGTTGGATTAGAAAGCTCAAGTGTTTCTGGAAAGAAAATATTGTTAAAAACACCTTGCACATCAGTTATATATGCACATATTATAAGAAAATTGTGTGGATATACATAAAAGAAATAGAATATTAAGATTCATATACCGGCAGGCATTTGTTATAAACCTGTAAATCAGGAAGAGAATAAGATATTCTTTGGTCAACCCACAAAAGCAGCTTTAGGTCTTGTTATTACAGACTTCATCTAGATATCTTATATCAAAATAATTCATCAGGGCACGGATCATGAAATGAGTTTTCTGACTGCATTCAGAAAAATTTTCTACTGTAGGGGGAAAAAAAGCTTAGGTTCACATTGAAAGGGATCTCAGAGATCATTAAATCCAACCAAATTTTACAGATGTCATTTTAGATTATGCTTTGAAAATAATATATTGCTCCTGTCAAAATGCTAGGCATTATCAGGAAGAGTTCTTTGCCTCCTCCATTGTATACATAGGGGCCAGCTCCCATTAGAATATATATGTATAGAAGGCTTTCTCATTTTCTTTGCTTGGCTATTCCATGACACTACATTGTTCTAGTCATTCATCTACATCTCACTGGATCCACAATCCCACTCATTTCTTAGTAATCACTAAAGATATATCTCTGAGGTTCAAATAAACCACAGCAATTCTAATTATTGTCAAATAGAAATTTAAGTTTTTTTATCTATATCTAATCTTTCAATCCTGTATTTGTAATGTTTTAATTTCTACTGCTTTTTAAGAAATTTTATAAGACAGCTTTTAAAATGTAGAATTTTGGTTGTAGGTATACTCACTTTGTATAACATAAAAATGTTTGTTTTCCCTTATTATATATGGCTGACTTTAAATCAAAATGTCTCTTTTAACATTTAATGCAACTAATTACCCTTCTGACTTAAATAATTTTATTTCAGTTTTGTGACCTATAAAATGGGTGGGGGAGGGTGGTTAAATGGATGCCCCAAATTCTATTGCAGAAGGCAAAAATTGATCATAGAATAATAGATTTAGAACTAGAAAGAAATTTTATCCAGACAATCACTTCATTTTATAGATAACAACCAACAAGAGTTGTAGAAAGGTTAAATGAGTTAAAGATCATACAGGTGTAAGTGGTAGGGTTAGGATTTGAAACCAAGTTCCCTGACTATAAATTTAATATTTTGGCCACTGCATGACATTCTTTCTTATATCATGTCCATTTTTGGTCATCATGCTGTGAGTACATTTTAATGACATAAATTTTTCTGAGAATTTATAGAAGGCAATAAAAATCATTAATGAGACAAAATAGATTCCAAAAAAGAAAGACTAAAGATCATTTTAGTATAGAAAGAAAAGGGTAAGTGGAACTTGATCAGTGTCTTGTGGTATCAGGGGCAGGGACCATTTGTTTTGGATTTTGCCTTTGTATGTGTGTGTCTTGTGTATTACACGTAGTAGGCATTTAATGAATGTATGTAAAAATAAATTGATTAGACCAGGATTTCTTAATCTTTTTTGTGTCACAGACCCAGATTCGGTATGGTGAAGCCTCTGGATCCCTTTTCAGAATAATGTTGAAATGGATTTTTAAAAGTACATAGGATTACAAATCAAAACAGTTATATTAAAATACAGTTATCAAATATATAAAAAACCAAATTCTCAGACTTCTCAGATAGCAGGTTAAAAACCTGTAAGTTAGACTGATCAGCTGTTCTCAAGGTCTACGGATAGATCTCTCTTATCACTGATGTGAGTACTCCTTCCACTGGTGCAGATCTGAATCCCTTCATAGACTTCCTATTCTTTGCAATTTCTGTCCATATCCTTTCCTTGAGGGTCTAAGAACTGAGGGGTTCTTAGACCTTTTGCCCTCATCTCCAACACTGTGCCACTTATCACTGCAAAAGACAGCCACATAAGAATAATGGTTGTTTTATATTTTTGTTTATTTCATGTGTTACTGTGGCCAAAAAAAAAATAACCAACCCTCTTTTGATGATTCTATGATCTGTGATCAAATATCCTAGATTTTTGAGCTGGAAGAGATATTAGAGCTCATCTAGCCTAGTGGACTCCCATATTTTTTTGATAACATACCTGTTGCTGATGTAATCCTTATATACATGTGCTTTTTTAGTAACTATATAAATGTAAAATTATACTGATAATTATATAATTATAAAGCTTAGATAAAATATAGCCATTTAAAAAGGATGAGATAATGATGGAATAATAGTAGATCATGGAGAAAATAGGGAGCCAATGAAATTTAATGAGCAACTTGGTTAGACCTGTGTTTTAGGAAAATTACTTTAGCAGCTATATAAAGGATGAATCGGGGAGAGGAAAGACTTGAGATGGAAAGAGGCTTTGTGATAGTCCAGCTGATAGGTGATAAGGTGATAATTGGGAGGGGTGGTGAGGAGGGGAAAGTGGGGGATGTAAATGCATGAGCCGAGAAAAGGGAATAGATGTGAAAGACACTGTGGAGGTAGAAATGACAAGATCTGGCAACTTAGTGTATGCTTGGGGTGAGAGAGAAAATGAAGAGTAAAAGATAAAGCCAAGTTTGAGACTGCATAATAAAGATGGTAGTACTATTAGGAAAAACAGAGAAATTTAAAAGAAGAATGTATTTGTAGAGTAAAAGTAATGAATTTTGTTTATGGACACATTAAGTTCGCAATGTCTACAAAATAACTAGTTTAAAATATCCAAAAAGCAATTGTGATGTAGGCAGGGGTGTACTAGAGTCACAGCTTGTTTTGTGGTTGATTCTACAGTTTTAATGAAGTGTGGCATGCGTACAGTCGGGGGGTGGGAGGGTTGAAGCTAAGCGTTAAACATTTACCAGCACTGGATGCAAGACTGGATGCAAGACTGGGGAAAAAAAACAGGGCTGATTATATAGATCTGCATAGAGAGAAAATTAAAACCACTGGGAACTTGAAGTCATCAAGTGAGAAAGTATAAAGAGGAAAGAAGGCCAAAGACAGAATCTTGGGGCAAACCCAAACTTCATGGCATGTGATATAGGTGATGATCTAGTGAAGGAGACAGGAATAGTTAGAAAGGGAGTAAGAAAATTAAGTGAAAGCAACCTGAAGACAACCAAGTGAGGAGAGGATGGGCAACAGGGTTAAAAGTTGCAGAAACATTAATAAAGATGAAGAATTGAGAAAACATCATCATATTTGCAATTGAGAGATCGTTGGTAACTCTGCAGAGAGGATTCTGTTGAATGAGAAGTCAAGGAAAGAGGAGTTTGAACACCTAGGAGTCTTCCCCTCTATTTAAGGTCACTGAGCACAAGGACTATTCCATTTTTCTCTCTATATCCCAGCACCCAGGAACTGGTCTAATAAATCCTTGTTGGCTGATTAATCTATGCTTTTATATGTCACTGGTATTTGACTTGAGCAAATATCCTACTGATTTTCAAGATGCCCAGGGAAATACAATAAATTCTGACTTTTACAAAGTACTTCGAATGTATTATCTCATTGCATCATCACAAAAACATGTTAAGAATTATGATCCTCATTTTACCTAAGTTTTTCTCTCTCTTCTCCAACTCTTATCCTGAAACTAGAGGACCTCAACATACAAATACCTTAACTTCACTAACCTAGTAAATTCTTAAGATCTGCTGCACCATCCCACTTGAAGTACCCAGAGGAACTTGATTGTACAAGTCTGACTAATCTACCAGAGCAATCTAAATAGGCAGAGACATCAGAGGGGAGCTCATTTCCTCAGGACACCCTTAAATGTCAGTCTAACATGTTTGCATTTTATTTGATTAGGGGCACCACCAAAGATTTCTGAGATGCCAAGAGACCTATGCATTAAGAAGTTTCCTCTGTGAGCAGTGTGAAGAGCAGCCTGGAGAGGAGGGAACTTGCCAGCCAGGGAACTAGATAATGACATCATAAAGTAAACTCAGGAATATCACAGAAGGAGATACTAGAAGGAGGTCAAATTTTGGAGGTAAGATAAACTCAACTTAGGAAATGCTGATTTTGAGTTATTGATATAGGTAGAGATATACAGCAACTAGGAAGAAATGTGAGAATGGAACTCAAGATAGGTCAGGTCTGCACCTACAGACAAATTATTTGCATAGGAAAATAATAAAAGCAATGGGAACGAAGGAGCTCACCCCTGAGAGAAGGCCCACATTGAGTCGATAATGGTGACAAAGTAAAAATCGGATAGGAAAGAAAATGGTCAAGATCTGAGTGTCTCCGTCTAAGGATTAAATTAACATTAAAAGGGTATGGTCAATAGTCTAAGATCTTGGGGGGAAATCAAAAGGAAGGTCCTTAATTTTGAGATAAGGGATCCATAAAGGTTTCTAAAGGCTAGGCAGTAGTTTCAATAGAATAAATAATAGAGGATAAAAGGCAGATTACAAAGAATTGAGGGCCCAGACACTGAAAAGCAGAGGCAGAAATATAAGCTAACTGGTTTTCCTATAATGTTGTATAAAGATTAAAAATCTTACATAAAAGATCAAGTACTTGAAATTCTTTAGAAACAAAAATGTCCCAAAGAAACTTAAAATACATATTTTATACCTGTATGAATTTGAATTAGCATGCTCTTGGAGTTGATAATTTGAAGTTAAAACATCTTCATCACCATCCTCATCCTCATCATCACCACTTTCCTGACTCTCTTCTGAATCATATTCTGCTCTACTTTGGGAAGGTGGTAAAAAAGGCTAAAATAAAATTTTATAGAATTCATAATCCAAACATGTTAACCAAGACATCCAAATAAATATCCAAACAGTTGTATTTTATGTCATTTTAAAAACATTTGTATAGGCACTTCTAATGATAGCATTCAAAGGACATTCTGACTCTGGCATGGTACAGGCAACAGAGGGAGCAGAAAGACATCTGTGAATCCTACTAAAATTGAGATGTCAGTGGTATAAGACCACTGGTGACATGAAACTAGCCAACATCAGTACACAGTGCCTGGGACATAAAAAAACTTCATAAATGCTTGTTCCATTGTTCTTTGTGCTTTGGCATGATGGTGTACCAAGCAATTCATTTGTCTCCAAAACATGACCACAGTGAACCTGAAATGCTTCCTGGGTTCTTTTTCAGGTAATCCTTTCATCTCCTCATTATTATTCTGTATCTCCTCTGCTACGTGTAGCTAAACACCTCAAAAAGGCCATCTATAATAGGGGCCTCCACTTTTTCTCCTCTCATTCTCTTCTTAACCCCTTACAATATGGCTTCCAACCTCAATATTCCATCTGAAACTGTTCTCTCCAAAGTCACTAATGATCTCTTCGTAACCAAATCCAAAGACCTTTCCTCAATCCTCATTCTCCTCCATGTCTCTGCAGCCTTTGACAATGTTCATCATTTTTTCCACCTTGATGCTCTCTTCTCCCAATACCTCTCTCTCCTGGTTTTCCTCCATATGTGATGTCTCCTTTAGTGGATCCTCATCCATTTCATGCCTCTAATCAAAAATATCCCTCAGGGGTCTGTCCTGGGTCATTTTCTTTTCTCCCTTTATACACGTCATTTGATGGTCTCATCAGCTCTCATGGATTTAATTACCATTTCTACGCTGATGATTCTCAAATCCACTGATTCTGCCTCAGCCTCTTTGCTGACCTCCAATCTTGCATCTCCAACTGCCTTTTAGACATCTTGAACTGGATATCCAGGAGTGATCTTAAACTCAGTATGTCCAAAACAGCATTCATTATCTTTCTCCTTAAACCTTCCCCAAGTCCCTTGGGGCTTGTGACCTAGGAGCCATTCTGGATTCATCATTATCTCTCCATAACCCCTCACCTTTTTCCAGTATCCAAGCTGTTGCCAAGACTTGTTGACTTCATCTTAGCAATATCTCTTGAACACAATCCTTCTTGCCTCTGACACTGTCACCACTCTAGTGCAGGTCTTCATCAGCTCGTGCCTTAATGATTGCATACTGGTAGGTCTGCCTGCCTCAAGTCTCTCCCCACTCCAATCCATCCTCCAGCAAACCACTAAAGTGATTTTCCTAAAAGACAGATCCCCTGTCGCCCTGCTCTGTAATAACTTCAGTGGCTCACTAATGCCCCAAGAAGCAAATACAAAATGCTCTGTCTGGCATTCAAAGGCCTGAATAACTTAGCTTCCACCTACCTTTCCAGTCTTCTTATAACCTTAATCCCTAACACATACTCTTTGATCCAGCGACTGCCCTCTTGACTGGTCCACAAACAAAACACTCCTTCTCTCAGGTCCAGCCATTCTCTAGCTGTCCTCTATACCTGCTCTGGCTACGGACCTCCCCAGCTTCCTTTAAGGGCCAATTAAAATCATACCTTCTACAGGAAGTCTTCCCCACCACTTCTTAATTCCAATGCCTTCCCTTTATTAATTATTTCCTATTTATCTTGTATATGGCCTGTTTTGTATAGATTTGTTTGCATGTTGTCTCCATTAGATTGTACCCTCCTTGAGAGTAGAGACTTGTCTTTTGCCCCCTTCTGTATCTCCAGTGTTAGCATAGTGCCTAGCACATAGGAGGTACTTAATGAATGTTTACTGACTGATTGGTTCTCTGATGGTGCTTGTATGCTAGAGCAGGTAAGTCAGAAATATTATCTTTGATAAGTGCTCCCTGAGTGGTCTATGGTGTACCATTCCTCCTGTATGTCTGGGAACAGGCAGCAATAAAAACTGCAGAGACCAAAGGAATCAGTCAATGACTACTTTCACACTTAAGCTGAAGTATCCAACTTTTCTCCTAGGACAATGCCCACTAACATAGTGCCTGGCACACAGTAATGGCTTAATTAATGCATATTTTCTTCCATTACTGAAGCCTTGGTCTCGGAAAATTTCATATATTAGTATTAGTCCTCTCTTTTCAGGCTTCAGTCCCTCCATCCCCTTGACATCACGTCTACCTCCTTCTCTTTGCTTTCCCCACTTACATAATGTATGTGTGCAATATCCTTTTTGTATCAAAGTATAAACTCCCCCTTCTAAAATCTCTAAAGTCATACTCCATCAAAGTATTGGCTTTTATAAAAAGGTTTAAAGAGTTTAGAAAGTGATCATGTCATCTTTTAAAATAAATCTTTTAAAAAGTGTTCTGATAAAATATTTAAAGACAGAAGCAAATGGAGTCTTGTTTTTAAATGAATACACAATTACTTCATGATTACATTAGGTACCTTTGCTATGAAATAATCCCAGATACTAAGCTCAGGAGGAATAAATTTTTCCTTATAAGTAAAAGACTCCTGGTCTCCTATAGGTGAGGAAGAGTTTGGTAGAAGGCACTCTTTGGAAGATATATTTGATGGCCTAGATCGTTTGTGCTGTTTTTCACCATCTTCAATTGGAGAAGAAACTAAACAAAATTTAGGAAAAAAAAGATTATTAGTAAAGAAGAAATACAATTTTCATGTTCAATAAGATTTATGGTTTATTTCTACTTAATATGATCTAATTTTATTTTATCTCCAACAAAAATAAAAGTGAGTACAAGAGGCAAAATCTTCACATTATTCAATTAAGAGGATAGAAAGGGAAAAATGAAAGGGGTAAAAAACCAATTTCTTGGGAATCTTGTCATCATTCTCCTATTCCTAGGATCTTTAGAAATCGCAGGATTAGGATTACCACTATAAGGAATCCCCCATCTCTACCTGAGGGGCTGATTGTGTCAAGTAAATGTGGATTCAAGGTAAAAATTCACTGGGGGATTTAAGTAACGTCTTGGTCTTACGTCAAAAATGTATGCTATTCATTAGCAAATATGGAAAATAGCAAAATAAGATGAAAATTATAAAAATTAATTTGCATAATCAAAAATAAGAGCCAGGGAAGGGAAACATGACTTCCTAGTCACTGGTGTCATTTAAGCATTAAAGACAGTCTGTATTGTAAATACCAAATACTTTAAATAATTTATTTTCCCATTCATTTAAATATATTTTGTTATTTAAAAAATATTTTATAATTTCATTAAAATCTATTAGCCAATCACGAATGTCATAAAAAGTAGATGATCAAAAAGTGACAATCATTCCATATCACTGTAAAATGATTTCCTTTTTATGTCAATTAGTTTACTTACCTTTGAATAAGATGTAGATATTTGTGCTGTAACATAATTATTCTATATTTTATTTTTTAGAGATGATCAACTAGCAAAACAGCATGCACATGCATTTTTAAAGCAAAACTTATTAACTTTTAACATGATTATTAAAAAACTTAGGAAATTAAGAGAGAAAATATATGAAATATTAGTATTGTGGCACTAAATACAAAAGCTAAATGTTATCATTAATTTTCTTTTAAATAATCAGAAAGGTATTTGAAAATGTTTATTTTTATGTTTTTGCCTAACTTTGGTAAGTAATTTTTGGCTTAAAAGAGTCAGATAATCAAAATTACCAATATATTATGGACATATTTAAATATATTCTAAAACAGTTTTGCCAGATTTTAATTTATTAATGCATAGTTATAACTTGGAAATGTTTTTTAACTTTTCAAAATAGTTATCCTTAAAACCTAATATTAGGTTAAAAAGTACCTATTTTATAAATGACTGCTTTTTAATGGATATAAAGAGACATAAGAAAAAATCCCTGACAAAATTTAACTTTTGTCAACAATAATATCGACATGCATTTTTCTTCACCATTAAAATGTAGTAACAAAAAAATTGAAAGTACGTGTTTGAGGTAAGTTTAGGAAGATGTTTTGTTGTTTACTTTTTTTTTTTAAGAATAAGCAATTCAAAGTACAGCCTGTGAATCCAGCTACACAATGTTGAATCAGAAAAGAGACTGAATAAATGAAAATGGAATAATTTGATACGGTCTAAGGATAGTTAAAAATTTCCAAAATTACTAAAAAAAAATTTCTTAATACATTGTTGGCAAACAAATGTAATGCAATAAAATGTTTTGGGAAGAGAACAATCATAGAATTTTGGTGTTGAAATAGATCTTAGCAATTGTCTGTTTCATCCTCTTCATTTTAATGATGATTTAGAAGAGATCCAAACAATGGAAGAGGTAAACAAAAAGGCCTAGCTTTATTCTTTTTCTTCATATTGCCAAAGAAAAAGTTATTCTATCACTTAAGAGTTACAAAAATTATTTAGGCAGAATTCTCAAAAGACTAGTAGTGAACTGATATTTGTGACATTTAATATGTTACATTAAACATGTGACATTTAATTTTTGAAAAAGAAAAGGCCATCTGCCTCACGACAGTAATATCTATTCTGACCTGAAGAAACTGAAATGCTGTTATGGAGTTAAGTTCTACATAGAATGGAGTACCCCAAATTCTAACTCCTTCTCAAGCAACAGCAATACCCCCAAATCATTTTATGCTGTGCACAACTACACTTAAGTCATTTTAGTTTTGACCCAAATGTTGGTGGCAACAACGATATGGAAATTTGGGACATAGTTGGCCCAAAATTCTTTGGTATATGCTGCTGACCTTTATATGCTGGGTATCTTTGGTATTCCTTGCGCAAAACATATTGTTACAGGACTATTAAAAGGTTAATGTACTAGTAGTGACAAGAATGAAATAGTGTACATGTAAACAATATTTAGGGTAGAAACTATTAGACTAATCATATAGGTGAAAAAAAATAATGTTTACCAGAAATCTACAATAGACTATGGAGAGAAGAGAGAAAATATTTAGGCCTTCTGCCTTAATTCCTTCAAATTCTAAGAAGATAGTGCTCGTCAGAAGAGGAAGTCTCCCTGGGCATTTATTTTGCTTTCACGTTTGCTGGGTCTTCCTCCAAAATCTTACTCTGATGCCTTATAGTGGAATGGAGGTTACTCTCAATTTCTGACAGTTTTTCTGACAATTTCTGAACAAACTGTAAAGGTTTTAGATACAAACCTAGTGGGGGATAATAAATCTTTTATCTAAAGATAGTCCAATGAAGTCCAATTCACAGAAGTTTAACGGTTTTGCAACAAATGGGGTACCAACCCCAATTAGAGATCCTTGAAGTATTAAATTACCAAAATAGCCAGATATTACTTACAATTCTAAATCCAGATTGGAATTTCACATCTTAGAGTATCTAAAACAAATCTAAAATCTAATCTAAAACAAAGAATCTAAAACAAAATTGAATACTACACAGGTTTAGGGAACTGTGATGTCTACTCAAGCTTAGGAATATACAAACAAGTAAAGGCACTTGAAAAAATGATCTGATAATCACTTAAACTTGTCTTTAAATTTATCTTCAGGCTTACACTTAGCTTTCGAAGCAACAGGAAAGGGCAAGAGTTCTTGGAGAATGGGAGCATGGAACATGATAGTACATCTATAGCATTTCTCTAAAGACAGATTCATCAATTCAACATTTATTGCTATATGTAATGCACTGTTAGGCACAATAAAGACAAAAGTTCTTTCCAAATGCCAAAATCTCACCAAATTTCTAGAAAAATTTTGGTTCCTGTGCATAAATAGGAAACAAACATGGATGTTCTGTCCCTCATCTGTTTGGGTACTTATTAAATTCCACTAAGAGCTCTCTGTAGCTTTCCCTTTGGTTTTAATTCTGATGGACTTGCCTTGCTAGAACTAAGTAATCATAGATAGTATTTTACTTTAGACCACAGGAACTAGAAGTGAAAGAGAAGGCTATGGATAGCATTAGATTGGATAAGGTTAATGATTCTTGAATCATTCCTGAAAGCAACAAGAAGTTTTACAGGCTTGTGGCCCTTTCACTATGTCCTAAAATGGCATCCCCTTCCTTTTGAGAGGGCAGATCTACCCATCTTCAGGAGAATAATGGCCATGAATAATACAAGAATATACAAATGCCAATTTTACTACTATTCCTTCCAAGCTTGATCTGGGACAATTTCTTTTCAACAGAATAAGAAATCTTTGTAGCATGAATTATAGTCAATACATCTCAATTTATACATATAGTTGTAAACCAACAACACAGCTTTGTCTTTAACAAATAAGAGGCTAGAAGGACAAAATATAGCACCATGAAAATTTGTCCCTGGAATACATCTTTTCCCTATATAAATATGCCTCCACTCTTCTTTCCCTATCTTTCTGTCTCTCTGTGTGTCTCTATCCATTTTATTAACCCTTTTTGTACTCTTTTATTTCCCTTTTACTTGCTTTTTAAAAATCTTCAAAAGATCTAGGAGACTCCTTCCACTAATGTAGTATTCAACTGCTTCTAATGACAAGCCCCTCTGAAATTGCTTAGGCTATTCTTCATACGATCACCTGTCCCTAGGTTTATACACAAAGTCCTATTAATTTGGTAGGATTTGTAAGAGCGTGGTCTCAGCTAACATAGTCTTCAGGAACCAAGGCTTACCTCCACACAAAAGACACAGGAATATGATTTTGGGGGGAAGCATTCTCCTTTAAATGGTCATCATCAGAACTGAAGTTTAAATATTATTTAATGATTCATGATACAGTTGAATCTTCCCTATTTTTACTTTTAAAGATAAATGAATAGGATATTTTTATATCTCCTTTTTAAAAAAATCAAATTCAGCTGCATTTGTAATTTTCTACGGGTTCATGCACCTCAACAATTCCTCCTTTGAACTGTGAAAGTCAGTAGGTGTCCCTGCAGAACAAAATGCACTGTTATTTGCATATAATGTGGTAGCATTATGGTCACTACCCACATAGAGATCAAAGAAGAAAGAAAAGGACCCACACATACAAAAATATTTACAGTAACTCTTTTTGTGATAGCAAAGAACTGGAGATTGAGGGGATGCTCATCAACTGAAGAATGGCTGAACAACTTGTGGTGGGTGCGTGTGTGTGTGTGTGTGTGTGTGTGTGTGTGTGTACTTATGAATGATTGTGATGTAATACTATTGTGCTATAAGAAATGATGAAAAGGATGGTTTCAGGAAGAACCTGGGAAGACTTATATGAGCTGATGCAAAGTGAAGCAAAGAGAACTAGGCGAACACTATACACAATAACACCAATATTGTAATGACAATTAACTGTGAAAGACTTGGCTAATCTGATGAATACAATGATCCATGACAATTCCAAGGGACTTATGATGAAAAATGCTATCCACTTGCAGAGACAAAACTGATAAATACAGTGCAGATTGAAGCATATTTATTTTTCTTACTCCCCCCTCCACAAAATGACTAATGTGGAAATTTTTTGCATGACTTCATATGTATAATGAGTATTGTATTTTTTGACTTCTCAATAGGTGAGAGAGGGGGTGGAAGAAGGGAGAGAATTTGAAGAGAGGATAAAATTATTTTTTAAAGCAAAAGAAAAAAAATTTAGTAGAGTCCATAAGTTAATCAAGATTGTATACCCAGTTTCAGGCTATGGTAAAATTTCACAGCCGAATAAGTAACGAGTTTCAGGAGAGTAGTATGGAGTAGAATAGAAGGGAAGAATGGGATGGAGTGACAGATACTAAACCCCTTTTGCGTGAAGAAACTTGGCACTAATACCTAAGTCAGACGTGAGGCAATGACTATTTAGTTATAGAATTCTTGAGTAGTAATGCAGTGGTTTGGAAGAGATAATTGAGAAACTTGAAAAGTCCTATCCTCTATACCATTTGACTCTGAGACATTAGCAAAAGTAATAAAGTAATAAAAGTAAAAAAGTAATAAAAGGACAAGTAATCTTTGAAATACCCATGTGATCAGGAAGCAAATGTTCAGATCCTTGAAAAGAATCTCAATTGTTCCTGAATTTATTTTACCTTTTGGGCAGTTGTAAAGTGTGAAAAGTTCAGAACTTTGAACATTAGCTAGTATGCTATGTAAAAGCTTTTAAAAAAAAAATGAATTCGACAGAAAAAAAATCACAGGCTGAAAGTATAAATCTACTGTTAACTATAATTTTGGGAAATTTAAATAATGTAAATGGCTAACAAAATAGGTCAAAGTATTCCATCTTCTGAGCTGGAAATTTTTTGTTGTTATAAGGCTTCTATCAACAATATTCAGTATTTAATTTTTAAAATCTTCACAAATCGCTATGAATAAAAACATCTGGATTTACAGGTCTGTATTTAGAGAGAAACAAAATGTTAAACATGAGGCAAGCATACTTCAAAAGACTTCAGCGACATTCCAACAGCATTCCAACATATGACGTGCATACCAAAAAAAGCAATACAGTACTTGTTTTGAATTTCATTCACTGGGTAGATCAAAGCATTGCAATCATAAATTCACAAATTTTTAAAGAGATCCAATAATATGAAATTCAAAGTTTTTTTTAATATGTATAATAAAATGCTGAAATAATGAAAAGTGCTTTTGTGGTTTTGTTTTTTAAACAAAAAAAATCAGATTTAAGGAAAAATTATGGATTTCTAATTGTTACTAGAGTCAAACTTAAGCACTTTATGAGATTATTACTGCTCAGGTAATGTCCATTATCAAAAAAGTGGCCATTGTAGTAAAAGATAGGATAAAAATTCAGCTGTCACATAACACTCCCCAAACAGACCTGCACCATAGAATTTAGCTAATCTGAGAACTGTCATTACTCAAAAATGGTAATATTAAAGAAATATTGAAAAAATATTGAGGGAAATTTTAGGATTTTGTATGACCAAATTAGTAATAATTTTTTTTCTAATCCACAAAAGCAGCATCTAATAAAACAATCCAAACTTTTCTTAAGAAAATTTGGTTTACATTTTATATCCTCAAAAAGCAGTTAATGACATTTAACATATGGCAATATTAAAGAGAAATGTTCTATTTTAATTTGTGAGATAAAAGTTGGGAAGTAAACAGAAATGGAAAGTAAATTGACTTATTGAATTAAGAAAAGATGATAACCAATGACTTTTCAATTCCTCTCCAATTATCTGAAAAGTCCATGTTTAAAAGAGACATCTATAGGTTCAGACTTCAAAAAATGTTTTTTGTATTTTATTTTAAAATCCAGAAACATGAGGGCTACTCAATGTGGTAGGGGCATGAAATGCTCCAAATAAGTCAGTTATCCAGATTCCTAAAGAGTAATACTTGTATAGCAATACAAACAAAATACTAAACTTGTATAGCAATATTTATAAAAGGCACTGTCATCACAGACAGGCTATAATCCATCTATAAACTAAATTTTTGTTACTATCTTGATTCCTCAATTTGCACATTATTGTACTGTGCTACAATATAAAAAATTACCTCAGAAGCAACTGGAGTACACACAACTACTTTTTGACATAGAGAACATCCCAAAGTACTACTCTATAAAAATTGACCTGCTTTCACTCGTGTGGCATATGTGATGTCCTCAAAGAAGTTCAAAGATCTCTTTGCCCTTATATTTTTTAGACAGCATTTCTTCCCTCTTTTTTCTTGTGGCTATCTCTTTTATCTACTGTCATTTCTCCCATTGGAATGGATACGGTTCTGGCAAATTCCACAACTACTTCTAAGCTTGACTACCACATCTTGTTCACTGATTTCTTCCTTCTCTCTAATATTCTTCTTTTCATACTCTTTCTCTGATGCTTCTAGACTTTGGCACCAGTGGGACAGGCTTTGATAGCATCCATCATTAGCCAGCTAACACATCAGTTTTTATGTAGTCTGAACTGGCAAATTGTGTCTGCCTACATTTGGTCAGCTTTTTTAAAAAAATTCTTTCTAGATAGCTTTAGGTGTCAAATGCCTGAATATTGTATTTAAATCCACCAAAGAAATTAATTTGAGTTTAAAACCTTAACCACTGTCCTATTATAAAGTAAACACAATTATGCCACCCCCACCCCTTTTTTGTTTTTACTGTACCAAAGAGTATTGGTCTGGAAGAAAGAGATAACAATGCCAAGCAGATCTATGCTATGGAAAAGACAGGTTTCAGGCACTAAAGGAAAATACAAATATTCTTCCACTCCAAACAGCTCTAGAAATATACTTCCACTACATTCAGCACAGTCCAGGTTTCTCGTTCTCAGAAAGTAAATAATCCTAAAAGTACTATTGCAGAATCATACTTTCAGATTAGGAAGGAACCACAGAACATATACTTGACGAGTATCAATCCTTTGTACTTCAAGCCTGACATGTTTATCTAACCTTAGTCGGACTTATCAGACTCTCTGTGGGAGGGAAACCACACTAATTTTAAATAACTCATTGATTGGAAGTTTTTCCTAAAATTGCCTCTTGTTGCTTCCAGATCTGTTTCCTGGAGTTAAAAAAAATGCTTTTCAAAATGTATGAATATAGTTATAACATCCCTCTATACCCACACCCCAAATTTTCTCTTTAGGCTATATATCCTTAGTTCCTTCAATGGATATTCAGTGTCATGAACTCAAGGCCCTTTACCATCCTCCAACTGGCCTCTCTCTAGGTTATCCATATCTTGCTTAGAACCAAACACTAAATAAATAAAAAAAAAAGGAACCAAACACTCAATTCCAGATATGATCTGACCAAGACAGAGTGCCAGTAGGACATTCCCACTTCCCCTGTCATGGACATAAGGCATTAGCTTTCACAGTAGCCACCTACAAAGCTAACTCATATTGATCACATAATCCCCATACTGTTTTCAAACTGAGACCTACATCGTGAGCTTATGAAGTTCAATTTGTAAACTAATGTGTACACAGTGGGAACATCACTTGTGCTATAACTGTCACCCATGGCACAGCATAGTGGCAGACTTCGTGTGGAATGCACCTTGCTCACTTCCCTGGGAGCTGAGTCGTTCGTCTTCCTTTGTTCTATGTCAGCGCTAATGGGCACAAATGACATCCTTTCTTTTATTCCTTGACTTCCAGTTTAGTATTATCTTCACCATATCCTTCTATATTCCACTGATTAAACTGTCTCCAGGCCTTTGCACAGGATGCTCCACATGCTTAGAATGCACTATCCTTAACTCGCACTCAAAATAGAAAAGCCCTTCAAATCTAAGCTCACATGTCACTTCCTACATAAAGCATTTTCTGCTGCTAGTCTTCCTCTCACTCCCCCACACAAAAATCTCCTTTTATTTTTTTTGGTACATATTTTATATTTATTTATATGTGTTGGCTCCTTGAGGGCCAAGACTTTTGTATTTTGTGTTCCTAGTACTTACAAAGTGCCTGGCGTATAGTAGGTGTTTAACAAATGTTTGTTAATTGAAAAAAAAAAACCATAAATACTGATCAATACAATAACTATAAAAAGTCCAGAGGATAAAACATGATGCTGACTTCCTGACAGAGAAAGTACTGAGTAAGACATATCTTTAAGGTCATGGCCACCATAGGAATATGTTACTTGACTATCCATTTTGGGGAGGGATTTTTGTTTGGTTTGGTTTTCTTACATGAGTAAAGCGGAAAAATAGATTTTGAACATTTGAAAAAATTAAATTTTATGATGTCTCTTGCTTGGGGTCAGAGAAGTTAAAAGACTTAATAGCTAGTATTTATACAGCACTTTTAAGGTTTCCAAAACACTTTTATGTACGTTAACTCATTTTACTTGCCTATGGCCACACAATAAGTTTTGAATCCAGGTCTTCCTGGCCTCGATTTGGTTAACAACTCAATCAAAAAAGGAAATGGATTTAGTCTGGTAAGTCCATGGTAGTCTTGGCAAAGCCATAATGGCTCTTTGTGATCACCACTTCCTTTTAGATCAGTCCTTCATAATAGAATCTAAGTCAAATGGACAATAGTTTCCAGAATCCATTATCTCCCTACTTTTAAAAAATAAGCCATTTACCTTTCTCCAATTTTTTATTGACCTTCCCATTCTCTACAATCTTTCAAAGATCATGGATAATGGCTCAGCAATAATATCTGCCAATTCACGAAGATGAGTCTTCCTGTTTCCAGGCCTAGTACTCTGCCCACTGTGCCACCTAGCTGAAAATGATCATTATCTAATTTCTGGGTCTATATGACTCAGTACATGGTCACAGATGACTAATTCCCTGGTAGCCTCAGTGGTCCCAGTCAAAATACGCCTAACTCTTCATTGTCACTTCCAGACTTTCCTTCCACCACCATCGCTCAGTAACCTGTTTTCCTTTCAGGTCCTCACTATCCAAATTCATCACCCAATCTAGATTTCTGTATTTATTATTTATCAACTCCTTTTTCCTTTCAGTGCCTAGCTCACAGCTTTTCTCTTCACAAGTTCTACTCTCACATCGGAGGACTTCAGCATACATATTGAGGATCCCTCAAATACACTTAGTTCCTCAGTCTCCTTAGATGCTGTGACCTAACTACTCCACTCTACTTCATCTTCACACAGAGAAGGTCACAGCATTGATCTTGGTCTCTGCTTCCCTGTATATCAACTCTGAAATTTCTCTATCCCATTATAATCTTTTATCATTGCATCTTTTCCTGTGCCTTCAAACCCCTATGACTATTTGTGACCTAACTTTCATTCCCTCCTCTCCTCAGTTTTTTTCCCAGGCCTTCATCCCAGCCAAGTATGTACTCTTCTCTCTTCCCTATCATGACCCATGACAAACTCCCTGAACTTTACACTATCCTTTACTACTGAATTTCTTGTCCCCTTGTTTTATCATAGATGATACTCTTGTGGGGCTCCTTTAATACCATTATTGTGCTGCTGAATAGTGAGTGAAAATCATGAAACTACTTATTCAGTCTACTGCAAATTCATGTTATCTAATTTCTACTAAGCTCTCACTACAGTGAGGCAATCATTCTACGCCTCCCTATTCTATTCACTGTATCACTCTTTTTAATTTATCTGTAAGACTCCCACAACACCCCTTCTTCTCTGCTGAGGATCTCACCTTATACTTCACTGAAAACACCTGGAACCTTCTCTTCCATCCTTTTCCTCATCTCAAATCACTCATATACCTTCCTCCACTATCTTCTACTTCACTCTGATCTCTGCTAAAGAAGTGGCCCTTCTTGCCAAGTCATATCCCTCCCTCTACATGTTTATTGAATACATTCTCTTCTTTCCAGAAAGTCAGTGGCAGTAGCATTCCCTTCCCCTCCCTTTCATCTTCAGATCTCTCCCTATCTACCTGCTGCCTACAAACACACTTGAATTTCCCATCTACAAAATGAATAAGTAAATAGATGATCGCTTGATCCTATCATGCTTATTAGCTATCATCCTATATCTGTCCCACCATTTTTGCCTAATCAGTTTCATAAAGCCATCTATATTATCAAGTGCCTACATTTCCTTTTCTCTTCTAAACCCTCTACGATCTAGCTTTTGACCTTACCATCCATGCACATGAACCAGCTTTCTCCAATTACCAATTATCTCAATGCCAGATCCAATAGTCTTTTATGAATCCTCATGCTATTTGATGCTCAGAATGATTCACCACTGTTGATCACTTCCTTTTACATCCTCTCTCTTCCCTTGTTTTGGAGCAGAAGGAAAACATGAACTAAGTATGAGGAGTCAAGAAAGTAACTGTTAAGTCAAGAGAGGTAAAACAAATTGGCAGAATAAATGGTTACCAAGAAAAGGGAAATAAAGTTGTCTGTTGCTGTCAGGGTGTATAAAGTTCCATTCATTTTCACTGGCCTCTTTAGACAACTCTCCCATTTCTTTCTCATTAGAGTTTTCCCCCATCCTCCCATTTGTGGTTTTACACTCAGAACTCTCTCTGTACCCCATCCCACTTCCTTCCCAATCCCAGCTGAATGCCCCAGTAACATGGAACCCTACTTGTCCTTCTAATTTGAAATCAGCTCTCCTAAAATTTAGAATATATGACACTGTTCTCACTTCTTTTTTTTTTAAATGAGAAACTCTAAGACAGAATAATCATTTCTACCTCAGCAACCAGACCCCCCTGTTGGTGAAAACCAGAATAAAAACCTTCTTAGTTCTGCCATGATCTGAAGGATGAAATTATTGTGAGAAATGAAATAATTATTACCTATGTGCTTCTGGCAAAGAAAAAGAGCTCCAACATATTCCAGGATAATTGCAGTCCACTATCACTACTCTCACGTGCCTCTAGGCTTGGGATCTAATTCCTAAACCACTCATCTATTTCCTTTTTGTTTATGTGCTATACTTTTGTGGCAATGTCATATCTTATTCTCCCTCTGCTGAAATTAATTGAAATGCTCTCCACCATGCTTCCCCATCTGATAGCATCTTTTTGATTATTTAATACTACCCTAACATATTTAATTATACCTTGGGTCATCTCAAATAAAATTTCAGTGATAAGGATAATGTTAAATTTGCTTACTTGTGTTAGGTTCTCTAGGTCACCTTATTAGATAACCATACTTTGTTCATTTGTGTATAGGGACCTGATGCCAAGGTTTTTTAATACAGGCTCCTTTCTTATATTTTACTTGTGAATTTTGGGGTGTCTCAACTTCTTCCTACATTATAAATAATCTCTCTGGAATCTTTCTAGTTTGGTGGAATAGGCGTTAGGTAGATTTCTCCTTTCCTTTTCAGCTCAAAGCTCTTTTAATTAGAGCTTCAAAAGTCTGGAAAAATGTACTCTATTCTTTCTTAAATGTACTCCATTACCTGCCAGAAATCTATCATCCCCACATTTTAAGGGAATGCTACAGAAATCCAATTCCCATTCTCAGTCACCATCTTCTTAACTAACTGTCTACTTTCCAATTATGCTTTTATCTTCTGAATCCCTTGCCTTCAATAAATAGCAGCAATGTAAATATCATCCATGCCCTTAATGTCTTAATTTGCACAACATTTCTTAATCTTTAGTAATGTTTTCTAGGGTCATTTTAGCTATATCATTTGTGCCTGTATTAGTCACCGGTAAATGTGAGGAATTTCCCTGTCATGCCTTTCATATATACTCTAAGATGGGAAAATTCTCTGTTTTTATAAGCTCCATAATCAGCTGGCACAATAATATTACCGGGGTATCACAATGAATCACCACCATCAGGACCAAGTACATAGACTTCTCCTCTTCAGAAACCTCAAATTTGTTTCTTAGTTCCAAGTAATAAGTGATTCTTCATCCCTTTCTCCTGTATGTCATATACTTCAATGCTCAAACTTCTTGATGTAGACCAGCCTCATCTGAAATGCACTTCTGATTACTTTAAGCCATAGTCTGCTTTGCCATCATTCGCAATGCTGCTTCAGATGCTTTTTCTTTGTTTCCACATTGAAATCTGTCATTAAGGAACAATTCATTGTCCCAGATAACATGGAAAGCAGAAAGTCCTTCTCAAGCCCTCTGAGCTTCTCCTGAGCTCCTTGAGAGCCAGGACTAATTTTCACCTCGAGTGTTTAGCACAGTAGCTAATCCATAGTAAATATTTTAGATTAGCTAATACCTGTATGTAGCCAATCCATAGTATGTGGTAATACATAATAAATGCTTGTTAACTGACTAACTGGTCTATACTGTAAGCATAGAAGCAAATGCTTGGCTATTGCAGAAATACATATACACAAATACATACAAATACACATACACAATATAGGTTGACTACAAAATTTTCCTTGCTCTCCACACTTGGAAGTGAGATCTTGGATTTTATTTTCCTTGTCAATGGCAACTCAGCAGAACTTTTGTAGCAGAATTTCTGTAAAGGAGTTAAAACTCACCAATTGTCATTTGCCTCACCTCTTCTGCTACTGAGAGACTCTTTACATACACTCTGACAGCAACAAGTATCTTCATTTTCCTGCTCTCACCCACTTGGTGTTGCACTAATTCTTTTTTTTTTTTTGGTGGGGGGAAGGTGTTTGAGGCTGGATTTGAACTCAGGTCCTGTGCTCTACTTACGGCACCACTTAGCTGCCCCTGTTGCACTAATTCTTGCCCCACCTTCTTGAGCTCCAGTCTTCCTCCTGCTCCTTCACTTAGTCCCCAGATCTTTCTCATTGGCTTGAACCCTTCTCCTGAAGTCCTCTCAAATTACTTCTCTTCAAATTAATTCTTTGTTCCTTTTCACAAATCCAAAACCCTTCAATCATTGTCAACAATTTCTTCTCCTTCACTTCCCTCTCCTGACATTCTTCCTACCTTACCTTCTCCTTTAAAAGTTAGAAAAGTTTGGTTTCAAAATATATAATTCCCTTTATAAAATATTACTTAAAACTAATTTTCATAAAATAATTCATGAAGAAGTATACATTTCTCCTCCACAAAGGACATTTGTGTTCCAGGTGGTCATTGGGTAATTTAAAAAATTTCAGTCACTCAAAATATAAAAACTGTAGAAAAGCTGTGGTGTTTTAGAAACAGGAGATTATTATGCTATAAACAATAAGATATATATGGATTGCTAAATCCAAAAATAAAGTCATGTGTAAGAAGCTTTTCTCCTTTTTTACTGTTCAGTTCTATAAAATTTGGTATTACTAAGTTGAAAAAATTTTGGTATATCATTTACTACAATAAACAATTATATTGTTCCCCAAATATCATGTTAAAAACTCACTTTAAATGGTATTATGAACACTTAGAAATCCAAAATCCTGATATCTATATCCATAATATGAAAAAGCAGCCTCATTTGAAATGCACTTCTGATTATTTCAAGCCATACTCTGATTTGCCATGATCATAATCTTTAAAGTCAAACGAGTATTTTAATAATAACTGGAGATAGATTAAAATGCTAATTGATTTTTAGAATCAAGATCATGGCTTGCTGAAAGGGAATTTTCTTGAGAAGCTCTATTTTTTATAAATGCCAAATGCAACAATAGCATATCCCTTCCATCCACCTCCCTCCCCGCCAAAACATACAGCAGACTGAACTAAAAAGCCTATTTCTGAATCTAATATCTTGCCTGAAAGACTGGTAGTGTTATGAGAACTGATGGCTGTAAGAGCTTTGGAAAACCCCACACACTCCATGGAGAACACTACTACTTGGTGTGGACTAGGCATAGAAAAGTATCTTCCTGCCAAAAGAGAAAAGAAAGTCTGTACTTACAGTAGTGGAAGATAAGGCCAATATTTACAGTTTATGAAATAGCTTAAAACATTTTTTGATAAATGATGAGGAAATCATATTTTTACATTCTTAATCCTAAAAGGGCTTAAACACATTAATGGCAGTACAAGCTTGGGGACTGAAAATAGCACAAGGAGTCCCCACTTAATATGAAATGTTCTCTCCACTTCAAAACCAATTTGTCCCCTTGAATGAAAAGAATTTGCTTTAGAGCAGATTCTAAACAGTGACTAAATATAAGTCACATGGGCTCAATGACTTAATACCTTTATCTTTAAAAAGTAATCAGAATAATCCATAACTTTTAAAATTAGGGAGACTCTCTCACCATTAAAGAAAGCAAAAACTAACCAGTTACAGCTTTTGACGATGTTTGTTCTTTGCTAGGAATATGAGCTCCTCCACCAAATACAGCAGACCACATTTTTTCATTTAGAGGGTGGGCCACAATCCGAAATAGCACATTACTAGAATGTGTTGCAAGACCATGGATGAAGAGACTAAGATAAACTGCTGTGAGAATTTCACAAAGCAAGACTGTAAGTCCTGACTGAGCTTCCTCCCCAGCAGAATTCAAAAGGCGAATAAGAGCAGTGATTCCTGCAACAAAAACAACAAAAAGAATAATGTACTATGAGTTTTAAAAATAAGAATAATCGCTTATAGCGTTTTTAGTCAAATGTGAAAGAGCTTAAGCTGATTCTCATCAATTAAGAAAATCACTCCAGGCAGAGTAGATCAGATAGATCAATCTTACACTATATATACTAGAATACTTCAAACACAAAGAGAAAAAAAACATTCAAATGTTATTATGAAAAAGAATTTAGAAGATATTTGCAAGTAGGGAATGGTGTTACCAAGAAAACTGAATTACTACTACAGAAATGGTAAAATTCAAATATGAAATTGCCAACAGCTATATTTTGACCTAATGATTAAAGAAAAAACTAATGTTTAAATAATTGTATATTTTTATTGACGGTACAGTTGTAATATTTAATGATCATTTTTTATTTTATAATACTTTTTGGGGGGCCAAAAATCTGTCACTATAAGATTCTAAAAAGTTTAAGGATTTTATATGATTATAATAATCAAGCTTGACCCAGAAGAAGAGAAAATATGCTTTTATTACAAAGATGCAAGACTATAGTATAGAACAGGTAAGTGACATAAGAACAAAAGACAGTAATAAATTTTTTTAAATGTTCAAAAGATTGAACAGACTACCAAACATCTAAAATAAATAACTTATACCTGGCCATTGAGCTGGAGATGTATTGGGAGTTATTGTTTCATCTAAGCTTGTTGTTTTCAAGGAGTGCCGGTGAGGAAATAGCAAAGCCTGGTATACCATGCCAGTAAACTGATTTGTTTGCAATGAACTATGGAAAAGATACAATATGTGTAGTTATTATTATTAGTGTCCAATGCAATATTTTCCTGACTTTAGTTAAATTTTGATGTTAGATTGTGTTATTTCACTATAAAAGTTAACTTTGTTTCAGTCCTGTAAATTTTATTTATTTTGTTGCTTTTGAAAACTGGTCTCCCTATCTTGCCCAGATTAGAAGTGAAATGGCCACTCACAAGCCCCATCCCTCCTTAAGCAACCTGTTGACTCCCTTCTCTCCTGAGGGCCACATTGCTGTCAGACTTGGTGTAGACTTCGGATTAGTTTTAGCCCTATGGTAACTATGAACTTGAGTATATATCTAGTTTGTTCAAACCTGATGTTGCCAAACTGTTCTTTTGATTTTGGCTACCAAATATCAGCTATCAAAAATCTATTTTTACCTTGTAACAGAAACCTAAGCACCAAGGCAAAGGACCTTGCCAACATCTAAAAACACAGAACAAATGACCTCAAATTTAAAACAAAAACACAACTAAAGTGACAAGAAGTATACACATGCCGATTATCCACTGTACTCATTAGTCTAGTTTTTTCTTTTTTTGGTCTAACAGAATTCAAGTTCATGTGACTTTATGAAAAGACTCATGTTCAATTAATGGGTAAAAAGTTCTAAGAGGGTTGTTTATTAAAATATTGCTCTGTTTTGTTTCACATAGGATTTTAAAATAGTACAGTGCAACAAATCTTTCTTAGGTAATATGAGTACTCTTAAACATTAATAAAAAAGGTATTTACCTATAGTTATGGCCACCACAAAGACACTGATAAATACAAGCAGAGAGTGATGCTGCTAAAGTATGCATTACATATACCTGAAAAAAAGACCCACAAAAATGTAACTTTTCAAACTACATGGAATTAAATATATGTCCAATTCTTATTGACAAAAAGAAAATCACCAATGATACCAAATATATACATAGCAGTTTTTGTGATAATAGGAAACAAACTCAATGAGGCTGCCATTTAAACAAATCTGTCTTTTCCAATTAAATATCATTTAACAATCACTACAATTACTTCTGTAAAAGAGAGCACATTCAAGAAAATTATTTAAAATTAATCAGTAGCTTCTGATTGATAGAAATAGTACAGTTTATAGAAAGCTATTCCCTGTTATCAATGAAAACCAAATATTGTTAAAAAGCAAAAGACCACTAAATATTTATCAATAAACATGAACATAAAATTACGCTCCATATATGATGTTGTGGGACAGCCTAGGATTTTCATCAACATTTAAACTTTATTTCTATGAGAAATACATACCTACTTCCCTCTAAATTTGTTTTCATAAAGTGATGACAATCTATATCAGAAAGATACTCTCCTTCATTTGAAATGACAAAATTAATTAGGAAAAAATAATTGTGTTCAGTGCATCTTTTAGATACTAGCACTTTTATATACACGGGGAAAGAAAGGGCAAAAAGCTAAACCAAATATACTTACTTTATTATTCTGGGTGTCAGGATGGGGTGGTGAATCAAGGTTTATTATGGCATGTAGTATATCATGGGTCAAATTACTAAGGTGCAATAGAGGATTGGCAACTACTGTTTTGGCACTGGCTGTACATGCAAAGAGGAGAGGTATTGAGGTTTGATCTGGCTGAGGGCCAGGAAAAATTGGTTCCAATGTTTCCTAAAAAAAAATAAATAAATAAAGAAAAAAAGGAAATGCATCAACCAATTATAAATCTTATAATACTATTTCAGTCTAATTAGTGAAGAAATGTAGTGGCTCACTGGAATTCCAGAAAAAATAACATCTTAAATAAGAGATTAAATTCTTCATATCTGAACATATAGATTTATTCAGAAAGGAAATTACAGGTAATTAAGTTCAACCTCTCACTGAAAGCAAAGATTCTTTCTACAACACCTCTGATATATGGGATGCATCAACACTTCCAATGAGGAGGACCTTAATATCATACATGGAAGCTCATTCCACTTTCAAACTAGTGTAATTATTCAAACTTTTTATATATAACTTGAACCAGAATGTGCTTTCTTTTAAATTTTACATCTGGCCATAACTCTAAAGCTACATAAAATAAATTGCAGTTCCTCTGCCATGTAAAAATCTTTCATATATTTGAGGAGCTCTAATATATTCCCTTAAATGTCCTTTCTAAGCAAGACATCCCCTAGTTCTTCCAACTAAACCTCTTGTGACATGGCTTTGCACAATCTCAGTTACCTTTCTTTAGATAAACTGGCAGTAAAGTGCTCTGAACTCAACATAACAATACAGGAGTAGTCTAACATATGATATAATTATGTCCCATAATCAGGGCAGTATACTTCTTATATTTTGACATCATATTAATGATTCATACTGAGTTAGCACCAAGAAAAAGCATTAAGTCTTTCTTTGTTCTCAGCCTGTGCTTATGGAATTGGATTTTTCAGGCCAAGTAGAAGACCTTAAAATTGTTGTCATTTGTATCTGTTTTGGACTATTTTTCCAGTTTGTCCATATAGTTTTGAAACTTAATTGTTATCCAACATATGAGTTATTCCTCATGCGACCTTGCCTTTTATGATTTTTTGCAAATCAACAAAAATACTTTATGTTTCAGTTAAAATGCAGTTAATTCTCTAGATGTGTTTAGCATTTTCCATCATGAGTCCTTCAGAATTGTCTTGGATCAATATATTGCCGAGGAGAGCTAAATCATTCATAGCTGATCATCGTACAATGTTGGTATTACCCTTTGCAATGTTCTCTGGGTTTGCTCACTTCACTTAATATCAGTTATTTTAAGTCTTCTCAGGTTGTCCAATGCATTTCCACATCCTCTCCAACATTTATCAGTTTCTTTTTCTGTTATGTTCACCAATCACATAGGTGTGAGGTGGAACTTCAGAATTTTTTTACTTTGGATTTTTCTAATCAATAGTGATTTAGAGCATTTATTCATATGACTACAGATACTTTGATTTCTTCATCTGAAAACTGCCTGTTCATATCCTTTGACCCTTTATCAATTGAGGAATGACTTATATTTTTACAAATTGGACTCAATTGTCTATATTTTTGAGAAATGAGGCTTTTATCAGAAATATTTGCTATAAAATTGTTTCACAGTTTTCTGTTTCCTTCTAATCTCGGTTGCATTGGTTTTATTGTGCAAACCCTTCTAAATTTAGTAATAATAATAATTATCAACTTTACTTCTTGTAATACACTCTTTATCACTTGTTTGGTAAAAAATTACTCCCTTCTCCATAGATCTGACTGGTAAACTATTTCTCGCTCTCCCAATTTGCTTAAGGCATCATCACCCTTTATGTCTAGATCCATGTACCCATATGGACCTTATCTTGGTATACAGTGTAAAATTTTAGTCTTCCTTTCTGTCATGCTGTTTTCTAGCTTTCCTAGCAGTTTTTGTCAAATAGGGAGTTCTTATTCCAGAAGTTGGGGTCTTGGGCTTATCAAACACTAGATGACTATAGTCATTTACTATTGTGTCTCATGTGCCTAATCTATTCCACTGATCCACCACTCTATTTCTTAGCCAGTATCAAATAGTTTTGAAGACTGCTGTTTTATAATATAGTTTTAGATCTGCTACGGCTTCCTTCCTTTGCATTTTTTTCCCATTAATTCCTTTGACATTCTTGACCTTTTGTTTTCCAGATGAATTTTTTTATTACTTTTTCTAGCTCCATAAAATAATTTTTGGTAGTTTAGTATGGCACTAAATAAGTAAATAAATTAAGGTAGAATTGTCATTTTTATTATGTTGGCTTGGCCTACCCATGAGCAACTGGTATTTTTCCAGTGGCTTGATCTGACTTCATTTGTGTGAAAAGTGTTTTGTAATTGTGTTCATATAGTTCCTGGGTTTGTCTTGGCAGGTAGATGCCCAAATAGTTTTTATTATCTACGGTTATTTTAAATGGAAGTTCTCTTTCTATCTCTTGCTGCTGGGCTTTGTTGGTAATATATATAAATGTTGATGGTTTGCGTGGGTTTACTTTATATCCTGCAATTTTGCTAAAGTTGTTTATCACTTCACAAAGAGTGATAGTTTTGTTTCCTTGTTGCCTATTCTGATTCTTTCAATTTCTTTTCCTTCTCTTATTGCTATAGCTAACATTTCTAGTACAATATTGAATAATAGTGGTGATAATGGATCCTTGCTTCACCCTTGATCTTACTGGGAAGTCTTCTAGCTTATCCCCATTACAGATAATGCTTGCTCATGGTTTTAGATAGAAACTATCATTTTAAGGAAAACTTTTATTCCTATGCTCTCTAGTGCTTTTAACAGGAATAGATGTTATATCTGTCAAAAGCTTTTTCTGCATCTATTGAGATAATTACATAATTTCTACTGATTTTGTTATTTATCTGTTAAATTATAGTTTACCTAATATTGAAGCAGCGCTGCTGTTCCAATTAAAATGGACAACAGCTATTTCAGTGGTAGATTGAGGAATCAGGTAGTTTACCTAGATTTTAGTCATCAATATGATAAAGTATTTGTGTTATTCTTATGAAAAAGAGGGCAGTAGATGGAGCACCAGCATTGGAGTAAGAAGGACCTGAGTCCAAATCCAGGCTGAGAGACCAGTTGTGTGACCTTGAGCAAGTCACTGAACCCCAACTGCTTCCAAAAGTGGGTATGCACGTGTGCATGCATGAGCGGGGGGGAAGAAATATGGCCTAAATAATAATAAAATTAGACCTGGAATCAGCTTGAATAAACAAACTCAGAGGGTAGTCAATGCTTTGATGGCAGCTGTCAACTTCAAGGGAGTCTTCATTGGATTGTCTCAGGATATGCATTAGCATATGCTGTTTAACAGTTTTTATCAATAACTTTAAAAATCAAAGATGTCATGCTTGTCAGATTTGCAAATGACAGAAAGTTGAGAAAGACTGCTAAAGACTGGATAATAGAGTCAGCCTTCAAGCTTTGATACTTTTTTCTCCCTCATCCCTGATAACTAAGCAATCCAAAACAGATTCAGTCAATTTCACTCCCACAACATCCAAACTCTCACCTCTTTTCTATTCTCACTCTCATCAAACCTAGTACAAGCCTCTCATTCCATCTACCCAGAACACTGTAATAGTTTCCTAAATGGACTTCACCCCTTTCACACTTTCTGTCCTCCCTCTTGAGAAATAATAAATCTCTCATAAGGCTGGCTGTATTGAGCTGGTCAAGTCCCTCTGCTGCTCAAAATTCTCCAGTGGCTCCCTATTGCCTAATGAGTAAAGTTTAAATTTTTATGCCATGTACTAAAACTCCTCCACAACCTGGTACAAACTACTTTTCAACCATGTCTCATTACTTTACTTCACACAATCTATATTCCAGCTAAAGTATAGGACTTCCTTATCTCTAGAGCATTCTAGACAAAAAAGAGGGCATTCATTCTCTTTAGTTTTTTTTTTAATTTTTATTTTTAGTTTACAACACTTGGTTCTACATAATTTTGAGTTCCAGATTTTCTTCCCTCCCTCCCCCCCTCCCTCCCCAAGAGACATGGAATCCCATATAACTTCCACGTATAACTTCATTCCTTCTCTTTACCTGTTAAATTCCTACTCATCCTTTAAAATCTAACCCAAATGCCATTTTTTCCGCAATGCTGACGGATCTCTATCCCAGTAAATAACAATCTTAACCTCTTATACATCAAATAACACTTCTTGCTAGAACTTTCTATATGTGGCTCCAAGAAGGCATGTTATCTAATCTTTTTATCTCCCCAGCACCTAGCAAAGTATTTTGCATAGACAGATGTTTAAAAGAGTCATTCATTTTAATTACTGCAAGTGTGAATGTTGTTATGGTATGGAAGTTGCCTTCCACAGTGCTGATAAACACTTAAGGCTTCTCTCATATTTCCACGGCATTCACAGTAAGAAATCAATATTCAGTAGATCCTTAGGGTTACTGACACTGAAATGTAATTATTTCATACCAAATGTTACAATACCAAAGCATGACACAGTTAAAAAAAAAAAAAAGAATATGTATTCCTTTAAGGCAAAGAGAGAATATATTCAGCTGTCTTCCATGCATGTTTACAGAAAATAGATTAAGTTACATACCTGCTGAGACTCTTGTAAAAGTAGAATCAATTCCATTCTCACAGAGGCAAGGCCACCACCATGAGATCCATGCAGTATACAGTAACTAAGGAACATCCTTAGAAGGGACTGATACTTCAAAAGCCATTGTCGTCTTTTCTGGAAATTATCTCTCAATTGATTAACTTTTGGTTGATCAAATAAATCTTTCGTGTTTTCATTTAATATAGCTTCATCCACATTTTCGCTAAATACAGACTGTACATCCTCCATATCAGAACAATAGTCACAAGTCTTCTGAAGAGCTACCACTTCTTTTTCAAGCCAGTGGTATAGTTGGTACCTCAATTTCCCACCATCTACTTCATAGCCAGTGGATAATGTTCGCAACTCTATTGTAAGAATCTTTAAACATGCTCTAAACTTTAACTGTACAGCAATGATATCCTCTGATGGATTTAAGATATCATTTTCATCTGTACTGAAAGAGTTTGTGTAGCTGGAATTTGTTTCACTTATCTTTTCATTCACTTTTATCTGTGAAGGTTTTAGTTCTTTCATTGAAAGAGGTGTGTCTTCATTTTCCTCATCATCATCACTATCCCACTTTAGGTCTAAAGATTCATCCTGGAATACAACACTTGGTTGGCTCCAATCAAATGAAAGAGTAGAATTTGATTGTTTATCTGATAAACCATCTGAAGAAGACCGCAAACCATTTATCACACACTCTGACCAATCAATACTAGATGATTTATAATCCTTTGTATCCAACCTTAATGGAGAAGAAGGAGAACAATCTTTACTGGTATCTGGAAAGCTACAAGTTCTGTAAAAAAGTTTTGTCCTCTTGATGACTTTAGGCATTTTTGATAATACCTCTAAAGCTAACATGGGACAACCAGCTTTTAAGTGAGCATGTGCAGTAGTGAAAAACAATCTTCTTTCACTTAAATTAATTTTTCCTGCTAATCCATTTTCTCCTGTTAAGCATATTTGTGTGGAAGATGCATCAGAAGAACCAAAATGGCGTCTCAGCAAAAGTGGATGTGTCCTGAGGTAATTGTAGAAATTAAAAACTGCAGGGTTACAGATGGAAGATGCCATGCCTTGATCTGAAAATAAATCAAATTTATGAATACAAAACCCAAAGAAACTTTCTCAATCTACATATACTTCAGTAGCTGATCTGTGAAAATACAGGTTAAAAAAAAATTTATAGCAGGATTTGCTGAAGCAAATCAATACACTTTTGCTTAGTAGTTATATTGGCAGAATACCAAACCAGCATTGCCCATATCACAAATTCCTTCTCTCTCTCTCTCTCTCTCTCTCTCTCTCTCTCTCACACACACACACACACACACACACACACACACACACAGAGTAGCCCATGATTACCCATCTATCTACCTGGTGAAAAGCCAGAAAAAGGTACAATGAGAAACTGGAGGTTGGGAAAAAAAAAAAAAGCTATACGTTATCTTCCCCATCACCCCTATTTTGAGACCTTGTATAAAAATAAATGCAAACCTTCCAAAATCTACCTCATCACTTGCTTCAGGGGAGGAGTAGGGAAGGGCAAAATGGACATTGAAGAAACCAACAAAAGTAAAATAAAAATGTTTTCTCTAAAGAGTAACAAGAAAGTAGAGATGAAATAGAAATGGATAATAAAAATAAAAAACAACTTCTAGGTTATTTCTAAGAGATTGTGCTAGAGGCAGTTCATAGAGAGGGGCTTAACTGGTACTTATTTCAAGAATGTGAATTTTGGTTCATCATAATTTCATTAATTTTCTTAGAGCAGAAGTATCAGATTATTTCCCTGACAGTCTGTTTATTTAACACTCTCCACACACTCTGTATCATATTGAATTATTCGTTTTTAATTGCACACATGCCACCCCTGTGTTTCCTCATGCCTGGAAGGCGCTCTCCACTGAAATCTACCTCTAGGAACTCTCATTTCCTTCAAATCTTAATTCAAATGCTACTTTGTAAGGGAAGTCTATCCTGACTGGCCAGTGTTCTTTCCTCCAAAATTTACTTTGTATCTACTTTATATTAACTTCTCTGTAATTCAGTCTCAGAGCAATGGAAATGGTAAACTGACTCCATCTCTTGTACCAATTTGCCACTTTTTCCAAGCAGCAATGACTAACTGGAAATATTATTAAGTACATCATTAAATATGGGCTAATGTTTTCTAAAACATTTGATTACCTACACACAACAAACATTCAAAGACATATACATTGTATACAGGTCTTATCTTGAACTAGGCTGGAAGATTCTAGAAAACTAGCAATCAGGTTTTACAGACCTTTAGCGCAGTGTTTACACATATAAAATTCACAATTACAAACCATAATCTTATATTACCTTCTTCCTCTCTCAAGGGCTGTTTTATTAATGTATCTAGAGCCCTGCTATAGTCTTCCAAGATCCAGTATGCCATACTCCGAAGGAAAGGATCACCATGTACATTCATGTTCACTGAATGGCGTTCTTTGACTGAAGAATCGATTCCCAAAACTTTTTTATGCAATATAGATTTGTATGTTGCAGATGTGTCAAATTCAGATTCATAAAGTCTTGCTATTACCAAAGCCAACTGAACATCATTCAATTTTTCCAGACAAACCTAGAAATAAAGCCATGTTTTGTTACTTCTAACCCTAAAGAACAGATTCTCTTATGTCTAAAAGTATACTAGATACTAAGCTTCTAGAAACTAGTAAGAAAAAAGATTTGAAAATTAAGAATAATACTAAATACAACTTGTCAGGGTCATATATTTGTAACTGATAAAACTAACCAACCTAGGGAAATCTGGAATTTCAGTTCTTGATACAACGTTCTAGTAAGAACATTGATAAGCCAGTCAATATCCAGAAGGAAGGCAAGCAGGATGGGTAAACGGATTTAAGTTCTGGATATATATAGGTTAGAAGAAGGAAAGTGGGGTCTTTAACCTATAGAAGAGATGTCCTAGGGAGAAAATCAACTGGGTGTTTGTTTGTTTTTTTTTAGTTTAAAAGGACAAGCCAAGGCCAACTGGTAAAAATTGCAAATTTAGATTTAAGGAAAGGAAAAAAATTCCTAAAAATCAGAGCTGTCCAAATACAGAATGTGTAACCTTGGAAGCTAGAGAACTTTTCCCTCTCTGGAGCTCTTCAAGCAAAAGCCAGTTGACCATTTGTTGGGTAAGTTTTAAAAGGGATTCCAATTTAGGTGTGATTTGCACTAGGATGGCTTCTGAGGTCATGTGTCTCCTTAAAACAGATTTGAAACAACTTTTATAGGCATGAGTTTATAAGGTACATATTTTGATCCACTCTATAAAATGAAGGCCTCTCCCAGTAAGCAATGAGTGTTTCTGGACTATCTAAGTTTATTAATGATGAGGGGTTTGAATGTAGAATTCACTTTTAATTCATACGAACCTCCTTGCAAAAAGTCATAAATGTTGGGTTACAATATCTTATTCTCTATTAATCCTGCCCCCAAAAATGGTTAAAAAAAGTTTAAAAACATAAGAAGTAAACTGGTTATTTAGACATTACTGATCAAAACATACTAAAAGAGAAAAATATGTCGATAAATTAGTTGAAAGTCTGAAATAAATACCTGCTCCCATTAGAATTAGTTTTTGCTCTTCATAGAGACAGGCAAAAATAATCTGCCCTGTTGCATTTTGTTTAAGGCTCTGCTGCATATTCTTAAGGAAATTAGTGCAATTTGTCTTTAGTCTCTATAATCTTAGCACCGCTCTTCTGAAATTGTTCTCTTCAAAGTCATCAGTGACTTTGTTTTTCCCCCTCATATCCTCTTTGACTTCTCAACAGTGTATGAAATTGCTGATCGCCCTCTCTCCCTATATATTCTCTTCTTCCTTTGGCTTCAGAAGCCAAAGGATGCTTCCATTGGCTCTTCTTTTGAGTCCCTAGGCAAGAGTTCACAAACTAGAGCCATTGCCCATTGTTTTTGTACCATGTGAACTAGAATTTTACATTTTAAAATAAAGTTCTGCTCTATTAAAAATATAAAGACCATTCTTAGTTGCTGGCTATACAGATAGATTTGACTCTTGGATCAGAGTTCGAGGATCCCTGCTCTAAAGGATCCTTCTCTTGGATTCTTCTTGGCTTTACTAAAGTTCTATCCTCAGATCTCTTTTCTTCTCTCCCAGTTCCTTCAGTACTACCACATACTCCCTTGGTTTTGTTATTAATTCATTGCAAATGACTTCCAGTTTGCTGATGATGACCTGAATTCTTCCCTAGGTCCCGATCCCTTTCTATAACTAGCTAAAGTAATGTCTACTTGGTACTTCAAACTCAACACTACATCAACTTTTTCCTAAACAAGATTCTTTCTAACTTCTGACTTTACAATTTTGCTTAGCAATACCAAAGTTTACCAAGTAAACTACATTTGAAATACTCAACCCTTCACCTTTTATACCCAGTTCAAAAATCCTGTGCATTCTGCTTCTAGAATATCTCATATCCATAACAATTTCTTGTATTTATATTCCACTTCTCCATTATTACTGCTACCAGTACCATAGTATATATGTAGCTACTGCCTCCACATAGGTCTTCTTGCCTTCATTTTCCTTCCCCATCCAAATCCAGACTTCACATTAAGGCCAGATTAATCTTTATTATAACATCATCTAGTAATGTCACTCTTCAGCTAAAAAAAAATCTTCAGGGCCTAATACTACGTAAAGTTCAAACTTGGAATTCAAGTCTTCCACAATCCTGTGAAACCTTATTTGTAGCCTTATATTATGTAACAACAGCATGCAAAGTACACAGAGAGTTAATAGTCCTACCTCTGACACATGCTGGCTGTGTGACCCAGGGTAAGTAATTTAACCTCTTAATGCTCTCTTAGTGGCCTAAATTTCAGAGAAGGTGAGGACTTAAACTGACAGAAGCAATTTATTCATCTGGGAGTTACTTTTCTCCATGAAATCACAGGGGCAGTCTTACATGTCACAATAGTATATCTATCCTTTGGCCAGTACATACTACTTTGTCATTTTCTGCACACATTCTCTACTTGCCTGGCTCCACAACTCTGCTAGCACTATTCTCTTTGACTGTAATGCCCTATATTCTACTCTCCTCCTATATAACCTTCCTTCACATGCCTACTGAATTCCTGTCTATGTTCTGGAGCCCATTTCAAATGCCACCTTCTGTACCAAGCCTTCCTAATTTTTTCCCAGAGATGGTATAGTGCTATTTTTGTAGCTTTCTGATACAAGTCCCATTTTTTATTTAACATTAGTGATATGTGTAATCAACCTATTAATTCAACAAATATTTATTAAGCACCCACAATATTCAAGACATGATGCTATATTGCCTCCATGAGATTTATGACTGTGTCTCACTTGATTTTTTTTTAACCACTTTCAACTCTTGGTACAGTGCTTTGTAGATGCTTAAATGCCTGTAGAGATTTTTTACTTCTCTATAGAAGTTTTTAGTTGCAATACTCTAGATCTTAAGCATAACATATAACTTGAAATAAAAATTAAATTAGAAATTGAAGTAGCCTCACAAATAAAATGTTTTAAAAGCTATTCCGATCACAAATTGTTTTATGTTTGTTTATATGCAGAAATATATTCAAATATATATATATTTCAATAATTACCTCAACTGCATCTTTCAGGCGACCAGCCAGAAGAAAAAATGCAGCAGAATGTTCAAATCTTTGTTTGCCTAGCAAAGAAAAGGCATTCTTTAATGCTGCCTTACGCCATCTGTCATCTGCAAAATTATGTCCAAAAAACTGTGTCATCTTGGTATCTTTCTGAGATCTAAAGAAAAAAACATGAAGAAAATCTGAGAATCAGAACTTTTCTGAGGAATTAGTTCCAGCCTAGGAAATAGTTCTAAAGCAATAAGTAGCCAACAATAATTTCTTGCCATATAACACAATGATATATAATCTTTAAATAAAAAATTAAAATATTAATTACAGTACCTTCTCATCGAAGTCTAACAAATGATTTTTAAAAGCCCATCACTAAAACTACCTGAAAATCTAAAAAAATTCTCCATGGAATTATACTGCCTTCTCCATTATCTTCACAATTTGTACTTTAAAGGATATCTTTTTCCTGCTTTTGTGAAGACTATTACTAATGACACAGTGAGGGTCAACTTACTTTAAATACCTCAAAGCAGCCTCGGGAAATTTAGTGACTAAATTGGTTCCAAGGTTGCTCCAATAGAGTCCTAACAGTCCATCCATTCTGACTGCCCAGAATTTACTTCAACTCCTAATGATCTGGGGATAGATTAAACCTTGTATTTTTTCTGGTGGAACTAAAAGTAAACTAAAATGTAGGGATAGAGCACCATTCATATCCCAGCATTAGCCTTGACATTTTTTGCTTATTAGCTAAATTACAGAGTGTACTTAAGAAATCAAGTAGAAGGATGACTGCTTAAGAAATTTCTCCTAAATTAATCCAATGAATGATACTCCTAACAAAGCAATGTAATTTCTTCTGCTATTTATAAATTTGTGAAAAAAAACCACAGCCATGTTATTGCATTATTAAAGCTTTGTCAATATGGACATTGAAATTAAATGTCAATTTCCAAGTGAAAGGAAAAAAGTCAGTAGATGTTTTTCTAAACATGGCCATAAAACTACACCAAAGGGGAAAAAAAATGCAGTTCTTTGCCAAGTACATTTCAGTGTTTATTAAATGCTTTCAATTAAAAAACCCAATTTTCTGCCATACCTGTATAATCCCCATATCACAGCCTTCTTCTTCATTGCAAGGTAGAAAATGGCAGCATCTAATGGATCATTCTTCCTATAAAAAGCTGCTTTAGCTATCTGTAATCAAAAACCATAGTTTAATACTTGTTTACGTTTCATATATTCACTTAGAAAAATATATTTTCTGAAGTAAGAAAACATGTCCTAATGCTTTCTATTTGTAGTGTGCACTAGCTATGTATTTTTAGTTCAGTTTGTTTAAAGGATAAGATAACTTAGATGGGATAGGATGGCATAAGATAGGATAGGATATTCTAATAAAATATCAATGAGTGTTCTAAGAATGATGTTAGAGAAAAAAAGATTTCATTTTTATATAAATTATATTCATTTGATTTTTTGAAATCAAAGAGCATTGTATACTTAGAAAATAGGAAAATCATGCCTAAGAGTATTCAATGTTTATTAAATTGAACTGGATCTTTTGGAGTAGAGAAAGGAAAGAGGAACCATAAAGAGATAAATAATGGGTGGCTGGAGTAGCAACTGTTTTATAAAAGCTGGATTAGTCCTTAAGGGATAGAGTCTTCTTAGATTCCTTGCAGCCAAGGCATGAAAGGCTTACTACCCCTAAAGGCTGAACAGGTGTCAGAGATTGTAATGGAATTCCCATGGCCCTAAAAGTATGAAGATGCGTTTTTACTGTTATTTGCCACAGTGAATCTAGAGGAAGTTGTATTTTATTTTAATTTGACCAGGGATTACTAAATTCTCTTTACTGCATTTTCTGGTCCATTGGTGCCTCATTGTGTCCTAACTTCATGTTTAATCATCATACTGATTCAAGATAGTCCTAACTCCGAATAATGCTTTTGAAAAACTTTTGACGAAGTTTTTCTAGCAAAATATATTTTTAAATGATTGAATTAATATAAAGATAAAAAGCAAAAAAAAAAAACCAAACCTCCCCCAAAAAAACAACCCAAGGATGTATCGTGCTTCTATGAATGAGAAAGGACACTATTCATGCTGCAGTTCTCCTATAACCTAATGAACTTGAAGGAAAATAATCTATTCTTTTAGTAGGATAAGGCTCTAAGACACCATGTGTTATTTCTTGATCCCATTTGGCACCCTGACCCTGCATCCTTTTAATCTTTGCAAATTCAGCCCTAACTCAGAACTCTGGAGTCAGTAAACAGCAAAAAATCCTCAGAAATTATTCCATTCCACTTATGATTTACTGCCCTGGTTCCCTCCCTCAACTCTCATTCTCTAACCCAGCCCCAGTTCCTCTAGGACTGAGGCTGGAGCTTTCTTCACTTACTCCTTCCTATCATTTCAAACTTAAACATCTGACTACGAAATCCAATCCCTGTTGTAAAGTCTTTCTGCGGTTAGAGTAGTTAACTACACTTTCTATAACTTCTAATTTTTTTTTCTTATTTCAAGATTATGATTTTACATTAAAGTTCTACTTCAACAAAGACAGGCAGGTACACTGGGGCTCTAGAAGTCTATGACAACATAATGTAAGCTCTGGCAGATCCTACAAAGCTGGAAATGTTTTGTAGTGATAGATTTCATGCTTCTCCTCTGCGAACCAACACTAGCATTACCTCAGAGAGGTGAGGAATATTTTTTGCCCTAACAACTTTACAAATTCTAGAGGGTCTATAATTAGTTTTAGTAAAGGAAGTTCTCCATACTGATAAAATTACAACTCTGTGGGGTGGTTAAAAAGAATGAGTTCATCTAGCTATACCAGTTAAGCCTTCCTCTCTTAGACTATTTAGGACTGTACCCAAATCCCAACCAGATCCTTTACAAAAGTACGTCACAGATTCAAGAGGACTGGGAGAGTATAGGTAATCAATGCAAAGCTATGACCACCATATGAAGAATAAGCCAAAGCTTATAGTCTGTTGACAAAAGAATTAGTATTTATTAGCATTTATTCATTTAGCATAAGCTTTTAACATAAACTCAAATTAGCTCTAAAGTGCTAATTCATAGCTTTTTATAAAATGCAGATGACTAAAAAGTACTTGTTAGCATAATAGTTCATTTTTACACTACATTACTAATATTTACCTTTTCTATGCACCTGCGTAAGACTCGAGTGTTTCGAACCCACCACCCTACACCCATAGCTCTTAGTTCTGACCACGTGGGATCATTTTTCTGCATGGCAGGTAGCATATTCAGTAGCTCTTCTTCTGCTACTGAATGAAATGCCCAGGCAAAATGACTAGTAGAGAGACCTGAGAACAGGAAAAGAAATGTAACATTGTAATTCTCAGTGTTAAAAACAAAACTTCCATCTCACATTGATTTACTAGAGGGAGGAGGGAAAACTGGGAGAACCTGGGAAAGGACCTATGATTTCACTGACACAAAGAAACTCTCAATTTGAAAACTCCTTTCATTAGAGCAGACTGGCACCTGCCCTGGAACTTCTCTGAGATATTGGGTTAAGTGACTTTCCCATGTGGTCATGCAGCTAGTACTATCATAAGGAAGACTTGAACTCAGGTCATCCCAACTTCAAAGTTGGCCCTCTATCTATAAAAATTCCTATTCTAGAAACAAATCTTGAAGAAACTATCTTTCATAAAATTACTCCATACTTAAGGTATGTCCAAATAACCATGTCATCATTACTCTAAATAGGTAAGCCAAGTTTCTCATTTAAACATATTATATCCATTTAAGTAAGCTACAAAATTACCTTGGTGAAGGAGTTGTGCTCGATAGACAGGTGGAAGAGAGGTTGTGAGAAAAGTATGAAGGCGAACTGCCAAAAGAAATTTTAAGCCACATTCATCAAGAGTTTCTCCACCTATGAATAAAAAATATACTCTTACTTATTTTCATTGGAATAAAGCTAGAAAACAATTCCATTCATTATGTAGCTGGCATAGAAAACAGTACCTATAATGATGAGCCTAACTATAGGATACTATGCATATAAGAAAAAGACATTGAAACACTTTGTCAAATTAAAGAAATAAAGTGTGAAGTACAAAATAAAGCAAAAATGAAGAAATTTCTCATTATGGAAAACAAGATGTTGTTACATAGGCAACTTATTTAATTATATTGGCATGCTTGATCTTTTTTGTAAACAAGGAAAATTGTTAGGTATTTCTTCATGGTATATAGTATTTAATGTAGTTCATAATTATACATATTTGAGGGGCATTACAGAGCCTTGGACTTGAACTCAGGGGACATTATCATGGGCCAATAACAAATCTCTTTGAGCTTCGGGTTTATCACTTATAAAATGAGGATAATAATTACCCCACCATCTGTTAGGGTTGTTGTAACAAAAGTGCTTCACAAATTTAAGTCTTACACCATCCTTAGCATTAACAAAACACTTTCTCCACAATTACCCCAAAGTGGAAGGAAACTGAGACTCAGAGAAATGAAATTACTTCCTCACTATCAGATAATTGGTAAATTTTGGAGTTGTAACTCAAATCTATCTTTAATGAACTGTAGTTGAGGGATCTAAAGCTTATCATATAAATTATCATATAAAAAGATTACTTAGGTGTCCTCATAACTCCTCTGTGAGCAGTAATAGATAAGAAAACTAAGGTACCAAAACATTAAATGTCTTGACCAGGATCAAACACAGTAATAGAACTCAAATTTAGGTCTGACTTTGTGACTAGTGTAATCTCTCTGTTGCCAATATGACATCTTCATGGAGGAGAAAATGAAAACAGAGAGCTAAAAATTAAATATTTACATCAATTACTTTTTCTCTAAGTGTTTTCCCAAACTCTTTTGTCCTACAAGAACAAAGATTCTGGAAGGAAAATATAGATGTCAGTGACAGTATTTCCTCTGCAATATTAAATATAAAATTACTTGTGTAGTACTTTTATGTATCATCAGGGTTTTTTTTTCTCCTCCCTCCTTAACCACCCCTCCCTCCAAAATAAAAACAACTGGTACAGTGGAAAGATCACTGACTCCACAGTTAGAGGACACAGGTTCATATCTCTGCCATCTACATGACTTTGGGCAACGCTTCTCTACACCTCACCTTTCTCATTTATAAAATTAGAGATACACTGGATGTCCTATGAGGTCAACCTCTAGCACTGAATATAAGGCCAACCATAATTGCTTCTATTTTGTTGAAAAAAAAATCCCTAGGCTCCTTTTTATCTGGGAGTGGGGGTAAAATCCATGATTTCATATCATTTTGATGACAATGAGTTTTTCAAAATATTTCAAATCTTAAAATGCTTTCCATAGTAAAATTTGTTGGGAAAGCACTGCTCAGAAATGGTCAACATTTTTTGAATTTTAAGCTATTGTAAAACTTTAAAGAAAAAAAATTTAAGTAATAAAATATATAATAATGACAGGAACTAGTATGTTCACAGTGTGTTAAGATTTGCAAGGCTCTTTACAAATATTATTTCATTTTATTTTCACAACAAAACTGTGAATTGTTGAGGTATTATCCCTATTTTACATATAAGGATTCAAAAGGCAGACAAAGGTTATGTGACTTGACCAGTCACTTAACTAGTTGTCTCAGAACTAGTAAGTCTCTGAGGTCACATTTGAACTCAAGCCTTCCTGACTCAATGTCCAGTGCTCTATCCACTGTGCCATCTAAATTCCTTAAACATAAAACACAACTTATTTTTACCTTGGTTTCTGTCTCTGCTTTCACCAATATCAGTACTTGTAGTTGCAATAGTATCAGCTAAGGCCATCAAAGACATCTGTTCCATCCGGTTGAGACCTGGTAAGCTAGAATGAAGTAAGTGGCCTGAAAGAACTTGGGCATGTTCAGGACCAAAGTAAGTTGGACTGTACTGAGAAAGATCAATAACCTTGGGCTTTGTATTTTCTTCTTCTGTCTCAAAGATATGAATATCATCAGTAGTTATTGTTGATGTCTGAAAAAGCTCATTGTAACTTTCATCATGTAATTGACTTGTTTTGTTTAAGTGATTACAATTACCGGATTTCTCTGAAGATGAAGAATAAGGGCTATCATCATCTGCAGCAAGTAAAGCATATAAAGGGAGAGGGGGTACTGAATCTATTTCTGTATAGTCCGTATTTTCAGTTTTATTGAATGTTGGAGAATCTCTTGTGGTACTCCCACTTGCGCTAATGGTAAGAGATCTAAGTCGGCGTTCATGATTGGATACTGCTTCATTCAAAGCCACAACTTCTCCTGCAATGCATTTAACAAGATGGGATAAAATGGCCTTAGCCCTACGCACTTTACCAAGATCCATAAGTTCTAAAAGCTGTAAGGGATGATATTGAGGTAAAGTTGGCGAGAGTGCATGAGCTGCTTCAAAAAGGCCTGAATCTTCCATGTCCATATCAAGATCAAATGCAGTTTTCTTTCCACAAATTTTCTGTGCAAGACTAGTCATGGAGCGAGTTAATGTTTTCTTTGGTGGGTGTAAACCAGACCCTGATGAATTACTCGGTTTCATTAAACTTATGATAGATGGAGTGCTTCCATCATATGAGCCTGTGATCACAGGCTCTTGTTTAGGAGGTGGCTGCCACTGGGAATAAACATGCATCTCGCAATCCATTCCTACCACAAGGATGCCATCACGTACCCAAGATAAAGAAACAGGAAAAGGTGGTGATCCTTCCACTGAAGAAACCAAATCGACACACCGAAGTAGAACAAACTTAGACTGGGACAAAACTTTAGTGTTCTCCCATAGCGGGAATGCCAAGCCTTCTTTACCAGTTTGTTCCTGAACTCTGCCAGCCAGTTGTCCATACATAAAGAGCTTTGATCCAATTCCTACGGTAAGTATATGAGAACCATCTTCTCTAGACATCCAGTCTAAGTGAACTAAATGCTTTGTATATGGCATGATATTCTCTTTACTAGATAAGTAAACCTCTTGTTTATTGTAGGCCACTAAATTGCTATCAATACTAATACCAGAGTCCAACATTGCACTTAATTCCTCTAAATGAATTGTCTGTTCAAGGATCCAAAATGAACCTCCTGTAGACTCACATTCAAAAATACTTACATGCATCATAAAGTCTTGAGAAGATCTACCATTAGATGTAGTCTGCTTGTAGGCTACAGCTAAACGATTTGTGTGTGCACAGCTAACTTCTATTGGCCTGCCAGGAATAGTTACAACACTGCTACTAGGAAGTCCATCCTCAATGAGTAAAGGCCATTCTTCCCAAATGTACTCAAGATTACTTTTCGCAGTATTTTCTGAAGTGGCAGTCTCTACAGATGTTACTCTGCATCTCCAGAATCTCACTTTTTTATCTGAACATGATGTTGCCAATAAATAGGGCGCGCTGCATACTGGATATATGGAAGAGGAGCTTAGATGTCCTAAAACAAAAAAAAAATCATTCCTTAGGCAAAGAATTAATAAATAAATCATCCTGTTTAGTTGAATATATTAATTTTTATGTATTTTGTTATTCGTCCTTTCAGAAGAGTACTATTAAAACATTAAGTAGTATATTTAGAAATTGGTGCTTATTTAAAAAAAATATTTCAATATTAGTTGGAAAAATATATAAAAATATATTTTGCATACTGTCAAGAATAAAATAGGCTCCAACACCGGTGTGCAGTTGGTGCAAGTAAAATACTTTGAAGGAATTTTTAGTATACCTACTCTTTCCTAAAGGCCTGGCTTTAAAATAAAATCCACAAGACAAAATAAAGAGAAAAGACCATGTTCTCTATGTTTTTCTTTAAAAAAAAAAACAACTATTTCCTGCTATGGAACTTCTTTTTTTTTTTAAGCCAACTCTACAGCATTTTAAAGTAACTCCTAAATTACTGTTTCTGTCCATCATAATCTCTTCTATCAGTAATATTTTAATTAAAGGATAACATATACTTTTCACAGGGCAAACAGTAACAGACCTTGGAATTGCACCTTCAGAAAATAAAAAGCTACAAAATTTTTTCTCAAATTTTATCAACTGCATTTTCAACAGCCCTACTCTATTTTTCATGCAAAATTTTGGAAAAGGGAGAATTTCTAAGCTACTACAAAATCCCACCCTCTTGCCCAACCCCCCCTCCACAAAAAGGCACACACAGAAAGAGCTCAGAAGGAAAGGTAATAGTCCATTTTTTCCATCCCACACACCATTTCAAGGCTAACATATGCATTTTTAAAAATATTGAGTAATTTGCAGTTTATAGTTATATGTAATGGGTTTTTAAAAATTTGAATATTTATTTTGGTAGTTACTAAATCCAGTGGGGCGAGTTACAAATAAAAGAAAGATTTCTATGCTTTTGCACATGCCCCCTAGTAACTCCTTTCTTCTGTTTAGTCCAGAAAACAAGAAAGAGGAAACTAAAATGATTATATAAGTATTCAATGACACCCAGAAATGACAATAGTCAATGCAAGAGGGCAAGCAGCAGAACAGGCATAACACTTAAGTATAGATATATTCATAAGTGGAAGGAAGAAGTAAGCTTTGTTTTGTAGTACACATGTTGGGTTGCAATTTTTTTTTAAAAAAAGAACTTTTTCTGCAAAGCTTAGGGTCCCTTAGAAATTTTCCCTTAAAAGTGTCCTAAGATTTTGTTTAAATCAACAGAATATGTTTAGGTAGGGTAATAGCATAACCTTCAAAAATATTAGTTTTTCACATCACAAATATTTCAAATTGTATCAACAAGTACTTAGTAAGACCATACAAGGAGCTTAAAACACCTGATCAAGTTACTTATCTTTATTTTTTCTGTTCTTGCTTCATAGTTACTTGAAAAACAGTGGTTACATATGAATATCAGAATAATATAAGAATATATATGTGAAACACTTATGGATTCCAAGGTTTTGCTATTTTCATTCCTTAAGATGCACAAACCTGCTGATGGTTTAACACTGATTATCTCAACTCCTTCTGGTAAACTCAGTTCTTGACTATATACCATTTCTGAAGAAAGAGTCAATTTACTAGTACTTTGAAGATTTGCTCTGCAAGCCTGATATTTCTTTGAAAAAGGAGGTTGGATCTTTTCGGGAGAAGATGATAACTCTTCTTGTTGCAACACTGAACCAGACACACTTGTATCTATTTTCTCATCTGAAAGATAATGTATAAAAACATGTATAATATAATTCTATACTGTTTTAAAACAAAGGTAATACAGTTTGTGAGTAAAAAGAGAACTAATTTCATTTAAGCTATATCAGTATATAACTGATTATATTCTAAATATAACAAGAAAACTCCCATCAAACTTAATTTGGGCAAGAAAATAAATTTTTGAGACCATAAACTGAATAGTATACCCAAAAGTAATGTTGTATGTATATATGTATATATATATATATGTGTGTGTGTGTGTGTGTGTGTGTGTATAACCACAATAAGATAACCAAAATAGTTCTAGTTACCTTTTTATTAACATTTTTTATTTTACCTCAAAAAAATTACTACCTACCTACTGAGACAGGAATGGATTTTAAATGTAAATTCCACATATGAAGTAATGAGCGGTTATCTTGAGTATACTCTATCACAACTAAGTAGAATTTTTCAGAAAATCCATTAGGTTGGGTACCTGTTGGTATTAAAAGGCGTTGTTTAGTATAAACTCAGAAAATGAAAGATACATCTTAAACACAGAAGATAAAATAATAATTAATAAAAATTCAAATTTTTATATGACATACCTTAAAGATTTCCAACAAAGATGACAAGACATAAGAAAATTATCAAATATTCCACTTTCTAACAAGGATCTGGATTTGCTGAATTATTTAAGATCCCTACTGTATGCTTATATTTCACAAACAAAATTAGCTTTTAAAGGTCAACTGAAAATAAGTTACTCATACTATGAAAAACACTTTTCATACATATGGATATCATAACAAAAAGTCAAAAAATTATTTAACAGCCACAATTTCTGCAGAAAGAAATTTTTAGATACATAGGAGTAATATGAAATCAACTTAGACCAGCATATCATTTTGAAGCTCTAGATGCTTTAAATCAAATTATAATAAGTTCAAAAATAACTGCACAGATGTGCTTCATTTTGCATGATATCTAAGGGGGTCTTTACCACAAAATATATGTTACAAGGAGTACGCATCCCAAAAGATAAATTCATACATATTCACCTACAGCTGCACTCCATAATCTCTAACATTTACAGACCAAAATTTCTACGTTAGGGAGCCCCCTCAACTGCACTACTCTAATCCTCATAACTTATCAGCATCATCTCCCAGTCTCTCCCACCATCTGCTCATAGAAGGCACTCGCTCCTCACTAAGGCTGATCCCTACATTCATGCCCTTCAGAAGCAGTGTAATCATTATCCTGGAATCCAGGTCATAATAACAGACAAGTCACAAACTTTTGAGTCTCACTTTTATGAAACAAGATAGTACTAACCTACCTACCTCACAAGGTTATTGTAAAAACAATGCTTTGTAAATATTAAATCTCTATATAAATGTGAGGTATTTTTATTGATTCCAGCACTTCTTGCCTCCAACAAGATATTGCTCCATTAGACATTTTCCTGCCACAAGAATCTGGAATTTCTTCTTAGCCATAGGTTTTTTCTCATTCTTACTTAAGAGATATAGTCAGGCCTGAGGAGACCTAAAACAACTTTTCTATGACTTTTCTGGCCAACTTAGCTACTGTCACATTTCTGTGCTCCTCTTCAATACCAAACTAGAAAAATTGATTATACTCAAAGAATACTTGCTCACAACCTACTCTTTTCTTAAACCCATGAAAGTAAAAATCTAGACCAATCTTTCTCTTGAAAATATCTTCTCAATGTAAAGAAAGTCTCCTAAAAAAATGTCGTCAGTCTCTATCCAGAATGATTGATTTAAAAAATAAATAAATAAATGTTTGCCACTGTGTGCCAGGCACTATGTCAGGTACTAGAGACAGAAAGTTAAAAACTGCCCTCAAAAAAAAAAAAAAGCTTACATTCTATAAACGTAAAGCCAACTTGTAGACAGATAAGTAAATACAAAGTAATTTGGAGAACAAGGAGGTATTAGCAACAAGGGGAATTAGGATAGATCTGCAGCTTTTGAAATCTGATTTTAGTTTCTGAATCTCCTGGTGACTGTGAGTTTGGCCATCAACAAACCTACTTGCAAGGAATAGCATATAGGAAAATTTAGATAATACAGACTTTAAGTTGCATAAATATTCAGATAAAGACTAAATTATTAGACTTCGCTGTTTACATGGAAGTATGAATTTTTGTTAGTCTCAATACTGACATTGTGAAGATCTACATATTTCCATGTTTCTTAAATATTAAAAATGAACCTGTGATCTCATCAATTAAGAGATCTTCCTTCATTGACAAAGATTGCACCTCAGCCATGCTTACAGATCCTGTGCAATTGTTATCCATGTCCACTCAGGGTCCACTCAGCGTGCTTGAGTCTTTCCTTGCTTCCTCCCACATCAGAAGGGTACCAGTGTGGCATTCTGGATGTCCACTTGTGAATCCGAGTTCTTGCCAGCCCATCTTCAATTCCTGTCATACACACCTATCTTTCACCAGAGTACCTCTTTGCTTGTAGGTTGGTGCCTGCTCAAATCCACCACGCACTTCTCCACTACCCTCTGTGTGATACTCTTTAGTTCCTCAGATGTAGTAATGTTACAATCTTGTGTTACACTGAAGAGTGAGGCCTTTGCTGTCACGGGAAACTTGGGATCAGTAAAAGAACTTTGTAATTTCCTGAAATCAATCCAGCCCTCTTTCCTCCTTCAATTCTGGAATTAGCATGCTATCTGTCTCTATCCCAGATATGTATAATATTGGAAAAAGTTCTGATGTGTCCATCCAAAAGCACTGAAATCTAGGGAAGAGAGTCTTCAATCACTTGGTCTTTCTTTTCTGGACAGACAAGCCAACTCCTTTTGAGTGATTACAGATCTTTTTCAGGAGTCTCTACAATGTTCTGGGTCTTGATGCAATCAATACCATGACATGTACAAACCAGCACCTGGAAAATCCACAGGGAATCCTTCCTCAAGTTGGAATCTGGCCTGGATTTGCTATGATAGCCTGAATACTTTTGGCAAGCATCATGATGTTTACTGTAAGAGGGTCCTGGAACAGGATAGTTCTCATTGTTCTGTCTTCCAAGAAATCTTAAAGGATTTTGATGCATGGCTAGGAGAGACCTTGCTGTAAAAAAGACGTGTAGCAGCATTTTGTTCTACCAAATCAGTTTTTTTTAAGTGGGGTTAATAAATAGTAAGCACAATAGAATTTTAAATTCTCCACATCTTTCAATTAATTTTGAAGCCTCAGTTTCCTACTAATTCTATTATCAAGGATGGCTTTGACTTATGTACAGTTATCCTTTCCCCATCATGACTTTCTCCACTATGTGTTTTGATATAACATGGGTCGGCATAAGAAATTAAATGGGAATTTTGGAAGAGTTTTGTGGAAGCTACGGATGACATGCAAAAACCAGCAGACAACATAGAAAAAGTTTAGAAACTTAGAAATGCATAAAATAGATGTGAAGTATTTTATAATATCAAGAAAAAAGAGAAGGAAATCCACGAAGCCAAAAGGGCTGATACAAAGGGAGGGCCAAAATACATGGATTTTCCAGATCGCGGGACACTGTACCCCTTGCCCCTGTGATGTGGAAATGATAACTGTATAGATTTTTTGTAGACAGTAACAACAATATTTTAATGATGATCAACTGTGAAGGACTTAGCTATATCAATGATTACAATGAGCCATGACAATTCCAAAGGATTCATGACGAAAAATGCTATCCATGTCCAGAGAGAGAAACTGATAACCTCTGAGTGCAAACTGAAGCATACTTTTTTTCAATTTTCTTTTCTTTTTTTTTTAAGTTTTTTGCAACATGGCTAACATGGAAATGTTTTGTATGGCTTCACATGTACAATGGATATCATACGGCTTGCCTCCTCAATGGGTAAGGGAGGGCTTGGAGAGGGAGAGAAAGTTACGATTTTGTGTAGAAAAAGAGAGTAGACACACATTAGTTAGCAGGTAGTGAAATTATAAAACTTTTTCAGTGTTAATTAGGTCTGAGATTTTTTCCCACACCTTTGGCATCTTTTTCTCCTTCGGATTCCTTATATATTAGTGTCTCACTATCTTCACAAGTGTACTGCTTCCAGCATAGATCTATTTTATAGACAGATAGGTGTGACAGATAGAGATGTGTGTATGTGTATATTGTAAATCTATACATACAGATATGATATTCATACACATATAAGCACCCATCTTTACTCTCTTCAATAAGCACCTCAGGTACTGTGATGTTACAATCCAAACACGGTAGTTCCACTATTCTTGATAAATAAAATAATTGGCTATTTAAAAAAAATCTTTTCCATTTTTACTCTATTTATACTACTTCCATTTTCATCATCAAATACCCATGAGATGACTTTGCTTAGCTGGATATTGTGCTAAGCTTTCTTTAAGCTAGTTTCTCTACTACTTCTCTTAGTTTTATGAGATGATGTTGCTCACATTTGTGCATTACCCTTCTCCTGAAAATTTTACAGAAAAGTTTATATTCTAACCCAATGCTACCATCATTTCATCATTCTCCTCCATGCAGTTGCTTTCCTGGATATCATGATCTCCAGAAACTCACTTCAATACTCCTTATTCCCCTCGGTACCCCTACCCCTCCCCTCTGACCAGACAGTGTGTAAGGTGGACCTCCTCTTTGATCCTCCACTATTTCAGGAGGGCTCTCAGGGAATTCACCTCATCATTTTTAATCCAGTTGATTTCCTGGACTTCATGATCTCCAGATCACCATTCTGTAAGATGAAATCAATTCTGAAACTTTCACGTCCTCAAATCATTTCCACCCCAGCTGCAGAATCATCATGCCCCTTTAATAGGTAACCTCCCCTCCCTCTTCCCCCTATCTGACCTCCCCCAGCTTTTTAGCTTCTTTTTGTGTGTTGACTTTCTCCATCAAAGCTCCTTGAAGACAGGGACTATCTTATGTCTTTCGTTGTATCCCCAGGGCTTAGCACAGTGCATGGCACATAGTAAGTACTTAATAAATGAATATTGATTCAGACTCTGCCTTTGCCATTGGCAGCTATCATCATTCTTCATTTGTCAAGTAAGTGAGACGTTGGCTAAGATGCTTTTGGAGCTCTTTTGGTTTTCTTGATGTGGTAATTAATTTATACTGGTTAAATCTCTGGAGGAAAAAGGGCAAATTTTGTATTACCTAATCGGTCTACATAATGTTCTATGCAAATAAGCACTTAAATGATTTTTAAGGATAAAGAAGTAGCCTTAAGTATGTTTTCCTAAAAGAATATTTCAGAATTAACAGATCCCTTAGTTTCTGTGATACTTGATTCCATTTCATTCTATCAAGCCTAAATTTGCCTTTCTATAACTTCCCCTCAAAGTTACTTGGTCCTCTAAAGGACTTGGGACAAAGTCAGACAAATCTAGTCCCTCTCTTTCCTATAATATCTCATGAAAAACTTGAAAAAAAGATGCAACATGTTGCTTCTAAGCCTCTATGTCTTCAAGCTAAATAGATCACTGGTTCAACCAATCTTTATGTGCATTGTCCCCTTACCATCCTGGTTTTCATTCTCTGAGCAATGTTCTTCCTAAGGCTAAGAACCCCTAACTCAACAGAATACACTTGATACAGAGTGATTCATTGATCCAAAAGAACTGCAAGAGAACTATCATTTTCCACAATCTGGCAAGTGTAGGTCTCTCTCAAGGTAGTCTAAAATAGTCTTTTTAGTTACCATAACATACTCTTCACTCACATTAAGACTGAAGTCAAGTAAAACTCTCAAATCTTTTCCACAACAAATACTTCCTTCTCTAAGCAAGTGATTCCTTGAATCCAAGGAGAGGATTTTATATTAAACTTACACTAAACTCTATCAGAATGTGTCTTTATTAGATTTGGCCTGCCACTCACTCTTTTTGCCGCTTGATTTATTAATTGTATTAGCTGTTATCCCTCCCCATTCTCATGTTATTTCCAAATTTGATAAGCACAGGACTTTTGCTCACATGAGTCGCTGACAAAAACGTTCACTTGCACAAGGCCAAGTATCCACACATACATGCACTAACGTGAACGAACACACACATGACGTTAGCCTCAAATGGAATTAAAGGATATTTTAAATATCTTTATAATTTTGCTTATGAAATTTTTTTCTTTACCAGAATCAGATAAAATGCTGCCCTTTCCCAGACTTTTCTTCTCCAGGCTATTCAAAATGAAGTCTTCTTGAAAAACATGAAGTAGCTGTGTTTTTCTGCCACGCTGCATGTAAATAAATAAATAACAATATAAATTGCCAAGTAAGTCATTTACCTAAATTGTCTATAGTCAGAATAAACAGTAAACTTACAAGTTCAGTAATGGGATCTAACTCAATAATGCATCCTGGTCTTGCTGTTGACTGTTGACTTACGATGTTAAACACTTCACCAACATATTTCTGTTTTTTAAAAAAAATAAAGACAGTTTCTTAACTCACTTATAAAGTTATTACTATTATCAACATTTACAAAAATAATCTGTAAATGGGAGGAAGAGGAGGAAATCCTATTTTCTTTAGTTTTGTAAGAAGTCAACTAAGTCATAAAGTCCCTTCCAAGATTTTAGCCTGTGCACCTCGCTGGAAATTTTACAAGCATTATAATGTAAATTAGAATCTAGTAATTAAGAACAATGATTAGTTGTACTGAGGGAAAATTATTTCCTATCCAGTAGTACATAAACCTGACCCTAATGATAAAAAGAACAGTTTCAAAGGCTGATCCTTTGTAAACGGTGATTCTCAAATATGGTGGGGCCTTTGGAAATGAACTGAAGTTTAAAGAGTGATTGTAAAATATGGTGGACCACTGGAAACAAGTTAAAGTTATATACTTCTTTCCTAGTAATAAAAGTTTCTTTTTATCACTGTGTTAAAGGAAGCCAAGTACAGTAGAGAACTCAGTCAGGAAGACTTGGGTTCAAGTCCTATTTCTAACACATACTAGATATATGAAACTGGTCAAGTCACTTAATTTCTCAATGTCTAAGAGGCAACTCAAAGACTACAAGATGCAGACAAATTGCTGGTCAGCACTGGTAAAAAGAGTGCCCTCATTGGGAGCTGCCTAGAATGATAAAATCCCAGATGCAATGAAAACATAATGGTTACTTTAATTTATGAAGAGCCAAGTATTTTTATGATAGATCTTATGAATACTATCCTAAAAGAATATATTTGATAGCTACTTAATGAATTAACAAACATCTATGAAACACCTACATGTGCCAGGTATTGAGGGGTAAAGTTCCTAGATAAGTAAATACAGGATATATTACAAAATAAATGCTAAGGAATTTCTGGGTTGAGTAGAATACCATCTAGGTCAAAAAAAGTCTGAAAATAAGCATGTTATATCTAATCATTTAAATTTGTATATATAATGAGATAAAAAATTCAAACAGGTTTATAAAACTTACATATTAACATTTCACTTGCTTTAATCAATCAACAAAATTTATTGTTTTATCTATGTTCCAGGCATTCATTACATAGAAATAAACATGTTATGCCTATTTTGTGTATCTAATAATTTCATATTAAAAATCACATAGGCTTTATAAGATTTACATATAATCATTTCACTTACAGATATTTCAGGGTTGGATAACTCATATAAAAGTTTTTTGGCATCAGTGACAGCTTCATACAATCTCAAATATTGTCCATCACTTGCCACAAAGCAAGCACTAGGAGAGTTGCAATAAGCACCTAAAAATATTGATGAAAATTTTAAATTTAGCAATTTAAAGATAGTGTTTAGATTCTTTATTATCTTGAATAAAAAGAAAACAACCTGATGCTTACCTAGACAGTAACTAGGTATGAGGGTAGGTAGCCATGCCACGTTGGAAAAGGCCGAAACATGAAGAGAATTAATCCTTGCAAGTTCTGAAACACCTCCAGAAAAAGACAATGGCCCAACTGGATCAACCCTCCAAAGAATAAGTTCGCTATAAACTGCATTTGGATCCTGGAAAGTTACATCTACAGTACTTCTACTATGCTCTCCTAATGAAACTTCCTCAGAGTTTAAAGCATCATAAGGCTGTTTCAGATTGTCTATGTCTGGTGTCCTTAACGCATTATGATGGGATGTTGTTAGTAGCAATGGTAATACTGAATGGCAAGCTAAGTCATTAAGATGAAAGCGATGACCACAATATCTAGATTTATGGGAAATACTGAGCACTGTAGAAAAGGCAGATTCTTCTGCAAAGCTGACTAACCACTGATTCAAGGATCCATCTGCATGCTTTGAAATCATCATGACATTAGGAGTGAAGATACTTAATTTTAAACTATTAGTTGATTTACTGTGACCAGAAGAGATCAGCATTGATGTAGAACGTGTGAGGCCAGAGGGTTTTTGTTTGCCTTGCTGAATAGCCAAGTCAACATTCTTTGTACAAGCATACATCACTATGCTTCTGCAGAGAGAATTTGCATCACCCGTAGGGAAAGCTACTGGAATTCTGGAAACAAATGACACCTAGATTTAAAAAAAATATATATGCATTATGATGCATAGATTGTGTGAAGATATAAAAAGTAAAATTACAGATAAGCAAGTATATAAAATATTAAACAACAAAGTAGGATACCAGCTGAGATGATAACAGTACCTGCACCTGGCGAAACATACCAGGCTGGTATTCATCCAGCCAATCCACGTGCCAAATCAGCAAAGAACCATCCACTGGATGAATACTGAAAAGCATGTCTGCATTTTTACTCCATTCAGACAGAAGCACTTCAATCTGATGATCAATAATAGCAGATGGTAAGGATACACAGCCTGAACTGAGTGTATTTTTTTCACTACTCAGCTCTCTCTTTTCAGGAATTGCTTTCAGATCATCAACACCTTCATCTGTTTCTGGTAGAACAAAGTATTAATGAGTTAAGTAAATGCAATTAAGCAACAAATTTAACGAGCATTACTAGAAAGGCAGTAAACCTTAAATTAGTATCTAGGTTTCATAAACAAAAAATTAAAAAAAGAAAGCTTTTACTTTAAGTGATCCCTGTAAAATATTTTAAAGCTCTGTTTTAATACTTTTATCCTTTGGGACAGCTAGGTGGCGCTGTGAGTAGAGCACCAGCCCTGGAGTCAGAAGGACCTGAGTTCAAACACTGCCTCAGACACTTGACACATGTACTAGCTGTGTGACCTTGGGCAAGTCACTTAACCCCAATTCCCCTGCCCAAAAAAACCCCATAATTTTATCACTTTAGAGTTATAGTCATCAGTTTCTAAAATAATACTTATAAACACTAGTACTAATACAAACCTAACCTTCCAAGAAAGTATATCAACATGAAATTTGCAGCCTTTTCAGACATTAGGACAATCAGGAACGTGATTCAATGCTCAATCTCATTTCAGTTGTTATATAAAAATTCACCAAATGTTAGTAACGAGTGAAATCTTGTTATTCTACCAACTTAATGTTAAGTTAGTACTTATGCTCCCAAATTACAATGAAATTACAACTACTCTTTGCAACCAGAAAACATCAGCTTTTAAAATTACTCACAACATGAGTATTGTGGAAGAGTTATACATAATAATACATGTGTGGCCTAGGTTGAATTGCTTGGCTTCTTAGGGAGGGTGGGTAGGAAGGGAATAGGGAAGAGAATTTGGAACTCAAAGTTTTAAAATCAGATGTTCAAAAACAAAAAAAGTTTTTGTATGCAACTAAAAAACAAGATACACAGGCAATGGGGCGTAGAAATGTATCTTGCCCTACAAGAAAGGAAGGGAAAAGGGGATGAGAGGGGAGGGGGGTGATAGAGGGGAGGGCTGACTGGGGAACAGGGCAACCAGAATATAAGCCATCTTGGAGTGGGGGGGAGGGTAGAAATGGGGAGAAAATTTGTAATTCAAACTGTTGTGAAAATCAATGCTGAAAACCAAATATGTTAAATAAATAAATTTAAATAAAAAAAAAGTGCCACCTAAAAAAAAAAAAGAAAAAAAAATTCAAAATCATGTATTTATCTCAGTATAGCGAGAATTTAAGAAGTTTCTAGTTCAATGTTGATATGATTTTCCTGAACCTAAACAAGCAGTTAAGGGCAGTTTTTAAAATAAGTTTTTATTAATGTCTAGTGCATTTCTAAATATGTGTAAATATACTGCACCAAAGACTACTTTTAAAATAAATCTGTTTTAGGTCAGATGTACCATAGTTTCTGAATTTGCCACAACACACATACAATTTTAAAACTGTTTTTTATTAAAAAAAATTTAATACAATTCAAGTCAAGAAATACTTTATAAAGTATCACAAAGCACTGTGCCAGGTGCTTAGGATATAAAGACAACTATGAAAAATAACATTTGTCTTCAAGGAGTCTACACTCTACTGAAGGATATAATTTGTAAACAGGTAAGTAATACAAGATGATTTGAGAAGAGAGAACACTAACAGCAGGAAAGATTAAAGATTTCATGTAGGGGATAGCACCTGAGCAGATCCTTGAAGAAAGCTAAGGATTCTAACAAGCAAAGGAAAGGTGAAGGGAGATGACAGACAGTTCATTCTAATTCACTTTCCAATAGCAGCTCTGCTAGGTTTCCTCTCCAGGAACATCTTGCAGGCCTAAGATAAGCTCATTCCTCTGAAATCTCATCACCATGAAGATTGACTCAATTGTTGATACTCATGATATCTCCTTGACCCTCTCAGCTGCTTTTCGCCTCTGACTGGAGGGCAGAGACATAAACTCCTCCCCAAAAATCTCCCTTTAGAGAGAGTTCGAACTTTCTAGGGAACCTCATTTTCTTTCGGCCTCTCCACTTAGTTTCAACTCCGTGAACATCACGCGCCAGCTGGGTACCCCTTGGTGTCCCCCCTTCCCCCACCTCTTCAGCTTCCTTTTGTGAATTGTCTTCCCTTGTTAAATTGTAAGCTCCTTGAAGGCAGGGCCTGTATTTCTTTTTCTTATTTGTACTGCCAACACCTAGCACAGTTAGTAGGTGCTTATTAAATATTTATTTTAAGTATAGGCTCTAAGACAGCCTTGTGAAGGCATGGAGTCAGAAGAGTGCTAGATTAGGGAAACAGCAAGCATATAAGCTAGGACAAAGAATTCAAGAAAGCGAATAATGACAACTAAGTCTGATAAAATATGCTTACCCAGTCTGTGTGTGAAGAGTAAATCCCATGTTGATGAGTTTTTATTTTGTCCTAGAAATAATAGGGAATTTCTCAATACTTTCAAAAGGGAGCATTGGTGACTGTTGATATCATGGTGACATGGTGTACCAGCCACCAGGAAGTTATGTCAAAACCGCCATGATACAACCTCCCACTTTCTTGTACTTCTAATCTCTGATAATGAGGGCCTGGTCTTTCTCTACTCTCAATCATACTCTTTTCAACCTTTCCCTACATACTTGCTCCTCTTTGATGCCTTCAAACATACTTAGGTGTCATTCTTAAAAAAACTTTCACCAGAACTTACTACTCCTTAAAACCATCATCCTGTGTCTCTCCTACCTTTCTTGGTAAAACTCCTAGGAAAAACTATATCAGTGGCCTCCCTCTCTCCTCTCATTAATTCCTCAACCTTTTTTTTTTGGAGGGGGAAAGGCAGAGCAATTGGGGTTAAGTGACTTGCCCAAGGTCACACAGCCAGTAAGTGTGTCAAGTGTCTGAGGCTGGATTTGAACTCAAGTCCTCCTGACTCCAGAGCTGGTGCTCTACGCACTGTGCTACCTAGCTGCCCCAATTCCTCAAACTTTTGCCACATTTTCAACTGAAGCTGTTCTCTTTAAAGTTACCAATGATCTTTTAATTCCCAAATTCTATTTTTTTCCTTAGTACTTTCCCTCTGGATACTTTCTTCTTCTCTGACTTGCATGATGCCTGATTCTCTTCTTACCTGTCTGACTACTCCTCAGTCTTCTTCGCCAGTTCATCATCCATACTCAAAATCCCTTCACTGTGGGTGCTATCCATGACTCTAACCTAAGTGCTCTATTATTTTCTCTTTATATTGTCTAGGTTATCTCATCAACCTGAATATAATTATTATAGCTAAGGAGATAATACAGAGATTTTAATCTTTAGCCTCAGCCTTTCTCCCCTGAGCTTCAGTCCCTGATCATCTATACCTATGAAACATTTCAAACTAGTCCTGAAGACAAATCAAATTCAACATGCCCAAGACAGAACTCATTATTTTTCCCCTGAATCCTTCCAAATTTCCCTTTTTTATTAAAGGGCCATCTAATTGGTCTCCCTGCCTCAAATTGCTCTTGAAATCAGTTGATCATACACCACAGGGGCAAAATGATCTGTCTTACTTCTCCTTCTTATATTCCCCTACTCAATAAACTCTAGAATCAAATAAAAACTCCTATTTAGTTTTTAAAGCCCTTCACACCCTGGGCCCAACCTACCTTTCCAGGTATACTCTTCCTCCTCCTGCACTGCGTGATCTAGACAAACTGACTTTGTCTCCATTCCTCCTTCAAAGTATTCTTTTATCTACATGCCATTGTACAGCTTTCTTCTTTGTCTTGAATATGCTCCCTTCTCACTTCCACCTCAGAACTGCCCTCTTCCTTTAAGGTTCAGCTCAAGAACTACTATCCAAAAGGGGATTTTCTTGATCCACCCTACCGCAATTGCTCGCAACTGCCCTATCTTGTATTTGTTTGTTAATTCTCTTTGTATTTATTTTATATTCACATCTCTATATGCTTATTGTCTCCTCCTTTAGAACATAATCTCCTTGAGAATAGGAATTGTTTCTTTTTTTTTCCCTAGTACCTGACACACAGGAAGGACTTGATAAATGCTGACTGGTTGCAGTTTAAGTGATCAAACTCAGGCTTAAGATCTGGCAACTGAAAGGAAGATGGATGGGAAAGTGAAGAGAATGGAAACAGGGAGACCAATCAGGAGGCAATTTCTAAAGTATAGGCAAGAGGTAAAGAGGGTCTGATTTAGGGGAGTGGCTGAGTGAAGAGAAGGGGATGAATGTGATTAATTGTGAGGTAGAATCAACAAGACCTGGATCAAGCTGAGCTAGAGGTAAAGGTCAAAGATGTCAAGATTGACTGTGAGCACAGTGATATCCTCAAGAGACAAGAGTAAGTTTGGAGGAAGGGTATATATCTTAGAGGGAAAGATAATGGGTTCTGTTTGGACATGTTGATTGAGAAGAATGCTGGATATCTACGTAGAGATGAACAGTAGTGATGTGAAACTAGTAGTAGATGTGAAACTAATCAAGGATTAGGGCTAGGTATATAAAATCAAGAACTGAGAATCATTTGCTCCAGAGGTAGCTGAATCCATGGAAGTTGAGATCACCAAGAAAGGGTGTAGAGAAATAAAAGAAGAGATTCTGGGACAAAACTTTGGGGAATCTCCACAGCTGTGGGAAAGGATTGGTAAACCATCAAAGGAGACTGAAAATGAGTGGTTTAGTCAGAGACACGAAAAATCCTGATGCAGGAGCAAAAAGAGGAACTAGTAGGGAACTAGGATACAGGAAGAGGGAGTGGTCAACAGTACTCAAACCAAAAGAGAGGGCAAGGAGAAGGATGAGGAGTGAAAGAAGCCAAGTACACACTGATTAATCTTTGAAAAAGCAGTTTCAGGCCAGTGGCTGGACCTCAAAGTAAATTACAAGAGGTTGTAAAGACAGTGGAAGAAACTGATTGGGGGGAAGGGAAGCATGGGAGATAGGGAATGTTTGATTATACAGATGAAAATTCTAGTTTCTATTTTCTGGGGGGCAAAATCTTTCTTATAGTTCTTTGTATTCCACATAATACCATATGCAGAACCTTGATACATTAAGCATTCAAATATATGATAAGTTATCCTCACGATATAAAAATGCATACATGTACTGAAGAACAACTTGATTGAATCAAACTATTTTACATATTCCATATTTTTCTTAAGCCATTACCTTCATCAGATTTTCCATCCACCTGATTAGATTCTTCCATACTGGTTTCTGAAGGTGGCTGTTCAAAACTCTTTCGAAGCTGCTGTAAAAAGACCTCCATTGATAAAGTAAAATGCAATTCTTTATTGTTAAGCCAGTGTACAACAAAGGGCCCACTCTCCTCTTCACTTTCACCAAGGCTGAGAGATGTAATAGAAGGAAGTAAAGGAATATCTACAAAGCAAAAATGCCAAAAATCAATTACTTGCTACCTGATCACATGAAACAATAAGCTTTATATTTTTGTCAAAGAATCATGAAAGGTTTAAAATAAATGTAACCTACACACAGGTCACTCCACATGTTCTCTCATAATGTGTAAGTAATTAGATAAGTGGCCATTTTAATGTCTATAACAGAAAAATTAAAATCATATGGTCAATTTTATCTCATCTAATAAATGATATATTTTTTTTAGTCAAGTCATCTGAAAGATGTGACATGTTTAACAACCTTATATTAATATTTTTAGGACTGAATTGTTTTGATTAAAGAGTATATTTACATATTCTCATATAAGAGTTCAAGACATTACACAAATTATATAAAACAAACATTATCCCTCTTTTGCAAAATTATAATGTCACAGTCTCAAAGGGATTTGAGTTAGTACACAATTATTTATTTGGTGGCAATCAAACATTTTTCCTTACAGCAGGTAATGTTGGAAGGGCTACAGGAATATAGGCACACTCTATTTGCAACAGAAAAATAATCTAAGCATACTACAAAATAATCTGGAAGTATGCAAGAAAGGAACTAAAATGTGTACAACTGTTTTCCCAGAGCTCCCATTGCTAGGCATGTACATATTCCAAAGATGTTAAAAACAGAAAGGAAGTTCCCATCCATACCAAAATATTTATAGCAGCAAAGAAGTGGAAACAAAGCAGTTGCCCATCAACTGAATAGGACTGACTAAAAGGATGGTGTATGAATGCAACAGAATAAGGATTTGAAGATTTTAAATAAACACAATCTGTTAAACTTATATGAACTACACAAAATGAAGAACAAGGAAAGCAATATTCCCAGTGACTAGAAGTAAATGGAAAGAAAAATAACAAAATGAAATTGAATGTGTAACTATAATGCTCAAGCTTGTCCCAGAAGAAGACAGGAGGAAATGCACCTACTATCTTTTGCTGGACAGGTGGAATATGGGCATGAAATACTATGCATGCTAATAGCCACAGGTGATTTTTTTTTGCTGATATGCTTTTTTTTCCTTTTTTGCTACAAGGATGACTTGCTAGGGAAAGGATGGGAAAAGACATATTCAAAAATGTAAATGAGATAAAAACTAATTATCAACAATTCTTTTGAAAAGTAGCCTTGGAGAAGATACGTCAAATAAAAATTGTACCTGATTACTGGAGAGCCAATACTAATAGTTTATGTTTCAAAACTGGCTCAGAATACCCAAATCTCTAAAGCATTTCTATATTTGAATTGACTTTTTGAAAGTAATATAATTAATAAAATTTGAATTTTAAAAATGTCTTCCCTTGATTCATTCAGTGATAATTCTAGAACTTATTTAAAGAGCTGATTCTTCCATGAAGTTCTATTCTATTGTCTCATCTTAGTATACAGGACACCATGGGTTTTTAAAAATTATGGTAGTAGAAGACAAATTCTGGATGATTCTACCATGTGGCACAGCAGAAAGAATTGGGGGGACGCATCTGAACTCAGAAGACCTGGTTCAAGTCTCAACTGTGCCACTTACACCTCTGCAAGTCACCTGATTACTGAGCTTCAGTTGCTTCATCTATAAAATGAGGGGATTGCTTTCAATAACTTATAATATGCCTGCTTTCTGAAGAACAGCCTCACTAAAGCTCCAAAAGTCTCACCACCCTTAAACCAACCACATGGCAATGAATTATTTCATCACGGCAAATCTGCATTCATGTTCTGCTGGTGCAGTAACCATGGCAGAATGCTGGAAATGGTAATAAAGGATCTGAGATTTACGTTAACCTAGCTACTGGTACCTAAATGTGAGCTGCTTGTCAATAATTCATGGACACACTAATGGAGGAACTGAATCATATTAACCTCACTGTGAAGGAAACCATAAGACAGAAGAACTTACAGTTAAATGGAAAGATGGCTCATAGGAGAGCTTTTCCCTCATCCTTAAAAAAAAAATTCACATGATATTACCACTACTTAATTCTAAGCAAAACCTTGGAAAAAGCTGTGTACACTCATTAATTTTACTTCCTCTCCTGTCATTCACTTCTCGGACATCTGTAATATGGTTTTGGACATAAAGCCAATAGCGCTGTTAATCTAAAATTGCTCTCCCCAAAGTTACCAGTGGTCTCTTAATTGCCAAATCTGATGGCTGTTACTCAATACTCACACTTCTTGACCTCTGTACAGCATTTGACACTGTCTACTACCCTCTGTGTCCATATATTATCTCCTTTCTGGGGTTTTGTGACACTGTTCTCTCTTGGTTCTCCTACAATCTGTCTGACCACTGTTTCATTATCTCCTGTGCTAGTTAATCATCCTTATCCCATGCCCTATACTTGGTATATACTCTACCTAGTACCCACATTCCGTACTTTGTTACCCATAGAATGCAAAAGTATAACATGCACAGATTTAGTACCAAAAAGTCCTGTGACACTATTTCATCCTAAAGAAAGCTTTTTTGAGGAGCCAAGGTTTTTACCTGTGGCTGGGTTGATGCTGGCTGCGATATGAAAGTGACAAAGTGCATTGGCTTGCAGAGGGGTGTTCCTATGGACCTGATGAGGATTCTGCTGATGTGGTAGGTAGCCAGTATGTGCTACAAGTGCAAGTGATCTTCTTCGTCCTCTACGAAAATGCCTCAGGTTTACCTATGTGGATAAAATTGCTTTTTTAGAGTGCCCTTATTCTCATAAACTACGTGTATTCTTAATATGTTTGTTTTATGAGCTACAAAATACACTGACAAACGAATAACAAGGCTCAGGAGCCTTCTCTCCTCAAGTGATCAGATATATTAACTCTCAACAGTATTTCTCTAATTTATTACATTACATAACCTCAAAGTTGTAGGTTAAGAAAATCTAAAAAGAGAAACTTTACACTATGGCAACCTCAGTTCTCTTGCTCAGAATGCATTTGTTTTATTCAAATCAATAACGTTTGTTCATGGTTTTTTTTTTTCAGTCATCTGGTAAATTTTTAAAAATTAGTTACTTTCTACATTGGAAAAATATCATAATGCTCCAAAAATTTTATAGCAACATTTTATTTTCCTGAGTCTTGGTTTTTTATATTTATCTAAGTTAAGTCTAATTGAACTTAAGATTATGGTCATATATTTCAATCATCTATAAAACAAAGAATTCAAGCTCGGTGATCTCTATTGTCCTTCCAAATCTCGATTCTATGACTTAAAAGTCATGTTATAAAAATCACTCCCAAAGTTTGTAGTAAGATGAAACATCTAAACCATAGCACTCACTTCCAAAGCATTTTGAACTCTTTCCTTACTGGAAGCATTCCTCTTGAAGTTATTTGTTAAATTAACTGGATCAGTCCAATGGTTGTAGTTTCCTTCATATAAGAGACTATCATTTGGTAAAAAAGTCTCTACCCATAGGCGGCACACATTATCTTTGCAGCAAGTCAACAATACATTACATACAGAAGCCCTGTGGAAGAAAACAATATTGAGAATAGAAATCCAGTGCAGAAAATTAGCATGGCAACCATGGAAATTATTCAGTATTATTTAAATATACATTCAATTTTTAAAGTATCAATGAAGAAAAGTTTATAGTAAATATAGTAAATATAAATATTTAATGTGTTCAAAAGGGCAACTGTACGGCCTTGATTACATAAGAAACCTCTACTTCAATGCAGTACTGCTTTCCATACCATTGTACTTCTCTCTATTATTCTTAATTCAGCAACTAACTACTTTGATTTCCAAAACTGTTCCATGGTCTGAGGTAGTGTGACACAATCACCAGTGTTGCCCTGAGTGAAACTCAGTCTCATACTAAAATGGCTCGAATAGAAATATACAACATCCTCTAAAAATAGGGTTGTTGTCTTTTTAACCATTGTTTAGCATGCACTCTTGATAGTCTAGTGAAACCTATGGACCCCTTCTCAGAATAATGTTTTCCTAAACTGAAAGAAATGCTGAATTTCAGCAAATGAAGATGTTAGTTTTTTCCCCTTCCAACCTCATGGAATCTATCCATGGAAACCCTGGGAGTCCACTGACCCCATGTTAAGAGACCATGGTCTAAAATAATCTATCTCAATTTTTTAGTTATTAATTATGGTCTGAATCCATTCTTGCTATGTGGTTTTTACAAAGTCACACAATATTTATGGACATCTTCCACAATGACCACTAGCATAGTATTGTAACACAGTACTGTAAGTATATATATTTTTCTCTCAGAATATGGAATATCGAGTTTCAAGAGCTAAAATGGTGTTTTCAAACACGTATTACTTTCCTAGTTAGTGACTTTTTCCTCTTGGTAAGCTTATTCCAATACAAATTGAAGGAAGGAAGGGAGGAATCAAGAAAGTAAACAAGGAAGGAAAAGAAGAAGAAAGGAAGGAGGGACTTATTAGACATCAACTGTGTGATAGATGCTGTGCTAAGCACTTTACAAATATCTCATTTGATCTTCACAAACACCCTGGGAAGTAGTTGTTATTATTATATGCCTTTTACACTTGAGGAAATTGAGGCACCTAGTTGTCTCTAAGGATTAATAATGAATTCATTAATTATCCACAGGGGCAATCACCAGGTAAAAGGCAATAAGCCCTTTCAAAAGAATGTTTCCAGGAGTGCTTCAGTATGTAAAGAAAAAAAAACATAGCCTTCAGCAGAATCCTTTTCTTTTTGTCTGCCAAATAGAGCACATTTCTGTTTTTATTACTATCTTCCCTTTTGGTCTGATTTATTAAATACCATTTTAACACACATTTTCAAAAATTATATAACATATGTGTTACACTGGATGCTGTATAGTATGCATAGTGAAGATAGCAGGAAAAGAAGCTAGGTCTAGTGAACCTGAGCATGAACATGTCAGGGTGACAGTGAAGCTGAGAAACCTGATAAGCAGAAATAAATTAAGATGACCAAAGATAATGGAGAAAAGAACAAGATAAGCAGTCCGAAATTCATACAAATCAGTAACAAGATGTTTAGTAGCAAAACAAAGTGGATAATCAAAATGCTGGGCAAACATTCTACAGCAAGAAGATCCACAGGACTTAGAGGAATAAGACAAGCAGGTACTTAGCAGAACCATCTATCTTGGAACACTCAGTCAGAGAGCTTGTCATCACAACTTCTGGTGATTTTATTTACCTCTAATTTAGGCCAGCCAAAGACCTTATACCAAGCAAGACTTTAAGATCTACAAATGACAACTGAAAATAAAAAGACTGCATAGGATTAATTATAGTTTTTTGACAGGTTTTCCTGAACAATTTTCTTGATTTTTACAATGAAATGATTTATTTTTATTCACAATAAAAGCATTAGCCAAAAGGATTAAAAACCATTCATATTTCCATTTCAGTTTATGTACCTGAAATAAGATTTGTAAATGTCTAGAACATGCAGTTTCAGTATGAATGATTTAAAATAATAGAACTTTAGTTCTATTACAGTAATCACCTGAAATGGTACTTGGTGGTTATGAATGTTGTGTTAGAAAGACTGTAAATTATTTTATGGCACAAAGCCAAAAAGAAAAAAAATGTATATGGCACCGCAGTGACTGAGTAAGAAAAATGTAATCAGAAAATAAGATAGAAATATAACTATGTCTTCTTAGGATAAAAAGCAAAAAAAAAAAACCTGCGGCAGATGTTGTAACTATGTGGCTGTATTACTGTATATCCTAATGAAAAACTACTTAATTTTTGAAATTGTGATTCTTAGACCAAAAAAAGAAAATAAGACTATTAGTGCATAAAAATACTTGACTTGAATTATTGAATCAAAAATATAAAAATAATATTGAACAGTCAAATAAACAATAAACTTGATATATAGATAAAAGTGTAGAATAATTAATTGATGAGAAACTTGATCACTTCAACTCTGTGGTTAAAATAAAGAAGCATGAAGGTAAAATGAAGATTATATAGAAGAAATTGCAAAAGATAACACATCAATAGGATTTAAGTCATATTCTTATTATATTTTAAAACTCAACCACTAATACTACTTACATTTCACCAACTGATTAGGGGTGGCATAACTAATCAAGAAAAATGGTGGCTGACAGCTGATCAAGAGAGGTAATTATGTAGCTATAGTGAATTTATAGTCTAGATTTCTCAAGAAAGTCTTAATTTCAAGCAAAGGAAATATCTTTTAACAAGTCTATAGAAAAGGAATATAATTTCATTAGGTCATGAATCTTTATATAATATCCAGTCAATGTCCTTATTAGCCCCACTATTTATTTGAGCATTCAAATCTTCTCAGCCTCTGAAGTTCTACAGTTAATAGTGTCTCTAGAAGTAAACAGAAGTCATTATTCACGATGTCTTCAGGTGGCATTCATACCACTGGAAAATTAATCACTGACCTAGGCATATATTTGCTGGTTTTCCGCCAGGAAAATCCATTTACAGCTCTAGGATGTGCCAGGTAAACAAATGAAAAGTCAACTTCTCCTCCTTGTGTTTGTTTTTCTGGACCTCTATCTTGAGAGGTAACTGTTGACCGCCAGCTATCTGTATTATACCACACTTTCAAAAGGCAGTCATCCTAAAGAAAAAAAATACAACAAATTATGCTAACAACCAAAAAAAGAGAAAGGTGACAACCATTCACTTTGGAATAGCATCATACAAGGTTTAACTTTATTTGCAATGAACTAAAATAAGATTTTCTTATAAATCTTTACATTTTGAAATAGTTTTGTTACACAAGATTAAGATCCTGTTTCCCATCAGTTTTAAAATTTTCTTTTAAGGGTGGTTTGTTAGCTTTTTTTTTTAAAGGAAAGTCCAAAAACAATGCCCAATGGCATGAATACTAGAGTCTATCAAGATAACTAAATAATAATTGCAGCTTAATAATGCACTTTATGATTAGCAAGCACTTTTATTTGCTCTTTTTGAACTAGATCTGTGATTTCATCAGTGTAGAAAACTCCATTCCAAGGAACAAACTCCCTCTACTGACATAGACTGAAAATTGTCCTGCAGTTTATATTCTTAGAGAGTTGCCTCATTTGTTTCTCATTAACAATTCTAAAAAGTATTTCAGGTAATTTTTCATTCTCATTTTACAAATGAGAAAACTGAGGCCCAAAGAGGTTAAGTGACTTGCCAATCAGACAGCAAATAAGTATTAAGCATTTACTACGTGCCAGGCCCTGTGCTAAGGGCTGGGGATACAAAGAGACAAAAGACAATTTCTGACCTCAAAGAACTCACAATCTAATAGGGGAGACAATAAGCAAACATATGTACAAATAAGCTACATTCAGAATAAAAAGGAAATAACTAAGAGAGGGAAAACACTAGAATTAGGAGGGGTTGGAAAAGGCTTCTTATAGAAGATGAGATTTTAATTGGGACTTAAAAGACAGGAAGGTCAGTAGGTGGAGATGAGGAGGGAGAGCGTTACAGGCATCAGAAAGCCAGGGTCATTGGATTGAAGAGTATATGATGGGAGTAAAGTATTAGAAGATTGGTAGGGGCCAGGAGGTGAAGGGGTAGAGTAGGTTATGAAGGGTTTTGGATGCCAAATAACATTTTTGTATTTGATACTGAATGTGATAAGGAGACACTGGAATTCGTTGTAGTGGGGTGGGGGAGGGGCGGAATCAGATCTGCATTTTAGGAAAATCACTTCAATAGCTGAATGGAGAATAGATCAGAGAGACTTGAGGTAGGCAGACCTACCAACAGGCTATTGTAATAGTTGACACATGAGAAGATGAAGGTCTGTACTTCTCTTGTACATGTCCCCTTCTCTCCTCTGACACTGCTGCCACTCTGGTGCAGACCCTCATCATAGCAGCAATGTCAGAGGACAGAAGGGGGCATATATAAGAGATGCTGCAGAGGTGAAATCAACAAGCATTGGCAATAGATCCAGCATGAGGGGTGAGAGAGAGTAAAAAGTAGACGGGTAACTCCTAGGTTTGCGCCTGAGGAACTGGAAAGATGGTGTTGCCTTCTACAGTAATGGGCAAGGTAGAAGGACAGGATTTAGGAGGAAGAATAATAAGTTCTCTTTTGGACATATTGAATTTAAGATGTTTACTGCATATCCAGCTTGAGATGTCTGAAAAGCAGTTGGAGGTATGAGACTGAAGGTTAGCAAAGGGGTTAAGGTATAATAGGTACTCTTGAGAATCATCAGCATAGAGATCCATGTGAAGTAGTATAGAAGGCAAAGAGAAAAGGGCCCAGGGCAGGATCCTGTGGGACACTTATGGTGTCAAGGTGTGATCTAGATGAAGATTCAGCAAAGGAGACTAAGGAGTGGTCTGACAGGTAGGAAGAGAACCAGGAGAGAATGGTGTTCTGAAAACCTGGAAAGAAGAGAATATTAAAGAGAAGAAAGTGATCAACAGTGTCAAAGGCTGTAGAGAGGTCAAGGAGAATGAAAATTGAGAAAAAGGTCTTTGGATATGGCTATTATGAGAACAATGGTAATTTTGGAGAGAGCAGTTTCTGTGGAATGATGGGGCTGGAAGCCAGACTGTAGAGAGTAAAGAGAGTGAGAGCAAAGGAAATGGAGGACCTTTTGAGGAGTTTATCTACAAAGGACAAAAGAGATAGAGGATAATAGTGAGGATGAAAAATCAAATGAGGGTTTTTTCAGGATGGGGGAATTGGCATGTCTGTAGATAGTAGGGAAGGAGCCAGTAAAGGGAAAGATTGAAAATAAAAGACAGAGTGGGAATAATAGAAAGGGCGATCTGTTGGAAGAGATGGGATAGAATGGGATCACTTGAGCAAAAAACGTGTTAGCCTTCATAAAGAGTATTGCTGTTTCATCATATAAGAGTAATGGCCTGTTATTATTCAGTCATGTCAGTTGTGTCTGACTCTTCACGACACCATTTGAGATTTTCTTGGCAGAGATACGGGAATGGTTTGCCATTTCTTCTTTCTCATTTCACAGATGAGGAATCTGAGGCAAACAGAGGTAAGTGACTTGTCCAGGATCACACAGATCCTGACTCCAGGCATATAGTGCTCTATCCACTGAACCACCTAGCTGGCAGAAGGTATTTAAGTGATATGAGATGAAGAGAGAACTCAAAACAAACAGCCCAATTTTTTTCTGTAACATGTGATATGTTGATAAGGAAGGTTTGTTAGTATTATCTAGCAATACTGAGGACCCAGTTGAGGTTGTATTACAAATTGTAGAGGACCCAGTCAGAACAAGTATGTGATTTTCTCTACCTTCATTCAGCAGCATGTGTACAGGAGCAAAGACAGCAGATGGTGAGAGTGATATAAGGTTGAGGCTGTCAATGCAAAATGGGTTATATGATAAAGGAGGTAGTGACTCAAGAGGATAGTGCACAGTTGAACTATTTCATCAAGGAGAGAGTGACTAGTGCAAGGAGGATGTCCTGGGAGAGAACTAAGTCACATGAGATTGAAGGTCACACTATGGGTTTGGTAAAGGAATGCAGAGGGAGAGGTGGAAAGCCAATAGATTACGGTCAGATAAGGGGACAGAGGTCCCCAGGCTAATAAACAGTGAGACCAGATTGTAAAACCATGGCTTTTGTTTCCATGTTAAGTTCTCTTTCCACTGCACAATAAGAGGTAATGGACTTTTTTCCCCTGTTCATTTCTTCTGAAGTAATAAAGCATTATTCATTCATGGGCAGAGGTTTCAAACATTTAAGGACATGGAAGCTTTAGAAGGCTTATAAGTTTTTTTAAGGAAATTTTAAGGAAAATAATATAAAGTTAATAAAATTATGCTCAATATATTAATATTTAGATAACTTTCCATGCAATTAAGTGACCAACAGAAGCAAAATATTTCAAAAATAGATGAGTCTGTATTTGAGCTATCTATATTAAACTCAAGATCCCAAGTTTTATTTATACTTTTGCCTGGATACTATTATTGTACTACTACTGTTTTAAGGTATTTTTGTTTCATTTTGTTCTTTTTAAATTGTCACAAATAAACAAATTGTAGTACTACTCTAATTTTTCACAAAGTATTTTTGGACCTGCAGCAAGAACCAAAAAAAATCCTCTCCTCCCCAAACCAAAAGGCACCTAATTTTTTTTTTAACCACTTTTAAGCTCGGCCAGTAGACCTTTGTCAATTTCTGATGAAGGATAAGGGAAGCAGGAAAGACATGAAGGTCTGGTATAGTGAGAAGTATAAAGAAAACTATGGGGACTGATCTGCCTAGGGCTTGCAACATGAACTTCTAGCAAAAAGAGTAAACTTCCTTTTTTTTTTCTGGCTAGACACTATATGTAGATGACAAATGCTTCCCACTCTTAAAATATAAAACAGCCCTTGAGATATCATTGCCAGTGCAAAATAGAAAGCTGTGAATACAAAATTGCTTTCCATGACACTGAATTTTTAGATATATTGTTCTTGAAGCAATGGCTTACCTCATAATGTGCACAAGCAAGAAATGTTTACAAATGCCTTTCAAACAATTCATATCATGTGATACAAGTTTCTGCTTTTAAATAGAGTTGCTGCATATTAAAGAATGGTCACAACACCAGTCTAAAATATATTGGCAGTATAAATTTCGTTCACGTGCAAGAACCATTTAATTAAAACTAAGCCAATGACAATAATATTGTATTCTCTGTCTCTCAATACAAAACAACACACAATCAGATGTTTTAATATTTACCTTTCCTGCAGTAGCAAAAAATTCTCCATCAGGTGAAAATCTCATTAAATGAACTTGGGAAGCAGTCCTATACAATACACAAGCAATTACCTCCATCACTCTAAGCATTTCAAAGATAATAAAATTAAGAAAGCATTCAATACTACTTTTCTAGGTTATACTGAAACAATCTATTTCAAATACCAATGAGAAATTCAGACTAGCATACACAGACATGCATTGCTCTGGTATCAAATTCATTTCTATATTCTCTCATAAAATAAACATCTTACAAACAGAAGCCAACAAAAAAACTTCAAGACTTAGGAAATGAGGTATCAAATAAGTTCAAACCTAAGATAATTTCAAAACTCAAAATCTTTCTATTAATTCTATATAGTAATGCAAAATACATAAAGAATGATCGCTTTAAAGATGGAAATAAACTGGAATCTTATGGTCTACTCTAAGTAGACTACAGTATAGGCTTCACCCCCCAAAAAGCTAAGATTTAAAAATAGAGGTGCTGGTGACTAGACTTCTAGAATTTTAGAGTTTCCAACACCAAGGAGTTTGGGCCAGTAGTAGCATTTTCAAGCTAAATTATCTGATGGAGTTTAACTGACTGATATGGGCATGACTCATTATAATATAATCTCTGATACTTTTTTGGGACAATTAATACTGTCCTTTAATTCTTTCAAAATAAGACCTAGCTCATGTCCCATCATCATTTTATCTCCTCTAAACTGTGCTGTGCTTTACCTTTCTACTGAATTTCTCCTCCTTTCCCCACCTCCACCCCATCCATCCTTAGATAGATAACAATAACTAATGCTTTTCCACTTAACGCTAAACAATAACGTCCTCTCCCTAATTCAACAAACATGGAAGTATTGGGTTTTGTCATATATATATATATATATATATATGTATATATATGCACAGAGAGAGACAGAGAGACAGAGAGAGACAGAGAGACAGAGACAGAGAGAGAGATTTGTAGAACTATTTTTATGAATAGGGAATAAGAAAGAGGGAAGAAAAGGAATTCCAAATGAAGAATAACAAAACTATCTTCCTCACAGTGGTTTTTTATTTTACAGTGGTTTCTAATGTCTAAAAGTTAAATGAAGGAAGAGCTGTCAAACATTTTCAAATATATTGTGGTAAAGTGGAAAAAGCAGTGCCTCTGGAGTCAGAAGCCCTCCTGAGTTCAAATCCTACCTCTGACTGGTTGTTGTTCGTTCTTCATTGTTGAATAGAACCTTTGACTCTTACTACCTGTATGACTTTAGTCAAGTCATAACCTTCCTGGTTCTCAACTTTCCTTTCTAGAAAATAAGGGGGTTAAGACTAGATAATACCTGATGTTCCTTCTAGTTCTAGTTCTACAAGTCTATGACATTAAAATAATTTAAAAATTGATTTTATTTGCATATTTGCTACTTACCTACAGTGCCAGATACATTGCCAGTCCCCAAAATTAAGATCTTTTTCAGAATTTTCATCTTCAGATTGCTTCACCAAGTTATTTGACCAAAGTTGTAAACAGCTAGAACCAGTTAAAAGACGACTGCCTAAAATGATATAAAGCATAATTTATTGTTTTTCTATACAATATTATAGCTACTATACTCCATACATGTATTGACGTTTTATGGAATATTCCATGGTTTTCCTTTCCCCCTACACTCTCAGCTGAAAACTTTGCTTTATAGTCACTGAAAAACAAATTCAGATCATTCCCCAAGGGCTGTCTTCTTCCTTTCTCTTCTCATCTCACACCCCACAGATGACTTCTGCCACTACCTCCTCCTTCACCCCTGTCTCACATGGCGAGACTAAACCACTGTACATGCAAAAGTGATCCATTTAGTCTTCTATAGAAGACTAGCCCCTCGATAACCCCTATTCTCTCACTAAACTTCAGTCACTCCCTGTCTACTGGATGCTTCCACACTGACTACAAACATGCCTATGTTCCCCCCATCCTCAAAAAATCCTATTCTGACCAACTGTCCATCTCTGCTAGCAATCATCATATATGTCTTTCCCTTTCATAGCTAAACAACTTGAGAAGGCAATCTATAATTAGTGCCTTACTTCCTTTCCTTTCATTCTTTTCTGATATCTGCATTCTGGCTTCCAGTTTCATTCTTCAACTGAAACTGCTCTCTCCAATGATCTATTAATTGTTAACTCTAATGACCTTTTCTCAATCTTCATCCTACTTGACTACTTGTCACCTCTGACAATGTCAATCACCCTCTTTTCCCTTATACTCTTTTTTTCTCTAGGTTTTTGGGACCCTACTCTGCCTTGGTTGCCCTCTTTAGACTGCTCCTTCTCATTCTTCTTTGCTGAACTTTCATCCAGGTCATAAACTATAGGTGTTCTCCAGAGCTGTCCTGGGCCCTCTTCACTTCTCCCTACATACTATTTCGCTGGGTGTTCTCATCAGCTCCCATGGATTCAGTTATCATCTTTATGGTAATGATAATCAGATCTACTTATCCAGCCCTAAGGTCTCATGACATTTCCAGCTTCCTACTGGACATCCTAAATTAGATGATCTGTAGATTAAGCTAAACTCATCATCTTTCCCGAGGAACCTCCCCTCTTCCTAACTTTCCTGTTACCACTGAGGGCACCGCCATTCTTCAATTTATCCACATCCTAAGTATTATGCTCAACTCCTCACTCCCACCCCCATATCCAATTAGTTGCCATGTCCTATCATTTTTATCTTCATAATACCTCTCCAATATGACCCCTTCTTTCCTCTGACACTGCTACCACCCAAGGGAAGGCCTTCATCACCTCATGCAAGGATTATTGCCTAGAATTCAGCGCTTCTTAAACTGTGGGTCACAACAACTCCACGGGTTGTGACCCACAGTTTAAGAAGTGCTAATTGGTCACCAGTGGAAAAAGTTTAAGAAGCCCTAGCTTAGATAATCTCTCTCCCTCCCTTTACTATCTCTCCTCTCTCCAATACATCCTCCTCTCAGTAGTCAAATTTATCTTCCTAAAGCACAGGTCTATGTCATCCTCTCCCCCCATGAATCTTTATTACCTCAAGGATCAATTATAAAATACTCTGGTGTTTGGAGTCCTTCATCACCTGGCCCTTTCCTATCTTTAGAGTGTTCCTATACTTATTCCTACCATGTACACTACAATCCAATAACACTGAGCTCCTTAACTCTATAATATAATAATGCTATATACAATAGCCTTTCTTGATCCTCCTTAATGCTAGTCCCTTCCCTTTGTTGTAAATTTCTCATTTGTACATAGTTGTTAGCATACTGTCTTCCTCATTAAACTAGGAGCTCCTTAAGAAGAGGGACTATTTTTTTGGCTTTCTTTGATTTCCTTGATTTAGTGAGGCTTAGCACAGTGCATGACACATAGTAGGTACTGACTTGAATTGACTTTCAAAAAAGCAGAACAAGTAAAACTGTCTTCTTAGGGGAGTTGGGTAGGGTGATGTTTTTAAATTTTGCTGAGAAGACATTTGGGACAAGGTAGGAAATGTTTTTATATTTCTATTTAAATATGGTTAGTGCACTGGAACTAGAACAGGAAGTTAATGATCTGTTTTAGACTCAAAGTAATGTAGACCCTGCTTTCTCTAACGAAAACTGGTAATGATCTTTGAAACATCTTTAACACTGGATGATTTTACACTGAAAACTGGAGTAGATAATGAGTAAAAAGTCTGAAGCACTAAAACCCATCAGGCATGATAACAGTATTAGTGGCAGCAACAATGAGCATGAGGTTTGATAATAACTAAAACAGTTACAGTTATTGTCTTTTTAAGAAAAATCTAAATCTCCAGCCATGCCCGACAAGCCCAAGTCCTTGATCTGCATATTGCCCAATGCCAGCCTCTACATGGATATCCCAGTGGTACCTCAAACAACATGCTACAAATCATATCTATTGTCTTCCCCTCTATTCCTCTTTCTCTTCCTGATTTAACAAATCTTTTCAGGAATATGTTTGAAACCTTGATGTTATCTTTGAATCTTCCCTTACCTCATATCCAATAAGTTGCCAAGTTTTGTTAATTCTACCACTATCCCTCACATTCATCCTATACCTCTCTATTTCCACTACTACTACCCTAGAATAAGTTTTCATTACTGTCTACCTGGATTACTATATTAGCCTACTAAGATATCCTACTGCCTCTTTTCTCCCTCCCATCCAATCCATCCTTCATACTGTTGCCACACTAATTCACAGACCTGACTATATCACTCATTTGCTCAAAAACCTTCAGTTGCTCACTACTGCCTACCAAATAAAGTTCAAATTCAAAGACTTCCACAACCTGGAACTATTCTACCTTCTTAGATTTACTCCATATTACTCTTCTCAACTTTTTCTCTCCCCAGTACTTTGCAGAGCCCTCTGCACTTTTTAAATGTTTATGAAATTTCATGTTTATTGAATTATTGTAATTTCTGAAGCCAAACATAGGATTATCAATCTTCTTCTTACAAATTACCAAAGATTAAGGCAATAACAAATAGTCACTATATATAGACTGAAATCCATCACCAAATATACTTAAGGAAATGTTCATTCCTTTTTATCCTCTGAACCAAGAGCATTGCTATAGCCAACACAAAGAAAAGTGAGGGGCTACTACTGGCCATTACCCTTCCTTCAGTTCTGCAGTAACCAAAATGAAGATAATACTTTAAAAAATTATCTCTCTTAAAAATTACATATCAATTTATGGAACATAAATGGAAACTCAAGATATATTTTTCTTAACATATTCAAAGATATTTCATCCCAGGATATCAGGAAATTTTTCCTCAAGCTGAAATTTTACCAAATTAAAATTTAATATGAGAATAGTATCACATCTAGACAAAATACCATGTTTCATTTAATCATGTTTTCTTACCTGTAGGATCCCAAGTTATATTGTGTGCTATGGACTCCAAGAAAAATTGACCACTTTTCTGCCACTGATTATATAATTCCTAAAAATTCAAAGTAATGATTAAGATGAGCTTTATTGGCATCTCCTTCCACTCCTCAACAAATGTACAAATTTGATTCTTATTCCCATTGCAAATGGAATCTTTGCAAAGAAGAGACATTCAAATAATTCGGTGAGCTAAAAGTAAATGAGATGAAGGAACCAATATACATATGGCCTACTCCCGGAAACTCACCCATCTTCCTTTCATACTATTCCAAACTCCATACTACTAAAACTCCATACTATCATTTCTATCCCCACCATAGAAACAACTGAATGTGGAACAACAGGACATAATCCTTTGGACATTATTCCCATAAGTTGCTTCACATTCAGACATTTAATTTTATTATACTGATGTTCATCTGTTTAATGAACATCTAAATTTAGTCATTAATTCATCTCTATGATTCTCATATTCAGGACAATTTGTTCATGTTAAGTTATAATTCATCACCAAGAGGCTATTAGAGTAGAACTAATAAAATAAAAAATAGAATCCAGAATAAGAGAAGTTGTAAAAGCTTAATTTAAGATTTCCCATTCATAAAAGAATGTTTTAAGATCTATAGCCACAAAGATCAAATGATACTGCTTTTTTGTGAGGACCTAAATGTTTTCTCTGAGACTTTCTTCTAAAGTAACTGGATTATCATACCTTTCCAAGTCAACTGGTTTCCATCTATAACAGCCTAATCTCTGTATTAAATACACATTTATTGCCACTTCTGGAGTCTAAACTATTTCTCCAATAAAGTAATTGCTTTTCCTTCAATCTTTCAAAACTACTATCAAAATCACCAATTATGTGCACTCAGTAGAGAAAGACAACATAATGACTACTTCTTTTATTTAATTGATACTTTATTTCATAAAGACATTTTACATAATGAAAACCTTTTTAAATGGCTGTTTATTAACTTTATATTATTATAAATTCTTCCATCATCTTGCATAATGGAAAGACCAATGACCTAAGAGTAAAAAGACTTGGATTTTAGTCTAAGGTCTGCCACAAATTAGGTTTATGATCTTGGAGAAACTCACTAAACTTCTCTAAATCTCCATTTCCTTAAAATGGAGTTAATATCACCTAAAGAGATGCTGGATAAAATGATTTGAAATAAATAAAGCCCTATGTAAATATAAGGTATATTATTTTATCTGACAATGATCCTTCATGTTATTTTGGAAATTTCAAGTTTCATCCTGAAGAGAGCTAGGAAAAAATTGGTCACTTATCTCTGTCATCCTCCTTATTTATAAAATCATTATATGCAATCCTGAAATCAGCTAAATAATCCCAGTTCTATTTGTTAAAGGTCTGACTTTTCACTTTGTGTAAGCCATTCCTCTTCTTTACCACACTTTGAAGCCTACTACAAACAAGAATCTGTTCATAAGTAATTACAAACTATAATAAAGGCAAGAAGAAAGAAACTTGAGTGTGTTCAATATTTCAAGGTGTATCTTTGAAAATGTCATAAAGGAAGTAGAAATGAAAATGAACACACTAGACCAGATTATTGTTACTTTGCAATTACTATACAGCTTATTGCTAAATTTTGGTTTACCAAGTATTCAAATGCTTACCAATAAAATAACCAAAGAATCAGCAGAGTCAAAATAATTTCAAGATAGCTCATCTGAATTAGTTTACAGCTGTAGTAAATGAAAATTACATTTAAGCAAATGTTTAATATGCCCTTAACAATACAGAAATCCAGACCCTATTTATTATTTTCCTAAATGTTGGTTCATACACTGTGATTCATACAAGATTAGGAAAAGAATCTAATAAAAAAAAGAAATTTTAAACCCTAAAAGAAAAAAAATGATAAACTGCTTACCACATTAGAAGTGTTCTTTTGTTTCAGTAGGTTAACTGGTTCAAAAACACAGATAATGTTTCCATATGATGCTGCAATCTTGAAGGAGAAAAATAAAAATTAATATGTAACAAGACAAAGAAATTTTAATTACATTTTTATGCAGATCGCTAAAATGTCTTCAGCTTTATTCACTATAACCTTCCAGCAGAGAAAAACACCTAAGCTTTCTTAGAATTAAAAATAACATATATAATAACAGTAATATTGTATGAAGATCAACTGTGAATAATTTAGCTATTCTCAGAAATACAACAGTAAGTGAAATATGGTATTTAGAATATAGTTCATAATGCAATTTATTATTCTCTCAAATAAATTTATTTTAAGTCATTACGAATGTATAAATCAAAGCTCATGCCTGGGATGGCATTTTTTTTCAACCACCCCTCAAAAATTTCCTTCTTTTAAAATGAAGCAATACATTTCCAGAGGCATCTTCCTTTAGTATACCACAAAAATAGAGTCTGAAAAGGAACTTAGATATCATGTGGTACAATTCTGTCATTTTTCTCATGTTTGAAAAACAAAAACAAAGAACTGAGATCTTGAGAGGTCAAGTACTTTGTTCAAAGTCACACAGTTAGTGGCAGTCTCCAGGGTTCACAGACTATGAACTTTAGAGTCTTATCCTCTTCATTTTACAGAAGAAGGAAACCAAAGGCCAGTGAGAAGGGACTGTCTAAAGTTCATGCAGCTAGTTATCCAGGGCTAGATTCTAGTGCCCTCATTTCCCCACATATTAGAAGAAACTACCTTGATAAACTGCTCCAACCCAAATTTAAAACTTCTTAAATTAATCAAATCTCTAGCTTCCACACTGACTATCCTATTCTAAGACGAATCCCAACAAAATTATTCACACTAAACTGTCCTGCCCCTATCTAATCCTTTGACCTCTTAAGACCCCCTGAAATTTTTTTTTTAATTTTTTTTTTTTTTGGTGAAGCAATTGGGGTTAAGTTACTAGTGAGTGTCAAGTGTCTTGTCTGAGGCTGGATTTGAAATGTTAAATCTGTTAAAAAAAAACAAAAGAATCTTTAAAATTACACAAATTGTGTTTATCCTTCATTTGTAGCAATGTTTACTCAATATGCCTTTTCCTACTTTCATTTAGTTTTGAAAAGTAAATTCTCTGAAATGGCAATTTTACTTTCTCCCTTCAACTGCTAATTGTTCTTCATAAATAAACAAGTACATTAAACTAGGCATCATTTGAGTTGGATTTTATTTATAAAGCAAAAAAAATTTCATCAAGATAGAAGTTAATGCATATAACTCATGTTATGCAAGTTGGTGTGGCCTAAAAGTGCCAAACTGAATTTGGTCAAAGTTGTAAAACTCTAAAGAAAAATAAGTAAAATGAAAAATGCAATTTAATATAGGAAATCTATATTTCCTCAATATATATTATGGAATATTTGCTTAAATGGCAAGTTATCTAAATCAATGTAACAATACAAAGTGAACAATTCATCCTATTCTTACCAACAGAACCAAGTCATAATCTACTCTATGACTTATATTTCATTCACAACTGAGTCATATCTACCTTATGACTTGTATTTCTTTTTTCCATGAAGATCCTTTGCTACTTAGGCAAGGTACATTTAATTTCAGACTGTAAGTCAGATCTAAAATAGCTACAAAATATAAATAGCTATAAAATAACAATCTCCCTCCCACTTCCAAACTGAAAAAACTTCAGCTATAGACTAGGCAATATATTATGTCTGTTGTATATGGACGATCAAACAAAAACAAGTTTGAGCAAATAAGATTTTTGCAGGGACAGCTACAAACAATATACTAACAAATGAACGTGCAGTAATCTGCTTCAATAGAATGATTGCCCAACTGATGAATTCATTGAATTTTAAGCATGGGTTCAAACTAGCAGAATTTGCAAATAAGAAAATTTAAAGTTAATATTAGTAAAAGCTTCCTAATGATTAGAGCAATCCATAAGTGAAAAAACATCTCTGATACTAGCTGTGTTGTGTGACCCTGGGCAAATCACTAAATCTCTTTATAGCTCTATATCTATATCTCAGGGCACTTATCTACTAAGTACTAAGTATTTAAATGGATTACCTCCCTCTAACAATGAGAGTTCCTCCACCTCAAGGTGACAAAATCTCAGATCATTCTGTATTCATGTTTTCCAGTATGAATGTACAGCATGAAATAGAAAAAGAACCTGGTAGGAACACTGTGGTAGGTGGTATTATACATTCCTCCACAGGCCAAAGCCAGTATTGAAAGAGCGATATAGTACCTAAACCAAGGGTGGGGAACCTTTGGCCTTGAGGCCACATGTGGCTTTCTAGGTCCTTGGGTGCAGCCTTTTAACTGAGTCCAAGTTTTACAGAACGAATCCTTTTATTAAGGCAATTTGTTCTATGAAGTTTGGATTCAGTCAAAGGGCTGAATTTGAGGATCTAGTGGGCCACATGTCCTAGACTCTAACTTCATGATTCAATATGAGATTTTTTAATGTGAATTTTGGTGCAAGCCAAAGAATAAAGGGAAAAATTTAAGTCATTTTAAATTAGGGGCTCTACAGTCAGGGAATATCTATCCAGCAATAAAAGAGGTACTTAACAGAGAGACTTCTCCCTTAAAGTACCTCCCCTATGTGGATTCCATGCATTTGCCAAACAACCTTCTTTTGGCCTTCATGTGGTTTCCCAATAGACTGTCCAGTTATTAATGAAATCTCTTTTTGTGAATTAACTTCCTGACATAAACTAGTTTTAGGTGTAAGTCAATTTCCCCAGGGCTTGATTATCCTTACCAACACTGTCTAATATGTTAGGTTCATGGGGTAGCTAGGTGTTGCTGTGGATAGAGTATAAGGTTTGGAGTCAGGAAGACTCATCTTCATGACTTCAAATCTGGCCTCAGATACTTAGTATCTGTGTGACCCTGGGCAAGTCACCTAACCTTGTTTGGCTCAGTTTCTCATCTGTAAAATGATCTGGAAAACAAAGTGGCAAACCACTCTAGTATCTCTGCCCAGAAAACCCCAAAGGAGGTTATGAAGAGTCAGACAGTACTGAAAAAAAGACTGAAAAACAAATATGAAAGGGTCATAAGATTATACATTTAAAAGTAAAAGAGACTAATGACTATCGAATAGTCTAATAGATTATTTCCCTCATTTTTCAGATGAAGCAGTAACTCCAGGCCCAAAAAGATTAAGTATTTTACCTAAAGTCACAAAGATAATGAATTTCAGAGGAAGGGTTTGAGGCAAGGATTTCTAACTTCAAAACCAGTGACTTTTCCAATGTACTATGTCAGGATAGAAAAGGATGACTGGAGTGTAAATCTAGGTAACTGAGAATATAGTACAGTAGCAAACATTCCTATAGGGCTTTTCAGTTTTCAGAGCACTTTCTTCATAACATCCCTATGTAGCATTATCATCTACATTTTACTCATGCGAAAACTGAGCCTCAGAGAGATTGTGTCTTGCTCCAAGCCACATGACAAGTAAGTCTATGTCCAGTGTTTTTTCTGTCTCTGTTGCCCCTCTGGAAAACCTAACAAGGAAAATTCAGACAAACAGAACCAGAACAAATTATCAGGGTGTATGAAGGTGAGAATAATTTTGAGGTCTTTCCTGACCAAATTATTTACCTTGCTCCACCTATAACTATGCAAAACAGTAAGAGGTTAGTCATTAAGGATATAGACTAGGGTGACAGCAATAAACTGTAATGGATATAAGAAACATTTTCAGTGAAAGACAGGCGTGCTCCAAGTTTACTAAACTGTGAACAAAGAGTTAAAGTGGAAAAGGGACTCAGAGATTCATCTAGTTCAACCCCCTTTATCCTAAAAAAAGAGGAAGTTGAGGCTCAGAGACCTGAAGTTTCATATCTAGGGATAAGAGGTAGTGAAAATGTTAGCATATGAAACCCAGGCTTCTGGGATTCCAAGCTCAGAATTATTTCCATAGCACCACAAAATATAGAATAAGAGGGTAATAAAAGACAACTGAGGTTATGAACCAAAGTGACTAAGAGAATGGTGGCACAACTGACTTCATAAGGGGGAACCCAGAATTTTACTTAAATGTAATTCTTGGATCAGTGGAATAGGTAGGGTACATAAGACACAGTAGTCAAGGAATATAGTAATCTACTGTTTGATAAACTCAAAGACCCCAGCTCCTGGGATAAGAACTCACTATTTGACAAAAACTGCTGGGAAAACTAGAAAACAGCAGAAACTAGGCATAGGTCAACATCTTACACCATATACCAAAATAAAATCAAAATGGGTACATGATTCAGATACAAAGGCTGATACTATAAGTAAATTAGGAAAGCAAGGAATAGTTTACCTGTCAAATTTATGGAGAACAGAAGAATGTATATCCAAACAAGAGATAGAGAACATTATGAAATGCAAAATGGATAATTTTGATTACATTAAGTTGAAAAGGTTTTGTACAAATAAAGGTAATGCAACCAAGATTAGGAGGGAAGCAGAAAACTGGGAAAGAATTTTTACAACCAGTATCTCTGATAAATGCCTCATTTCTAAAATATATAGAGAACTGAGTCAAATTCCTAAGAATACAAGTCATTCCCCAGTTGATAAATGGTCAAAGAATATGAACAGGCAGTTTCCAGAGGAAGAAATTGAAGCTATCTATAATCATATAAAAAATGCTCTAAATCAGTATTGATTAGAGAAACACAAATCAAAACAACTCTGAGGTACCACATCATACCTATGTAAAAGCTAACATGACAAAACAGGAAAATTATAAACGCTGGAGAAGATGCAGGAACACTAATGCATTGTTGGTGGAGTTTGTGAACTGATCCTACCTTACTGGAGAGCAATTTGGAACTATGCCCAAAGGGCTATAAAAATGTGCATGCCCTTTGACCTGGCAATACCACTTCTAGGCTGTATCCTAAAGAGATGGGAAAAGGACCCACATGTACAAAAATATTTATAGCAGTTCTTTTTGTCGTGGCCAAGAACTGGAAACTGAGGGGATGCCCATCAATTGGGGAATGGCTGAACAAGTTGTGGTATATGAATGTAACGGCATTCTATTTTGCTAAAAGAAATGAGGAGTAGGCAGACTTCGGAAAAACCTGAAAAGACTTATATGAACTGACACTGAGTAAATTGAGCAGAACCAGGAGAACACTGTATACAGTAACAGCCACAGTGTGCGATGACTGACTTTGATGGACTTAGCCCTTCTCAGCAATGCAAGGACCTAAGACAACTTCAAAAGACTCATGATGGAAAATGCCATTCTCCTCCAAATAAAGAAATATGGAGTCTGAATGCAGACTGAAGTATACTATTTGCTCTCTTTTTTGTTTTGTTTTGTTTTTTCTTTCTCATGGTTCCTCCCATTCATTCTAATTCTTCTATACAACATGACTAATGTTAAAATATTTAATAAGAATATATATGTAGAGCCTATATCAGATTGCACATCGTTTGGGGAGGGAGAAGGGAGGCAGAGAAAATTTAACACTTATGGAAGTGAATGTTGAAAACCAAAAATAAATTAATTAAAAAAATAATTCTTAAGCATCAACTACTTATAAATAGGTATATTATAAAGGGTGTATGTAAAAGAGAAGAAACAATGTTTCAATGGGATCTACATAATCAAATTCATTTAAAAACCAAGACTCTTCATCCCTGACCCCAAACACAGAGGTGCTCTTTAGAAATGGAAGCATCAGCATTTTAAATTAAATGTCTATTGTTTCTCTACTACTACAGGCAGTCTATAACTAGGCCAGGAGCAAAGTATCTCAGAACTCAGTAGAGACAGTTCTTATTTTACATAAATTCGAATTATGCAATTACTTTATGTAAAGAATTTGGAAAGAAATCTGCATTCCAAAAAACCCGCACCTATGTTAACTTTACAGTCAGTGTTTTCTCTCTGCCCCTGCCTTCCTACTCCCCACCCTTTACCCCCCCCTCAAAAAAAATCAATGACAACAACAAAAAATCTTTCCAAGTGAAAATAGAAGAACAGACAGGCAAAGCCACCTCCACAGCTTGAGACCTCAGGTGCCAAGGAGATTTTTGCTGTCCCACCACACATGGCTGTCTCCCATCCCTCTTGTCTTCTGTCTGTGTTTGTGTCTGGCCCCCATGTATCTGTTCCCTCCTTTCATTCTTCCTCTAGGTCAGGCCAGGCCCCAAAGTGGCTAGTCCTGCTTTTGCTTCTCTGTCCCCAGGCCCCACATCTTTGAATGGTGTGCAGGCTACAGCCCTCCCTCCACTGGATGTATGGCTAGAATCCTGACTCCTTCCTTCACTCACTCCCTCCCTCACATCCATAGCAAATCTGGATTTAGTAAAAATCACTTTATGTAGAGGTATGTGGAATGGTCCACTAGACTGTAAGGCTCCTGAAGGGCAGAGATGGTTTGCTGAATTGTTAAACTGAATTATTTTTGGTTTTTTAGGCATTATTGTAATGGGGTGGAGGGGTCTAGAGTACACTTCTGAATCTTCAGAGTTAATTAACCTAATCCTGATTAAAAAGCAACTTTTGCGCTTACTCCTCCTTAATCCTAGTGCCATAAGAGATTATCACCAATTTATCCCTCTCCTTAAACTCCTTAAGAGCAGGGACAGTGTTTTGCATTTCTTTCTATCCTCAGCACTTAAAGCATAATAAACGCTTGCAGTGTTACATTCCTCAATTCGAATTCACAGAATTTGTATCAGTACAGATGGCTATTTTAACTTTATTCCAACCTGACATAAGCATTCAATTTTTAGAATATATGCTTCACTTGTATTTCAATACAAATCCAAAGTTATACAGAGATAAAGGTTGTCTGTCCTCTAGAAGTGACAAAGATAGCCTCTGCCAAAATTATACTTTTGCCCTGTGGCTCAGTGTAAAGAGCCAATGAAAAAACGATTAAGCACTTGCTCAGGATCTTTCCAGAGGTTCACCACCCCCCTCACCCCATAACCTCCAGAGTTCCTCCACCAGTCTCCCTGGGGAAAAAAAGTACCTATACTTGGCCCTGCTATCTCTGGAACCCCTGTTGGAAATAATGAGCTTCTCTCCCACCCACTATTATCCCTATGGCTTCTCCTGTTTCTCTCCCTATCCCAGTAATAATCACAAACATGTAGGAGGAGAAAACTGTCCCCTGCTCCATCCTCAAATTCTCAGCCCGATGTCCCTCAACTCAACTACCATATCTACCCCAGTCCAATCTTGCCTATCTCTTCCATGCCAGTTCCATAGTGAACAAACTCCCCTTTATCAACTCATTCTTTCTCTCATACTTCTTCCACCTATCAGAACTCAGAGACCTGGTTTTTCCCCTGATGACCCTGTGACCCTGGATATCCTTTAGAATACTAGCTGTACCTTCTTTTTTACCATAGGTAAAAATTAGTCCAGGAGGGGTAATCAGAATACTCTTGCTCTCTACTCTCACTTCAGGTTCTCCCTTTGTTTCATTCACTTGATAACTTTTCCTCTCCTGAAGTCCACAAATTAAAATTTTCCACCCAATCCAAATTATAAGACTCATCAAAGTAATTCCACTTCCTTTCTCAAGTTCAGCACCAGGTTTACGATTTTGATCTCCTCTCAAACTCTTTCCTGACTTATACCATGGGACTTTAATAGGCATGTGGATGCTCCCTAACTTTCCATTTCCTTTATCTCCTTCCTTAAGTGTCGTGCCCTACTCCTTCATTCTTCTTCAGCCACATAAAGGAATGGGTCACACGCTAGATTTTGCCATTACCCATCTTCCACTTCCCTAATTAGAAATTCTAATATTCTCCTATTTGCCCATAACTTCCAAGCATTCCACCTCTCCCTTTGCTTCATGCTTCCCATACCTGTTCTATTGCCTAATCAAAATCTCCATTCCCTCTACCCCTCAGTACTTTCTCAGGCCACTACCCACACATGTTCCTACTTCACTTACCTCACTCTCCAACTTCAACCAAGAGTCAGCCATATCAACTTTACACTGTCCTCTGCTCTTGAAAATCCCTACCTGGCCCCCTTTCTACCTTCTCTTCCCAAACCTCAGCCCTGAATTTCTCCCAACAGATTCTTTCACCTCCTCTACTGCTACTTGTAAACTGTTGAATGGAAGCTGGAGATCCCACAACCAAGATGACTAGGTACTGGATTTATTAAAAATTCATGCTATCCAATCACAATTGGACCTTCACTGTTGTAAGGCACTCTTTTCATTTCTTCCTAATTGATTCCCTTTATCATTCTCCACATAAGTGATTCCAAATATCTTTCCTGATAAAGCCCTTTCTTTATACTCCCTCCCCTCCCAGCTGAGGCTCTAGCCTCTTACTTTACCAAAAAAAAAAAAAAAAAAAGGCATTCAACATGAGCTTCTGGTTCACCTCAAAATCCCTTGATACCAACTCCCACTCTCTCTTCATTTTCTCTAATCTGGAGGAGAGGTGACCCTTCGCCTTGCAATGGTCAACCCCTCTACATAAACACTTGATCCTAACTCATCCCACCTTCTTCATAAGGCTGTATCTTCAATCATGCCCCGCCCCTTAACTTCTACCTATCAACTGCATTCAAACTTTTCCAAGTCTCTCTCCCATCCTTAAAAAACATTCACTACTAGACCCTACCATTCCCTCAAGCTGCTGTCCAATATTTCCCCTCCCTTTCTCAACCAAATTCCTTTAAAAAGCTATCTGTAACTCTGATCAATGAAGAGAATCAATGAGAACAGAAGTGATGGACTTAAGAATGCAGAGACGTATTTCAGGGACACAGCTAACTCAAAAGTTTGTTTTGTTTGACTGTACATATTTCTTATAAGTTTTGACTTTTTTTCCCCAATGAGAGGGAGAAAATAGATTTTTGTTAAATTTTCAAAAAATAAACGGGGCCAACTTTAATTTGTTTTTTGTCTGGATATTCCTAGCACCTAGCATTGTGCCTTGCACATAGTGCTTAATAAATGTCAATCAAATAGAGCTTAATTTTTATGAAATAGTTAATAACCAAAATTATTCCTTAAAAATTTCTTGGAAGGAAAGAAGTATAAGTTGTATACACTGAATTTTTCCATTTCCTCTCCTTTTACTCATTCCTCAACTTTTTCTAATCTGACTTTAGACTTCATAACTCAACTGAAACTGCTTTCTCCAAATTTACCAATAATTTCTTAAATGCCAGTTTCCTCAGTCCTGATCCCTCTTGATCTATCTGCTACATTTGACCCAGTCGACTACCGTTTCCTCTCTGGATCTGCATGAAAGTATATCATTCCTGGCTCACCCCCTACCTGTCTGACCACTCTTTCTCAGTCTCTTTCCTGTCCCAGAGACATCTTAAACCTAACATATCTAAAATCAAATTCATTATCTTCACTCCCAAATCCTTGCTTCTTCCAAACTTCCCTATTTCTGGCGAAGTCCTCTTGGGCTTCAACGTTTGCAACCTTGACATGATGTTGAGTTCCTGACTCTCCCTCACCCCACATATCCAAGTAGCTGCCAAATCTTGCTCTACCTTCACAATATTTCTCACATCTGACCCATTCTCCTTAGTTCAGACCACCATCACCTCTCACACAGATTATCAGAAGAGCCTTTTAACTGATTTCCAGGACTCAAGACTCTCACACTCTGGTCCATCCTACACATGCTACCAAAGTAATTTTGCTTAAGTGCCAATTATGACTATGAGATTCCCAAACTCAGCTAGCTCTAGTGGCTTCCTACTGCTTCTAGGATAAAATATAGACTCCGCTGTTTAGCTTTTAAGAATATTTTGAAAGAACAAATTGTGCCAATTGATAGTATTTTTTTTATCCATGAGGCAAAGAAAATGGAGACAGTAGGAAGAAAAATTTTATTTCAAAGTAAAATTATGACATTTTGCATCAACTGACATGACTGGTCCTTCCAGCTTTAAAGTCCTATATCAACTGCTTACCATTCCAGCCTTGATGGATGTTAACGCCTGAATTCCGTACTCTAAGATCTGGCAAAACTAGCCTTGCCTCTCTTACTTAGCACAGTCCATCTCCCTTCTTTGTGCTTTTATCTTTTATTTGTGCTGTCTATCCCCCATTCCTGGAATATATTCTCCCTTAACTCCACTTCAGAGTCTTTCTCTTCCTTTAAAATGTAGCTAAAGTGCCATTTTCTACATGAAACTCTTCCTGATTCCCATAACTGCTATTGCCCTCTCTCCTAAACTACTTTGGATTTAATTATTTTGTGTATTTTTATTTTTTAACTTCCTACTATGTGTACTTAATGTCCTCCCCTATTAGAATACAAGCTCAGCATGAACTAAGAATTGTTTCACTATTTGCAGTTGTATCTCCAGAGCCTAGAGCAGTAGCTGACACAGTAGATATTGTACAAAGACCTGACTGACTGATTGAGGGGCCTGTGATTCCTTTGGTATAGAGAACATACCAGGTGAATTAATTCCTTCTATCAATGCAGGTAAAACATCATCTCTACAAAACTCTTAGAGAGTTTTCTACACAACTTAGAGTGACTTGCTTGGGGTCACACAGCCAGTTATTTATCAGAGATAAGATTTGATGCTAGACCATACTAACTTTAAGGATGGCTTCTCTATATACTTCACCATGCTGTCTCTCATGCTCTTTTAGTAAAGGACTAAAGACTGATTTCTTATTTCTCTTTCAATTAAAATTCATTTTTATAACAATATTTATCCTTACCTGCTCAGTATACTCAAACATATTGTTCCTCTATACCACATAAAGTATTATTTCTCTATACAACTCGGAGAGGGTAACCATAAAACAATTACAAGTGAATATGTCAGTCACGAAGCTGAATTTAAGCCAGGGCTGTCCAAAATGTGGCCCACAGTGCGATTTTATGCAGCCTGCCTACGGGTTTTAATTTTCACAAGTGAAAAAATAAAATAATTTGCATGGAATGCATGTTAGATTTTTTAATTCCATCACTTAATAAAAAATCTTATCGATGTTAATTTTCTTTGGTGTTTTTAGGCAGTATTATAGACAGAACATATCACACAAAATTTTCAATCGATCTGTGGGATGTATTCCATCTGTACGATTATTACTACTCAGTATACACCTACTTTTATACTGTTGTGTAGTAGCTTTGTTGTTTTGTGTTTACTTTTGCGCCTTTGCCTGTCATATTGATGCCTGTCATACTGATGATGGGTGTTCCCCCACTTTCTATTAGTGTACTGTATTTTTTATTCTGTGTGCAGCCCTGGAATAATTATTTTATTTTAATGCGGCCCTAAGGTAACCTAAGGTTGGACAGCGCTGTTCTAAGCCATTCAAATTAATTCCGATCAGGCAAAGAAATTTTCATATACAATAGACTTGCATGAAAAGTAAGGCATAAAATCAATCAGATATACATGCTTTGAAGCTATTAAGTTACAAAATACACCAATAATAAATTCAAAATTTTTATATTTTTTATACATACCTTGCCTTGTTGCATTGAACAATCAACGCATCCTACTTGAATGTTCCCATGCTTAGCTCCAGGGATTATCTGTAACCTTTCAAAGTTACTTCCCAGTATTACTACATCACATCCAGAAGCATAAGCCTTTAAAAAACAAAACACAAGCACAAAAAGAACCTTAATAAGTCATGTATTACTTCAAATTACTAATCAAAAAACAACTGAAAATTAAAACAGCTTTTAGGTTTCCCCTCATGCTCAGCAAATTGGCAAAGATGAGAAAAGCCAGGAATAGTCAATATTGGATAGGTTATGGAAAGATAAGCACATTAAAACATTGTTGGTGAAACTGTGAATTGATCCAACCATTCTGGAAAGCAATTTAGAATTATGATAAACAAAATGATTAAGATATCATACTCTTTGACACAGAGAGCCTATTGTCAATTATATATCCCAAGGTCAATGATTAAAAAAAAAAACATGAAGAAGAAATGGCCCATACACACCAAAACATTAATAGTAGCATTTTTTTTTTGTTTGAAGTTCCAGCAAAGAACTAGAAATAATCGGGTAATAGCAAAATAGGGGTACATAAATGAAAAGGAATGTAACTATGCCTTAAGAAATGATGAGTGTTATGAATACAGAGAAACATGGGAAAGTGGACACAAACTGATAAAAAAAAAAAGATGGCAAAACTAGGAAAACAGTAAACAAAATGTCCAAAGAATGTAAATGAAAAGAACAACAATAAGTTGAAACTGAACTCAATGAAATTATAATGATCATGCTTAGTCCACAAAGAAAAGATATAAGAATGTACCTCCCTTTCTTCTTGGAAGACGTGGGGAACTATGGGTATGGGACATTTAAAAAAAATGAGTTGGTTTGTTTTGTTGAACAGCAAATGCACAGGGGACACAGCCAATGGGAAAACAAAGAGATAGGAAATCTAGGTGTTATAAAAAACAAAAGATAACAATAAAAGTCCATTAGAAATTAAAAAAAAAATACTACCTGGAAAAAAATAAGATCATTAGCCTAGGGGACTAAGCCTAGAATCAAGGATCTAAGTTCCCAGTGAAATAAGACTTAAAAGATCAATGTACAAGTAGAGGGGTTGGGCTGGCCTTAGTGAAGAAAAGGTCTACCTCCTCAACAACTGGAATAAAGAAGAAGGTGATGTCAAGGAGTTCTGAGATGTACAGAAAGGTAGAAGAAAGAACTCAGGTGAACAGTCTATATTTTCTCATTAAAGGCAAAGATTTCTGCTGAAGTCTGGAACAACAGTTTTGGAAAAAGTGACAGATAATCCATTAGGGAAAAGTAGGGATTTGATCCCTTTAAAGAGGTCCTTGTTGAGATCAGATAACAAATTTATAGTGGACCCAATTAATCAGGCTGTGATTTCACCCAGCATCATTCAGTCATTTCCATTTCCATAATAGCTTCCTCTTCTCTCCATTCATATATCTACCACCCTAGGCCAGGCCCTTATCTTCTCTCACCCAGAATACTACAATAGCTGTCTAACTGGCATCCCCACCTAGTATCTCTCAGCACTCTGACATCCAGTTAATCTATCCTCTGCACAGATACCAAAGTGATTTTCCTAAAGCACAGATCTGACCATATCATACAACCCCCTCCCCATATAGTACTCAACAAACTCCTTATTACACTGAAGATCAAATATAACCTCTTCTGAATTTAAAGCTTTTCACAATCTGGACCCATCCTCCCTGGCCAAGATGATGCATTATTTCCTTTCATGCTCTCTACAATCCAGCCAAAATGGCATTTTTGCTGTTCTTCACAAATGACACTATCTCTTATCTCCAATGCATGTACGACCTTATCACCATCCTACTCAAGAGACTCCAAGGGATCCCTACTGCCTAGGATCATATACAAGCTCCTTTTTTGGCATTTAAAGTCCTTCAAAACCTGGCTCTAGCCTACCTTCCCAACCTTATTACAATACTTATACAATACTCCCTATTCTACATGATAGCACCTTTCCCACAAAAGTGACTCTGTGTTCATTTTATATGGTTTTAAAAATATATTCTGTATTTGTACATCTTCTCTCCCTGCCACGCCCCCCCCCCCTTTTTAGAATGTAAACTCCTTGAAGGCAGGGACTTTCTCTTTGAACCTACAACAATATCTAGGAATACAGTAAGTGCTTAATAAATGTTTGATGAATGAATGCTTTTTTAAAAAAAATTTCCTTCCAATATTCACTAGTCAGATACAATTATAATGACAAAAATACCATATTAACAACTTTAATTTTATTTTATTGTATTTTTCCATTTACCTTTGTCATTTTGTTGAAATTCTTCTCTTGTAAATCATTACCATGTTTCCTGTAGTTATTATTGCCTGTAATTACTATTTAAGTTACCTTGAAGTGACTTTAAAAATAATAAAAATGGGACAAAAATAAGGCGGATGCGGACCTGAAGTAAAAGTTATCTGAAAACTACACTTACAAATTAGCACATTCCTTTGTGGTTTAATTTAATCAGTACACAGAAATAATTTATTAAGGGTTTAGTATTCATGAGGCACAGTACTAAACACTGAGGTACAAAAGGTTCCTGCTCTCAAAGAGCATTCAAATTAACAAGGGAAAAAACATTTAAAAAAGCAGGTACATACAAGATATGAACACAGTTCTAGTAGTTAGAAAAATGATGACAAGTCTCATGCATAAAGTGGGATTTGAAATGAGCCTCAAAGGAAGCCAGAAAAACTCAAAAGAGATAAAGGAGGGCATTCCAGGCATGGAAGAAAGGCACAGAAGATGGAGAGTCAGGTGCTAGGAACAGCAAATAGGTCAACATAGCTAGATGGGAGGGTAAGTAGATGAGTGTAAAGCCAAGTCAACAAGTACTTATTCAGCATCTACTACATTAGGCAGTGTTAAACTGTGGGAATACACTAAAAGGCAAAAATAGCCCCTGCCCTCAAGCTCACAATATAATAGGGGAGACAGACAACGAGATATATAAAGAACAAATAGGAGATAATCTCAGAAGCAAGGACTAAGGAGGACAGGGAAAGGTTTCTTTCAGGAGGCAGAATTTTTGCAGAGACTTAAAAGAAACAAGGAAATCCGGAAGGGAGAGCCTTCTAGGGATGGGGGATAGTCAGTAAATATGCACAGTCAGGAGATGGAATATCTTGTTCAAGGAACAACAGGAAAGCCAGAGTCGTCACCGAATCTTAAAGTGTTAGAACACTGGAAAGATAGGAAGAACCAGATTGTGAAGAGCTTTAAATGCTAAATAGAAGCCTTAGTATTAGGTAACAGGGAGCCACTGGAGTTTGTGGAGATCAGATAACAAATTTGTAGTGGACTCAATTAATCAGGTTGTGATTTCATGGAGGGGGGGGGGGCCGGGAGATGACTTCCTAAAGACCTATGTTTTGAGAAAATCACTTTGGCCACCAATGACCCAAAGTGAAGATAATACAGAAATTACTACATAAATATTACTTTAGAATTCTCTAGATTTGATTAGTTTGATCTTTTAGAACTGATACATTCTTCTAGAGTGTATCTTCTAGCATTGATACCTTAACATCTAAAAAAACTGTTACCCCTAGAATATATGCTCTAGAATTGATACATTAACATCTTAAAAAATTGCTATCCCTAGAACGTATCCTCTAGCATTGACACATTAGCATTTAAAAAAAACTGTTACCCCATACACTTTCATAACATCAATTAACATGAAGATTTCCACATGAAAGAACTGAAAGAGGATTTTGTAACAAAATTCTATTACAAATAGCTTACTGTTTTCATGTTAGTTTTAAGGCCACCTTGCTTGTCAGTACCTCCCCTCAACTTCCTTTTGTTCTCTTCCCTGTTCAAATGCTTCAATGACTTTTCTTTTTTTAATATCACTATCACTTAGCTCCTCTTCCCTCAATCCTCCCCTAATTTTTTTAAAGCCCTTATGACTAATAAACAGGGCTACACAAAACAAATCCACATACAGTGTTTAAAAATGCATTTCACAACAGCACAGGAGGTAAGTTAAGTAAGTTTCATTATTAGTCCTCTGGATTTGTGGTTGGTGGCTGCATTTATCAGAGAGGACTTAAATCTTTCAAATTTATTTGTCTTTATCATATTGCTATTGTACAAATTGTTCTCCTAGTTCTCCTCAGTATAAGTTCATATAAGTCTTCCCATATTTCTCTAAATCCATCCTTTTCTTATTTCTCATCGCCAATAATATTCAACCGCATTTAAATACTGTAATTTGTTCAGTCATTCCCTAGTTGATGGATACAAATTATTTTCCAGTTCTTTGCTACAACAAAAAAGTACTGTTAAAAATGTTCTTTATACATGAGTTCTTTCTCCTTTTGTCCTTGATGTCTTTGGAATATAAGTAGTGGCAACAATGGGTAAAAAGGTTATTCACAGATTAGTGACTTTAGGAGCTTTGACAATACAAATTGAACAATTAGTAAACAGCTACTGAAATAGTGATAACATCTTTTATAAGAAGACAACTACCCCCAAAAGGTAATATTTAGTCAAGCAGTATCCTGGAGTGGAAAGATCATTTCAGGAGACCTGGGTTCAAAGTCTATGTCTGAAACTTGTGACCTGTGTGACTTGAGTAAAGTCACTTTTCTTCCCTGGTCTCAGCTAAGTAAAATGAAGTGGTTGGTTGGTCTGTTTATCTATAAAACTTGTTTTTTTTCTAATATTTTGATAACTGAATTTCAATATAATTGGTTTACTTGTAATGCTAAGTGTTTTATAGACTTAAAAACATTATTCCGAAAAGCAGTCTATAGGCATCAATCAGATTGTCAAAGGAGTCCATGACACCAGAAACAAAAACAAAAACAAAAAAAACCCAAATCCTTAAGTGGATAGGTGGATAGGTAATTAGACAGAAAGGCAGACAAAGCTGTCATTTATTAGATGTATGAATCTACAAAGCTACTGATTATTTGGGACAATCCTCTTTGTACACAATAAAAAAACATCCACTGTGATAATCATATATATTTAATAAATAAACCTTTGTTCACTTTAAACTAAATTCAACTAAACACTGTCAGAATCTGCTGTTGGAACAAAAGAGACTTCAAAGAAGAATTGGATGAGATACACAATGCTGATTCTCAACTCCTATGAATTCAGGGTAACAATATATAACATGTGATAAGCTTTATTTTACCTAACAGAAAATGCAAAGATCTACATATAAGCTGATAAAACAGTAAAAACACTATCACCCTCTCCAAAAGACCTGTATGCCTCAGCCAGGGAGTCTCCCAGACTTACACAGTACTACTCAGGGTTGAGATCAACCTTATGCCTGAAATTTTTTCTACTCAATCTAAAAAATGGATAACATATATGAATACACTATTACTTGATTGATTCACTAAATTTTTCTTAAAAGAAAGGTAGTTAGTAAGTTTTATATTTATATAGACATGTAATATACTAAGAATAAAAAATCTTTAAAGTATTTATAGTTACATATTTCTAAAAAAATCTATGACAATATTTTGCGTATTTCTTCTGTCTTGTTGTACAATGATCAAAATCATAAGCACTTCACTGCAGAACAGCTCACAGGATCAGAGATCTAGAGTTGTATTTTTTAAAGTTAAGGAAACTGAGACTTAAGAAAATTAAATCACTTGCCCATGGTCACACAGGTATCATAAATCAGAGGCTGGATTTGAATGTAGGTCTTCTGACTCTAAGGCTAATCCTTTTTTTTTTTCAGTGCTACTTCAGAACTGGCAATGAACTGCCCTATTTTATTTTTTGTTTGGTTTTTTTTTTTGGTGGGGGGAGGAAGGGCAATTGGGGTTAAGTGACTTGCCCAAGGTCACAACGCTAGTGTGTCAAGTGTCTGAAGTCAAATTTGAACTCAGGTCCTCTCCAGGGTCAGTGCTCTATTCACTGCACCACCTAACTGCCCCTGCCCTATTTTATTTTAACCCATCTAAGAAACAAAACATTTTAAAGCTCCAAATGGTATAAGAGCTTTTATGTGCTCTATGATCAAAAGACCTACAACACTAGAAGTTGTTTAAAAATAAATTAACAACTAATAATGTAACATATACATGAGAATAAAATATTTTTCAGAAGTTACGAATGAGGAAAGAGAGGTCCAGAAAAGTTAAATGGCTTGCCTAATGTCTCATGGGTAGTAGACATCACAGGTAGGATTTGAATCCAGGTCCTCTGACTGCAAATCCCAGGGCCTACCAATGACATTTTACATCAATTAACAAATATCTTCTAGCAACCATTATGTGACTAGCCACAAGCAGAAATGTTAGAAATAGACATTTAAATCAAATACAATACTGATCAACTTTGTACATAAGAACAAGAATCTCGAAGGTAAATAATGGTTGACCACAATCCAGTGCTTATTGGAAAGATCACTGGCCTAGGAATCAGAAAAACCCATGTTCCTTGTCCCACTTCTCCCAGTTTTTATGTAATTATAGGCAAATCATTTAATCTCTCTCAACTTCAGTTTGTCTTATCTGTAAAATGGTGAGGATGATAGTTGTATCTACTTTAAAAGGTTGTCATAAGACGTGTTTAGTTTTTCAGGGTAGTTTTTTTTTTGGTAAACTTATAAGTGCTGAATAAATGTAAGAGACTATTAAAGACATAAGAAAATTAGAGTTAATCATATCTACTTGTGTATTTTTGGTAGTAAACATATTACAAGAATTACTTAGAAAATGGTTAATTTTGTGAACCTTTTAGGGTAGCTAGGAGTCATGGATAAAGTGTCAGGCCTGGAGTCAGGAAGACTTATCTTCATGAGTTCAAATCTGGCCTCGGACATTTAACCAGCTATATGACCCTGGGTAAGTCACATAACCCTGTTTGTCTCATCTGTAAAATGAGATGAAAAAGGAAATGGCAAATTGCTCCAGTGCGTTGAACATAAATAAATGTTTTAATAAGTGTTTAGTGTTTATTGATGTTAAAATGCTTTAATAAATGTTTGTTGATTGAGAAGAATTAACACAAGTTGTGATTCTACTAATAATGTTGGAATTGACCTTTATATGCAAAAAATTTTTACTTAGCTGACACCAACTGGGAATGAGGTGAGGAGGACATTTATATTTCCCAGCTAAACGAAGCAATTTAAACACCAAACCATGCAAAAAAAATTTTTTTTCTTAATGGGAATCTTTCAAAAATAAGATTGCACAAATGTAGTTTCCTGGTTTAGTAAATTAAGCATATTTAATACTTCCACCTTCTTGATTCACCGGTTCTCAAAACCCTGCAATCCAACCCCAACATATTTCAAGATCATCAATGATCTGATAATTTTAGTGGCTTTTAAACTGACCTCTCAGCAATTTCTGACATTGTCATTATCTCCTAAACATTTTATCCTCCCTTGCTTCCAAGACATTGCTTTCTTTTAATATTTCTCCTATTCCTGCAACTTCCCTTTTCTTGGTGCCCTTTGCTGGATCTAGTCTACTTTCTTCCCACTAAATGTGGGCTAACTGCTGATCTCTCCAGTTCCTCCTCAGGTAATCCCATTCGTTCAAGATTATCTCTATGCAAATACTTTTCAAATCTATTTAACAGAAATCATTCCAATTACCCAGGTTTACACCTTAGAATCATTCTTCCCTCGGTTTCTCAACCTCCATATCTAATCAGCTGCCAAGTTTTGTTTGAGCTATGTCCAAACATTTCTTATTGCTATCCCCTTCTCTTCCCTCCTACCAAGACTACTGTTATAGTCTAATTGGTCTCCCTGTACCAGGTGCCTTAAGCCCTCTCTGATCAATGTTCCACAAATATATCAATTGATATTTGTATTTTTTTTTTAAGAAAAAAAGTTTATTATACTCCACGGCATCAAGCAGTTGGAATGGGGCTAGCTGACAAAGGATCAGGAAGATGTAGTGGGGCCAGCCTCAGAATTTCAACTTAGAGTAAAACAATTTACATGAGGGTAAGGCAATTTTGATTGGCAGACCTTTCAATGAGGATGTGGAATCAGTGTCTCTTAGCTGCTCCCCATTAGGGCATCATTGGGAGATGGAATTAGGGCTAAAGAGATGGCTCTAACCCTCAGGTGATGAGAGTAGTCTATAGGAGATGGGATTAGTCCCTAAAGTGACCCAAAAATTAAGAAAGGTTAAAACATGGGGGTAACTCAGATTGCCTCTGTCCCAATGGCTGACTTTGTATAATCCCCTTTGATGCTAACCATGCTCATAGTGCAGCACTACAATCCGACCTAAATAGTTCTTCTAACCTCAACTTCATCATCTTAATCTCTGCTGTTCATGCCAAATCAATTTGAGTAAGCATTAATGGCTACAAGCCAGGGGGCTTAAACTTGCAACGGGAAACAAGTATACTGTGGCCATGGGCATTATAAAGATCATAATCTCATGTTTACTTCAATGTCATAAAAGTTAAACAAACTTAATTAAACAGAATCATAATTCCATATCCTTTAAAGAGACAAACTATTGTTAAATTAGCCTTGTAGATAAACTAAGTCATGTTACAGATTAAACCACTTAGAGGGCTCACCTTGTACTAATCTGAGAGCGGAGATTTACATATCACAAAAGTCACCTAGAAAACTCAAATATCTGACCTTATCCTTTTAGTCAAAAATACCCAATGGATTCCAATTGTTTCTAGGATAAAATGCAAACTCCTCAGTCTGGCATTTAAAATCATCCACAATCCAGTTCCCCCTACTTTTCCAATATAATTTTACAATTACTCCCCTTCTCATAGTCTCTAGTCCAACCATCCTACATGTTACTGGTTGCTGTAGTTCATTCTTCATTTTCCAATAGGACTAATGACATCATGGGTGATTTCTTGACTTGAATGTGAATTGGATTTAAGTGAGGGAGAGCTGCACAAAGTCATCAGCCTCACTCTCTCTTTCAGTCATCAAAGTCCAGCAGTAAAACAAAAGTCAGGATGATTGGCGATGGCCCAGGACGCAATGGATGACCTTGGCATCTTCACCTTTGAAGTCTGACTAAATTCTAAGTGCTCCACATTGCCTACTTCAGCCTCCTTCATGGCTGTTGGAACAAATTGTGCTCATCTGCCTATTCGGCCAGGAGAATTATTTACATGCTTAGGATAGACATCCCCTAACTCACTAATGGATTTTGAGGCTTATGAGTTACCTTCTACCTGGTTTAGCCCATCTGCTGAGATGGTTTTACCAGAATGTGGCACGCAAAAGACCAAGGGTATATTTAGAAGAAATTCATGCTGGAAACAACAGAATACCATGGACGCTGAGGGATCAAAGTATAAGGTGTCTGGAGGATAGAAAGATTCTGAAGCCTGGAAAAAATATCAGACCTTATTAATAACAAAAACAATCAATCAAGAAAATATCAATGACTACTCTCCCATTTATACTCCCATTCTCTGTAGGTAGTTTTTGGTGGAAAAGTACTAAAGGTCAGGAGACACAGCTGGAAGGAATTTAGTAGGAAGTGATTGATATGTGAAAATAAAATATATCAATGCAAACAATTTTTAATCTACAATATCCTCTGTATCAATCTAGCTCAAGCTTGTCACCTGATATGGATAGCATTCTACTGCATTGGTGATCAAATCAAATCCAGATAGGTTAAGTTATTATCTCTTTGTGGATAACTCCCAAAGAAGGAGGAGGAGGAGGTGATGGTGATGATGATGATCAGATATACCTCCAGTCATAATCTCTCCCCTGAAACCCAGTTCAATATTACCAGTTGCAAGCTATACATTTTTATATCAATGTCCCATCTGTATCTCCAATGTCACTAAAATGGAATTAGTATTTGCTTCGAATATCCATCTCTTTTCCTTTTTTTTGTGAGAGTATCTCTATCACTCTAGTCACTTGGGTTTGCAACCTTGGAACCATCCTTGACACTTCCATCTCCCTCACTCCCCAAATCCAAATCAGCTGCCAAGTCTTCTCAACTCTCTTTCCAGTCTCTTATATCTCCTCCTCTCTCCAACGCAAGTTCTACCTCAATGAGGCCTTTCTTCATCTCTGAGTTGCTAACACTCTACCCTTCTAGAAATTACTTTGTATTGCTGTGTATTTATTTGTGTATATATTATACGATCTCTCACCTCCAATAGTCTTGGAGAACAGAGATCTTGTGGTAGGTGCTTAATAAATGTTTGTCCAATTGAACTGAATTGTTGTATCTTGTTTTGAAACACCAAAGTCACCTCCGAAAACAAAAATGGCTTAGTCAACTGCTCATAAATACCATCTGCATTTTCAATTACAATTAGACCAGAGCACAAATAAATTCATATATACGTTCATGACTTAGCTTTGAAAATACCATCTTTGAAAAGCTATCAAAAGGACATGAGAAACAATGAAGGCATGACAGACCACTTTATCTAGTAGGGTTAGATCTACTCAAATAACAATGGAAGAAATATTTGAAAATGTTGGAGAAAAAGTTTCTGTGTATGGTTTCTTAGGCATAATTCATTCTGATTGGGGTTGAGACCTAAAACCAGTAGGTATTAGCAAGTATAGAAAAACACTACTATCCAAGTGGAAACCCACAGCCAAAGAAAATCACATCCTGTCTAATATGCTAGTGACCCTGAAGCCTAAGTAGAAGGTTCAGTGGACTCAACATGGGGCAGTCTTTTAGATACATGCCTATGAAAATGCTACCTAATAGGCTTTAGTGTTCCTGACATCATTGATATAGGACCATAATCATATTTTTGTATCTATCTTCCCATGGGTAAAATTTAACAATTAGAACTATCCAAAAGAGGAATGCACAGTCTCATGAAGAGTAGGTTTCCCCTCCTCCTTACTAGAGGTCCTCATAGGTGAAAACTAAATGACCAATTGTTGGGGATGCTATAGAAGTTATTCTTGGTCAGGTCTGGCATGGATTGAACTAGATTGCCTGAGAGCATTTCCAAACATGAAATTCTGTGATTCCTGTAATGGAGGTCCATTGTATTATTTAAAGAATGAGTACTGGGGTCAGAGCAGCAAATGAGAAAGATAAAAACCAAGCATAAATTTAGTGCCAAGATTAGGAAGAGATGATAGAGGAAACAGGACCAAGAAAAAGTTATAGTAGGCATCCTGGAAAGATCACCACAGCCTGGGCCAAGGACTTTGTTGCTGTGATGGACAGGAAGATTTATCACTATTTAGCAATGTACAGACATTATTTTGCATATTAAAATACTTGTCTTTAAAATGATAATGTGGTCTCCATTGAGCTTTTTAGAATGAGCCAAACACAGATCACTAAAAATTCACAGTATAAAGTTGACACCAAAGACTGGACAGATTCCGAATGGCTTCTTAGAGAAAATGTTTGAAAAAACAATTAATAAAAGTGAATAACAAACTAATCATCACTAGAAAAGGTACCTGGACAACCAACCTTCCTGTAACTTTCTCTACATTCATGTTCCTCAGATATTGTTTTATCTGAAAGAAGACATTTGGAGATTACAGCCATGCCATCTCATCTTTTTATTGAATCTAGGGCAACAGTTTCCTCTGTTAAAAAATCTAAGAATACATTTAGAATCTATTGACTCCAGATTTATCTACTTAAGTGCAAACTTATCTCTGAGAAAAGAAAGTTAACTCATTCTTGAAACAAAGTATCTAGCTGAAACAAGTGCACAATTCCAATATTACTCTCAGTAGGAAAATATTTAGTATTTCAGGGGCTGATGAAAATGACAGAAAAGTCAAAGTTGGATGTAGGCACAGTGCTTCTGAAATTATAATATGGAAGCTGAATCAACTGCTACATTCTGCTCTAACTTTGCTCCATATATTTAAGGAAAAAATAACAGTTTTAAGTAGTCAACTTAGCCATGCCAAAAGTCATCTATGGAATTTTTCTTTTTCTAGGTGAACATTCACAATCTAATTTTCACTCTAAAATACATTACTAAAGCATTTTCATGAAATTAAAATGATGCCTTTTACTCTGATATTTCACTGTAGTGCCATCTTCAGGTTCCACGCTTACAGATCTCCTTATCAGTGAGATAAAAGATATGAATTCCACACTGTATCAATTTATTGCATGAATTTATATGAATTCATACTGTATCAAGGATTGCATTTAAGTAAAAGAAAACTTTTAATATTTGCTTCAATGCAAGCAAGTTTCTTTTTATTTTCAAGGAAATCACATATCTCACATTTCATTACTATTCCTGAATTATATGCCACCTTTAAATGAATCTGGAAAAATATTTAAAGGGCTTTCTCTCCAGAGAGTTATTTCTTCCTATGTATTTTACATTGGAATTTATTGTTAACTGCAAAACAAGTAACGATTGTTTCTGAGACACCCACTCTTTTAAATTGCAACAGGCACATGACTTTATAGCAGAAACAACCCCCAAAAGAGCGAAAGGAACTGCTGAGATTTCCAAAACTGTCTGACATGGGTTTTTTTGTAGACTTTGGTTACCCCAATCTCTGCATTTCGTTTAGGCACCCCCCTCCCCGGGCTCAATAATCATTCCCGCTTCAGGTTTCAGGCTCCGTCCAACATCCTCACGACCAACATTCCCTCTTTCCCACCTCGCACCCCCCCACCTGTCACAAGCAGAAGCCCATATTCTCCGGCCCGCGGCTCCTGCCCAGCCCCTCATCCGTCTCCCTGCGGTGCTTTCGGGGCATCCCCGGGGCTGTCATCGCAGAGCGGACCGAGGAGAGAGGACGCGGCCCCAGGGCCGCGCAAAGGCCGGGCAGCCGCCGTGGCCGCGGGGACCGCAGGGCCGGAGGAGCAGCTTACCGTGAACCGCTGGTCGCCGACGCTCCCCACGGAGAAGCAGTGGTCCCCGGGGTTCACGGCCCCGGTCAGGACCTGGTGCAGGTTCATGTCGTCACTGCCCCCTCCGGCCGCTTGCTCCTGCCTTCACTCCCGCAGCTGGGGCCGGGGCATAGACGCCAGCCTCATGCCCGAGGCTGGTGGTGCAGGGAGGGTGGAGACTGGGGGACGACAGCGGCTACTACTCTTAGGGACTAGGGTGGTTCGGGACCTGCGGCGGCGGCGGCGGCGCCGGGCGCGCAGACCAGGGGCCGCTTCGCTGGGGCCCGCGGCTCATCCCGAGCCGCGCAGCGCAGCTAAGGACAGGGGAGGGGTGGAGAGGGGAGGGAAGAGGAGAGAAGGGGAGGGGGCTTGAGGGAAGGAGGGGCGGGGGCGGGGCGAGGGGGCGCTGCGCTGCTCACGCGCGCACCTGTCACCGCCCGCACCAGACAGCTCCGGGCGGCAGGGAGATCAGTTTCGGAACCACCCGCGCAGGGGCCGCAGCTCTAGGTCGGGCACTTGCCCGGGAACGAGCAGACAGCACTGGGGGGCCGGGAAGTGGGGAGAGTGACTTCCTCTTCAGCGGCTAGAATCCAGCTTCCGTGGAATCTGGGTGGCGCAGTAAGCCCACAGTGGCTCTACACGCCTCTTCCTTGACCTGTCCCTTCTCGGCTCCGGTCCTCGCCACCCGTTTCCCTCCCGCTTCCACTGGCCTAGTTCGTTAGGAGTGCGTCTCCCAGCAAAAAAAAAAAACAAAAAAAACGTATCGCGAGATTTTCCGCGGCTTAAGTCTAATAGGGCGGGAGTTGTTAAAGGGACTTTGAGCCGTTGTCATCCTGGTAGTGAGTGAATCGAGAGGCGTGACTCCGTCCGCTTCCTCCATGTTGACCAATCCCCATCTTGAATGTTTTAGGTTCCACCCATGGCAAAAGAAGAGCGAATCGATTTGGTGCTGGTGGGCAGCCGTACTGTGAGATATATTGTTAAATCTCCAGGAGAAGGAATGAATGAAGGAGGGTGGGGTTTAGTTACCTGATTATCGTACGTAAGCTTTAACTTCATCTGGCTGAGGGACTGGAAAGCTCTGAGGCTAAACCCGAGTGAAAGAAATGTATTTATTGGAACCGGGGCTGCTGACCTCTTCTAATCCAGACTTCCTCGTTGACTACAAATCCCAGCATGCAATCTTCCCCTTTGGGTGGAACACGCTAGTGTCCTGAGTGAATGTGACCCTTGGAGCAGTCTTGAAGCTAGATGCGTAATACGTGCCAAGTTTATATGAGTTTCAAACTAAAAATATGTGTTGCAAAAATAGAGTAATTCAGGTAAGCTTAGAGACTTAGAAAATATAATAGGGTGCTCTCTTCTCTCAAGATTGTCTCACGTTCAACCAAACTTCTTTAATTGGTACCATAAAAACAATGAACAAACTATTTATTAAGAGCCAGCCACTAAGTCATGGGGATTCAAAAACAAAAATGAAATAGTATTTGACTTGAGCGAGTTTACATTCTTTTGGGAGAGATAACTACATAAATATATCTGCAGATTCATATGAACTGCTAAGGACAGATCAGACTTTATTGGAACTCTTAGGCTCATTATGCTCCCATCTTTGAGCACGAATCTGGGGAAAATTACTTAAATTTTAGGAGGGTCCCATGTCTGGACCTCTCCAAAAGGAATAACAGAGTCCTTCTAGAAGAAGCCTCTCTGCACCAGCTATCTGATGGCTATTTACTTTCTCCACAAATGGAATGCTTAAAACTAAAGATTCATAAGCCCACATTGAAAAATAATTGAAACATGAAACACTAAGTTATATAATAGGAATCTGTACTTAAAACATAACACACTTTGTTGGACTGCTGAACAGGCATTTCATTTTTTCTCTAGTCTGCACTGTCTAAGCAATTTACTCAAGGTATCTTCTGGCGAGTCATACCCTAAGACTTTCTTAGTCTTTTCAACTGTAGTATCTTCCTGGTGGTATTCATCTTCCCTGAACACTTAGAAGAATTATCTCATGCCAGGCGACCAGCACACAGACCCAGGAGCTCCCAGCTTCTCTTAATTCTAGAAGTTCCTGCTAAGTTTAAGAATATCCATCTCAGGATCGCTGTTTGGTCACCTCTGCTCAGGGTGAACAGAACAAAAGAGGGAATTAGCCTTGAGATCCACTGTGAGGCTTACATTGACAAGCATGTGCGCTCAATGTGCTGGTCACATATCTGCTATAGAGTGCCAAGGAGAAAAAGAAAATCTCTCACATTCTGGAAATCTTTTTTTTTTTTGAATTTAAATCATTATTTATTTATTTAATATTTTTAGTTTTCAGCATTAATTTTCACAAGAGTTTGAATTACAAATTTTCTCCCCATTTCTATCCTCCCCCCCCACTCCAAGATGGCATATATTCTGATTGCCCCATTTCCTAGTCAGCCCTCCCTTCTGTCACCCCACTCCCCTCCCATCCCCTTTTCCCTTACTTTCTTGTAGGGCAAGATAGATGTTTATGCCCCATTGTCTGTATATCATATTTCCTAGTTGCATGCAAAAACTTTTTTTTGAACATCTTCTTTTAAAACTTTGAGTTCCAAATTCTCTCCCCTTTTCCCTCCCCACCCACCCTCCCTAAGAAGGCAAGCAATTCAACACAGGCCACATGTGCATCATTATGCAAGATCCTTCCACAATACTCATATTGTGAAAGACTAACTATATTTTGCTCCTTCCTATCCTATCCCCCTTTATCCAATTTTCTCCCTTGACCCTGACCCTTTTCAAAAGTGTTTGCTTTTGATTACCTCCTCCCCCATCTGCCCTCCCTTCTATCATCCCCCCTTTTTTATCTCCTTCCTCCTTCTTTCCTGTGGGGTAAGATTCCCAATTGAGTGGGCATGTTATTCCCTCCTCAGGTCAAATCTGATGAGAGCAAGATTCACTCATTCCCCCTTACCTGCCCCCTCTTCCTTCCCAACAGAACTGTTATTTCTTGCCACTTTTATGCAAGATAATTTACCCCATTCTATCTCTCCCTTTCTCCCTCTCTCAATATATTCCTCTCTCATCCCATAATTTTATTTTATTAGATACCATCCCTCCTTCATATGCAACTCACCCTGTGCTCGCTCTCTCTCTCTCTCTCTCTCTCTCTCTCTCTCTCTCTCTCTCTCTATATATATATATATATATATATATATATATGTATGTATGTATGTATGTATAAAAATTCCCTTCAGCTACCCTAATACTGAGGTCTCATGAATTATACACATCATCTTTCCATGTAGGAATGTAAACAAAACAGTTCAACTTTAGTAAGTCCCTTGTGATTTCTCTTTCTTGTTTAGCTTTTCATGCTTCTCTTGATTCTTGTGTTTGAAAGTCAAATTTTCTATTCAGCTCTAGTCTTTTCACTGAGAAAGCTTGAAAGTCCTCTATTTTATTGAAAGTACATATTTTGCCTTGGAGCATGATAACCAGTTTTGTTGGGTAGGTGATTCTTGGTTTTAATCCTAGCTCCATTGACCTCCAGAATATCATATTCCAAGCCCTTTGATCCCTTAATGTAGAAGCTACTAGATCTTGTGTTATTCTGATTGTGTTTCCACAATGCTCAAATTGTTTCTTTCTGGCTGCTTGCAGTATTTTCTCCTTGATCTGGGAGCTCTGTATTTTGGTGACAGTATTCCTAGGAGTTTTCTTTTGGGGATCTTTTTGAGGAGGCAATTGGTGGATTCTTTCAATTTCTATTTTGCCCTCTGGCTCTAGAATATCAGGGCAGTTCTCCTTGATAATTTCTTGAGAGATGATATCTAGGCTTTTTTTTGATCATGGCTTTCAGATAGTCCAATAATTTTAAAATGATCTCTCCTGGATCTATTTTCTAGGTCAGTGGTTTTTCCAGTGAGATATTTGACATTGTCTTTCCATTTTTTCATTCCTTTGGTTCTGTTTTATAATATTTTGATTTCTCATCAAGTCACTAGCTTCCACTTGCTCCAATCTCATTTTGAAGGTGGTATTTTCTTCAGTGGTCTTTTGGACCTCTTTTTCCATTTGGGTAATTCTGCCTTTCAAAGCATTCTTCTCCTCATTGGCTTTTTTGAGCTCTTTTACCATTTGAATTAGTTTATTTTTTAAGGTGTTGTTTTCTTCAGTATTTTTTGGGTCTCCTTTAGCAAGTCATTAACTTATTTTTTATGGTGTTCTCACATCACTCTCATTTCTCTTCCCAATTTTTCTTCTACTTCTCTAACTTGCTTTTCCAAATCCTTTTTGAACTCTTCCATGGCCGGAGACCAGTTCATGGTTTGCTTGGAGGCTTTTGATGTAAGCTCTTTGATTTTGTTGACTTCTTCTGGCAGTATGTTTTGGTCTTCTTTGTCACCAAAGAAAGATTCCAAAGTCTGAGATTGAATCTCAGTCCATTTTCACTGCCTGTCCATGTTCCCAGCCAACTTACTTGACCCTTGAGTTTTTTGTTGGGGTATGACTGCTTGTAGAGTAGAGAGTACTTTGTTCCAAGCTTGAGGGGATGCGCTGTTGTTTGCAGAGATATTTCTCTCACAGCAACTCTGCCACACCAGCACTCCTCCTCCCCCAAAAACCGCCAACCCAGACTCAACTCAGATCTTAAGCAGGCTCTGCACTCCCACTCTGATCCACCACTTAATTCCTCCTACCAGATGGGCCTGGGGCTGGAAGCAACTGCAGCTGTAGTTCTGTAGCTGCACCACCTCCACTGCCCCTGGGGTGGTGGCCTAACCACGAACTCCTTTCACTCTGTCCCCACAGCTTTTCCCACTAACCTTCTCTGTTGTCTTTGGTGTTTGTGGATTGAGAAGTCTGGTAACTGCCACAGCTCACTGCTTCACGGCCCTAGGGCCTGTTCCACCCAGCTCCCAGTCTCGTTGGTCTGGGGGCAGCCCATGCTGGGCTCTGTTCTGCTCTGCTCCCAGCTCCGTGTGTGATAGACTTTACCCAGCGACCATCCAGGCTGTTCTGGGCTGGAGCCCTGCTTCCCTCTGCTATTTCGTGGGTTCTGTAATTCTAGAATTTGTTCAGAGCCATTTTTTATAGGTGTTTGGAGGGTCCTGGGGGGAGAGCCTAGGCAAGTCCCTGCTTTCCAGCTGCCATCTTGACTCCACCCCCATTCTGGAAATCTTAAGGAGAGTTCAGAATCCCAACGTGTTTGACATACTGGAAGAGAGGGCAGAGTTATACATTTTAAAGTCTACTTAGTGTTCAACTCCTCCTGGAGGGGGAGGGAAGGTGGCACCGGCAACTGGGGGAATCTAGAAAGGCTTTGTGGAGAAATTGGCACTTGAGCTAGCTTTGAAGGAAACAAGGAGTTCTAGGTTATGGTGAGAAGAGAGTACATTTCTAGCAAGGGGGACAACCAACACAAAGGCATTGAGATAGGAGATGTAGTATTTTGTATGAAGGACAGAAAGTGAGACAGTTTAACTGGACCATAGCATGTGAGAAAGGGAGTAACTTATAAGGTTGGAAAGACTGGCAGGAACCAGGTTTTGAAGGGCTTTAAATGTCCAATAGAGGAGTCTGTATTTGATCCTATTGGATTCTCTTTAGTAGGGAAGTCATGTAGTCAGACTTACACTTTGGGAAAAATCACTTCAGAAGCTTTGTGTAGGATGGATTTGAGAGAAAGAAGATAGGTAAAGAGACCAATTAGGTGACTGTCATAGGAGTTCAGATGAGAGATGACTGGAGCCTGGGCTAGGGTGATGGCTGTATGCCTACTTGACATCAGAGACTTTCTTTTGCGTCTTGTATGCTCAGAGCTTAGCACAGTGCCTGGCACACTTAATAAAAGTTTATTGAATGGATGGAGAAAGGAAGAGATGTGGAGATAAGTGTGACAAGATTTGGCAACTCATTGGATATATAGAATGAGGAAAAATGAGTAGTTGAGGATAGTTGCAGGGTTATAAACTTGATTGATTGGAAGGATAGTGGTAACCTCAATAGTAATGGGAAAGTTTTAAAGAAAGATGGGTTTGGGGGGAAATGATAAATTTGGTTTTGGACACGTTGAGTTTGAGAAGCCTATAGACAACCAACTTGGAGCATCTAGTAGGTAGTTGGAGCTGTTCAGCTGGAGTCTAGGAAAGAGACAAGCACTAGTTCTATAGATTTGGGAGTCATCTATATAAAGCTGATAGTTTAACCCATGAGAGGTAATAAAGTAAAATTATGTTGTACTGGGAAGTTCTTCCATAGTATACTTAAGGAGTTTAAAAGACTTATAATTTCATTGCTGTGAATATTCTCTCATGTTGTACAGAATGCTAAAATGGTCCTCTATGCCATGTACAATCTTCATTGGTCTCTGTGGCCAAAAATAAAAATGTATTGCCTCTCAGCCACCTTTTTGATAATTGGGCCTCTCAGAATTTAGCTTTATTGGTCCTTAATCTACCTAGGCCAGGGGTGGGGAACCTGTTGCCTCCAGGTCACATATGGCCCCCTCCATCCTCAAGTATGGTCCTTTGACTGAATCCAAACTTCACAGAACAAGCTGTGAAGTTTGGATTCAGTCAAAGGGCTGCCCTTGAGGACCTAGAGGGTTACATTGTGGCCTCAAGACCTGAGGTTCCCCACCCTTGACCTAGACCATATTCCCAGCCCTTCCAGCCTGGTAGGATCTACCAAAGCTTGCATTATTTAGCCATCAAATTCCATTAAAAGAGTGTAATAAATGGAAGATTCCAATGAGCACCCAAATTTTGAACTATAAATGTGTTTTTGCAAAAACTTGAAACTTTCAAATTAAATTGGACTTCGTGGGGCTGTTTAGACTGTAACAGGACTTGGTTGGGCCAGAGAAAGCTGCTTTCATTCCAGAACAAAAGGAGGTAAAAGTTCATGACAGGTTAGTTTGGGGTTAAAGGTAGGTGAGGGTTAGAAGCTGGCTCAAAGAAAAGAAACTAATTTATGTCCTAGAAGGGGAACAAGTTCCCATGAGTCAAGGCATTCTGAGTTATGTTTTTGTTCTGCTATGACAATGGATGAAGGAGCAGGGGAACTTTGGAAATCCCTATGGTTTTTCTATGGGTAGAGTTAGACAGAAACTAACACTTCAGCCAAGCAGAAAAGCAATCAGAAATCTGATTCCAGACAAAACCCTTGTTTTCTCTGCTAGGAGAAAAGACCACTTTCCTTCATGTTCAAACAGGCCCCTTTGGGTCAAGGAAGGCAATAGCTATTGCCCCTGTCTTCAAGGACTTGAAGCTCCAAAGACCCTATTCTCTCCCCAATCCCCCCAGAAATTCATTAATTTTAGTGATGCCAGCACCTAGCCAGCAAGGGTATCTTTGCCATTAACGCTGCCATCAGTGAGTAACCTTTATAACTCAGCTCAAGCTTTCACCTCTTGCTCAAGGAACAATAATCAAGTCAATATTACCATTATAAGAGTGCTACTAATAATGGTATGACTATCTATTGGCCTCTGACCCTATTCACAATCTCTGTAACTGCCCCAGACCACAACTCCCTTCCTTGTTTCTTGAATGAGAATATGAACTCCTTGATAACCCAGACTGTCTCACTTTTTTATTTGTATCCCTGACTTTTGTCATAGTACTTCTCACATAGCACCTAATTAAAGCTTGTTGATTAATTGGAGACAGATTAATTCTTCCCCAAGCATCCCCTAACTTCTGGTTTAAGTTCTAGATGGAAATAAAAATTCTCACATAACCTTGGATATAATTTCTCCACATCAACAAAATTACCAATAACTGAAGAAGATATAATCCACCTCCCCAGAAGAGTAGGAAAGTACTGGAAAAACATGTGGAAGGGAAGAAAAAAGATAAATGATGAACATCTGGGAAACAGAAGGATAGTAAGTTTGAATTGGTAGAAATTGGGCTAAAAAGGTTACAATTTTTTCCCCTAGTCTCTTCCTTTATGATCCAGAAACTGCTATGTGAGAAAAATAACTCAATGTCTCTTTGTTGTGAATAGAGATATCACTAATAAGGGCCTCGTAAGAGAAGTGTTTGTATAAAGTACTTACCATGAACTATATAAACACAATTGAAAAAACACTTCACACAAATAAAGCCAGAACTAAACAATTGGAAAAATGTTAATTGTTCATGGGTAGACAGAGCCAAAGTAATAAAAATGACAATTCTGCCTAATTTAACCTATTTATTCAGTGCCATACCAGTCAAACTACCAAAAAAATTTATAGAGCTAGAAAAAAAGAATAACAAAATTGATCTGGAAGAACAAAAGTTCTAGAATATCAAGGAAATTATGAAAAAAAATGTGAAGGAAGGTGGTCTAACTGTACCAGATCTCAACTTGTATTATAAAGTAGTAATTATGAAAACACTCTGGTACTGGCTAAGAAATAAAATGGTGGATCAGTGGAATAAATTAGTGCTTGAAATTAATGCAATGAAATAGTAAGGCAAGAATAACAATGTAGACGATAGTTGTCAAAATGCCTATGTAGTTCTGTATCGCAAAGTATACAAGACTCTCCACATAGAAGGTAGAAGTAAACCATTTATTCAGACACCAGAGGACCATATCCCAAAAGCCATTTATCCAGTCTACCAAAGCAGTAAAACATTCCACATACAATATCACAACCTGAGACTTGCCATCCCAAAACCTCTCCAACCCCCTGCTGGGGTCTTCCTCAAAACAAACTCACAGTACAGCTAAGTCAGCTTGTTCAGTTCTAATAATCAAGAGGGCAGCCATTAGCAGCCATTAGCATTAACTTTTATATGTATTATATCTAATGTACACATTACATTATAGTAAATGACCATAGAAATCTAATACATGATAAATCCCCAAATCCAAGCTTTTGGAACAAAAACTCATTATTTGATAAAAATTGCTGGGAAAACTGGAAAACAGTATGGCAGAAACTAGGTATAGACCAACATCTCACATGGTATACCAAGGTCAGGTGCATGATTTACAAATAAAGGGTGATACCATAAGCAGATTAGGAGAGCATGGAATAGTATTTTTTTTGTCAGACCTATGCATAAGGGAAGAATTTAGGACCAAAGAAAGTATAGAGAGCACTACAAAATGTAAAATAGATTATTTTGCTTATGTAAAATTAAAAAAGTTTTTGCACAAACAAAACCAATGCAACCAAAATTAAAAGAAAAGCAGGAAATTGGGGGAAATTTTTGGAACAAGTATCTCTGATAAAGGCCTCATTTCTCAAATATATAGAGAAATTACTCAAATTTATAAAAATGCAAATCATTTCCCAATTGATAGTCAAAGGATATGAACAGGCAGTTTTCAGATAAAGCAATCGAAGCTATCTGTAGTCATATGAAGAAATGCTCTAAATCACTTTTGATTAGAAAAATGCAAATGAAAACAACTCAGGTACCACCTCACACCTATCAGATTAGCTAATATGACAAAAAAGGAAAATGATAAATGTTGGAGGGGATGTCAGAAAACTGAGACACTAATGCATTATTGGTGGAGTTGTGGACTGAGCTAACCATTTTGGAGGGCAATTTGGAACCATGTCCAAATGGCTGTAAAACTGTGCATACCCATCGATCCTGCAATACCACTGTTTGCCTGTCTCCCAAAGAGATTTTAAAAAGGGGCAGGGGAAGGACCTATTTGTATAAAAATATTGATAGTAGCTCTTTTTGTGGTGGCTAAGAATTGGAAATGGAGGAGATGCCCATCGATTGGAGAATGACTAAACAAACTGTGGTATATGATTGTGATGGAATATTATCATACTATAAGAAATGAGAAGCAGGGTGATTTCAGAAAAGACTGGAAAGACTTATCTGAGCTGATACAGAGTGATGTAAGCAGAACCAGGAGAACATGGTATACATTTACAATGAAGAATTGAATGACTTAGCTATTCTCAGCAATACAATGATCCAAGATGATCCAAAGGACTGATGAAGCATACTATCCACTTCCAGAGAAAGAACTGATATTGTATGAATACAGACTGAAACATACTATTTTTCACTTTCTTTCATTTTTTATTCAAGTCTTTATTTTATCTTTAAATTAATTAATTTATTTTTAGTTTTTAACATTTATTTCCATAAGATTTTGAGTTTTAAATTTTCTCCCTGTCTGTCCCCTCCTTTCTCCTCAACATGGAATGCAATCTGATACAGGCTCTCTATATACATTCATATTAAACATATTTTCACATTAGTCATGTTGTAAAGAAGAATTAGAACCAATAAGAGGAACCACAAGAAAGAAGAAATAAAACAAAACAAACAAAAAAAGAGAGCAAATAGTAGGCTTCCATCTGCATTCAGACTCCAAAGTTTTTTCTCTGAATGTGGATAGCATTTTCCATCATGAGTCTTTTGGAGTTGTCTTAGATCCTTGCATTGCTGAGACGAGCTAAGTCTATCAAAGTTAGTCATCACACCATGTGGCTGTACTGTGTACAATGTTCTCCTGGTTCTACTCACTTCACTTGGCATCAGTTCATGTAAGTCTTTCCAGGTTTTTCTGAAGTCTGTCTGCTCATCATTTCTTATGGAAAAATAGTGTTCCATTACATTCACATGCTACAACTTGTTCAGCCATTCCCCAATTGATGGACATCCCCTCAATTTCCAACTTTTTGCCAGCAAAAAACCAACTGTTATAAATATTTTTGTAGATATACACCCTTTTCCCTTTTTTATGATCTTTTTGGGATACAGACCTAGTGGTGATATTATTGGATCAAAGGACATGTCCAGTTTGGTTGCCTTTTGGCCAAATTGCTCTCCAGAGTGGTTGGATCAGTTCACAACTCCAACATGGCTCTCTTGAGTCTATAGTTGGCTCTCTTCTTTGCTGCCAAACAGCATCCTCCTTGAAGCCATCATCCCACCTCATTCCCCCCAAAAAGGGTTAAGAAATCCTGGTCTAAACTCCAAAAAAATGTCCCAATTTGACCTCTGATCTGTCATCTCTCTATCAAGAGCATGTTTCATCATGAGTCCTCTGGAATAATAGTTGGTCATTGTGTTGATCAGAATTCCTAGGTCTCTCAAAGTTGTTTATCTTTACAATACTATTGTTATTTGTTGTTCATCCTTCATTTTTGAGGAGGACCAATGACATCATGGGTGACATTTTGACTTGCATGTGAATTTAAGTGAGGCAGAGTTGCTCAGAGTCTTTAGCCTCACTCTCTCTTCTAGAGTCGTTGAGGTACAGTGGCAAGAAAAAAGTCAGGACAACTGGCGATAGCCCAGGATGAGATGACTTTGGTGTCCGATGTCTGACCAACCTCTAAGCACTCCACAGCTCCTACTTTAACTGCTTTAAAGGCCAATTGGAGCAAATTGTTCTCATCTACCCATTCCATGGAGGGAAGGGGGAAATTTTTCATATGTTTGGTGTAGACATCCCCTAACTCATGGATGGGTTTAAGGCCTGTCAGTTACCCTCAACCTGGCCACTTCTCATACTATAGCTTCTTGGAGCCACTGGTGAGATTTGGGTGAAGATAGACACCAAAGGTGGATGAACCTCCCTGAAAAGGGCTCTCAGCCAGCCCTTACCTCAGAGGTACCTGAACACTCTATACACCCCTATCATTTATTTCTGCTAATTTTACTCCATATCAGTTCGTAGAAGTCTTCCCAGGTTTCTCTGAAAACATGATGGTTTCTGAGTGCAAACTGAAGCATATTTTTTCTCTTTTTATTGCTCTTTTTTTGGCAACATGGCTAATATGGGAATTTGTTTTGCATAATTTCATATGTGTATTAGGTAGATTTCTTGCTTTCTCAATGGATGATAGAAGGGATGGAGGGAAAAAGAGAATTTGGAATTGAAAATAAAAATTTTAAATAAAACATTTTTAAAAAAGAAATCATACCCTTCATCATTTCTGACAGCACAATAATATTCCATAACATTCATGTACTTGTTTAATCATTTCCATACATGATGGGTACCCCCTCAGCTTCCAACTTTTGCCGTCATAGCTTCTATACATATGTTTGTACATATGTGTCCCTTTCCTCTATTTTTTATCTCTTTGGGGTACAAATCTAGTAGTAGTATTAATTGGGTTAAGGGGTATGTGCAATTTAGTAGCTTTTTGGTCATATATGGTTTGGAATTGCTTTCTAGAATGGCTGGATCAGTTCACAGTTAATGTACCTGTTTTCCCACTTCCCCACCATCATTTGTAATTTTCTTTTTCTTTTTGTCATCTTAGCCAATCTGATTGGCGCATGGTAAAACTTCAGAGTTGTTTTAATTTTCATGTCTCTAATTGTTAGTTTAGAACATTTCTGTATGACTATTGTTAACTTAGACTTCTTCCTCTGAGGAATGGCTCTATTCTTAAAAATGCGAACCAGTTCCCTACATATATTAGAAAGGAGACCTTTATCAGAGAAACTTGCTCTAAATATTTTTCCCGCACTTGGTTTTGTTTGTACAAATTTTTTTTAAATGTTATGTACTGTAATCAATTTGTTCATTTTACCTTCTGTGGTCCTCTCTCTTTTTTGGACACAAACTCGTCTATCCATAGATCTGACAGATAATTTCCTTGCTCCTCTAATATGTTTATTATGTCAGGCTTTATGTATAAATCATATACCTATTTGGAACTTTTCTTGGTCTACGGTGTTGTTTTACACCTACTTTCTGCCAGATTTCCTTTCCAGTTTTCCTAGAAGTTTTTGTTAAATAGTGAGTTCTTGCCCCAGGAGCTGGAATGTTAGGGTTTATCAAACACTAGGCTGCTGTGTTCATTTGCTTCTGTATATACAATACCTAATCTATTCCATTGATCAACCTCTATTTCTTTTTGTTTGTCGTTTTTGTCATTTCAGTTGTGTCCAATTCTTTGTAACCAAAGATACTAGAATGGCTTTCCATTGCCTTCTCCAGCTCATTTTACAGATGAGAAAACTGAGGCAAACAGAATTAAGTGACTTGACCAGAGTCACACAGCTGGTAAGTGTCTGAGGCCAGATTGGAGTTCAAGAAGATGTCTTCCTGACTCTAGGCCCAGCACTCTATCCACTGTTCCCCTTTGTTTCTTACCCAGTAACAAATTGTTCTGATGATTACTGCTTTGTAATATAGTTTGAGATCTGATACTGCAAAGCCCTCTTCTTTCTTGCTTTTTTTCCCCCATTAATTCCCTTGAGGTTTTTGCCTTTTTATTCTTGCAGATAAATTTTGTTTTTATTTTTTCTTGATATATAAAGCAATTCTTTAGCAGTTTAATTTATTTGTCACTGAATAAGTAAATTAATTTAGGTAGTATTGTCATTTTCATTATATTGATTCAACCTTTCCATGAACAATTCATAATCTTCCAATTAGTTCTATCTTTGTGTATTGAGTGTTTTGAAATTGTATTTGTATAGTTCCTGGATACGTGTTGGTGGGTAGAGTCCCATATATTTTATACTTTTTATAGTTATTTTAAATCAGATTTCTCTTCCTGCTGGATTTTGTTCTGCCTTTTAATTTTTACGGTCTGTAGGAGAATCATCTATATATGAATTAAGGGCTTCCTCAATGAGTGTATTAGTAGGGAACAAGCAGTCCTTTACAATCAATATTCAGTAATGGACAATATCATTGCCATTTCATAATAAACTGAATGATGTAGAGAATATAAGCTCCCACTGTGCTTATTGTTTGTTGATTTTGAAAAAGTATTTGATTCAGTAGAGCAAAACACTGTCTTCGGGGTTCTTTTGCAATAAGATGTCACCCATCCACACATCAAAATCATATAAGATTCCTTGAAATATGTAACAACAGAAATAACTCTGATCATAAACATCAGATGGGGCATAAAACAGGGAGATGAATGCTCACCAATGAATTCATCGATGTTTTTGATGGAAAAGATCCATTGTAAAGTCCAAGATGAAAGGAATTGCCAATGAATTTCAGATCTTCCAGATGCTTCAGTTTGGAGATAATGTTATAATGGTTCATCAAACTCCAGAACAGTGCACAGCCTCCAAGAAGAAATATAGAATCATTCAAAGGAGTTTTTCATGTCCATCCACACAGGAAAACCAAGTAGATAAGACTGTCTATTGTCCAAATTTTGGCATGCATTTATATGGACAGTCTATCGAGCTTGTCCAGCAATATGTGTACCTAGGACAAAGCAGTACAGATGAATATTGAATTGGGCCTGAAATTGAACAGGAAGAAGAAAACCGGGTAGATTGCCTTCAAGATATTTCAGAGCTCCTTTAATAATTCTAAACTTCCTACGAAAGGAAAGGCCCATCTTTTTAATACCAATGTTCTATTGGTACTGTTATACAACAACAAGATAGCAAACACAATAATTTATGGAGAATTACAAAAGACCATCACACAAGGACAATGGAGAGGCACATGATGAGTATGAGCAAGCTGTACTATATATCCAGTGAGGAACTAAATAAAAAATAAATAAAAGATGTATGTTATCAAGGAACCATATGATAGGAGGAAAAGAAGATAGGCCGATCATATGGTAAGAGTGGACAAGTTTGAGTTCTGTACTGATACCTGCACAAAGTCAGAAGAACATAGGGAAAGCCTCCAGCATATTGAGTAGATCCCCTATGGCAAACTTATGGGAGGACATGGACAGAATTGCATAAGATAGGCAATCCTGCATGGGCTGTGTCATTGTAGGGAACTTTTGAGTCAATGAAACCACTGATCCATTTCAGTAGTCTTGGTGAAAGCAATATGATTCCTTTTTTAAATCTAAGTTTAATACTTGTGACACAGTGAGTCAAAATTCTGGTTCTAAGTTCAGTTTATTTCTTGGTTTTAATAACTATGATAGCTTAAAGAGATACTTTACCAAGATAATTCATCTCTATGGAACAATTTTATCATTGACTGTGCTTACTAAATCATATATTTATTTTTCAGTCCCATCCAACAGTTATTACAAAAGCTTTTGTGGAAATTTACTTAATAAATTTGTGTGCTTGCTGATATCAGTCTCTTATCCTTGCAAATCAGGTGTTGGATTTTTATACTATTAACAAATGGGTTCAAAACCCACTGAAGCTCTTTGGAAGCTTTATAAAGAGGTATGCACTTCAGAAAGGGTTTTGTTTGTTTATTTGTTAATTTGTGGGCCCCAAAAGCTTAGTGGTTGGAAATGAAATTTGAGTTGTTTCAAGAGTCTAGAAACTTCTGCTGCACAGAGGCAATGACAAAACCACATTCAGATCCACTCATTCTGAACCTACCAGCAGTCTTCAGTAGTTGAACAACCATTTATTTGGAAGTATGTAAATGTATCAGATGATCATTATTATTTATTGTTCGTGTGGCATGATTTCTGATCATAACTTAACAGATGGATCATATATCTAGAACAGGAAGAGATTTTGGATACGGCCTAGTCTCTCATTTTCCAGATGAGCCAACTAAGGCCCAGGGAGTTTATTTTACTTGCCTGAGGTCATGCCAAAACCAGAGTTTGAACTCAGGTCCTGAGACTCCAGGACCAATGCCCTTTCTGCCTTTTATTGTTTGAAAGGCTTTTGCTATGGCATGACATGAAGAAGGCAGGTTTCATAGAGTCCACGCTTTCCTAGTGAAAGAAATACTGTCATTTCACTTGCTATCCATTAGCTCATTTAATTTAATGAGTAAGTAGACACGATTCAGAGGAAAATTAAGCAAATAAAGGCCACGATTCTTGCTTCTTATTCTGAGTCAGTCTTCGAGTTTTGACACAGGGCAAAAGTCCATAGTCTGGAACATTCTGGAGCAATCTTGAAAGGAAAGTTTTTTGTTTTTGCTTTGCCCTAGTCTGAAAGATAGCAGGCAATTTCAATCTGTTTCACAGATTTTGGTTCACTTGAGGCTAGTCTGAGGCTATCAAACTAACATCCCTGGGCTACACCTTAGTAGACTAGAACAGATCGGAGTCAGTGGATTTCCCAAATTAAAACCAGTAGACAATTGGTCCAGACCCCCTAGGATTATTCTAGATTAGATCAGAAAATCCCAGATTTGACCCAATTCAGTTTTGAGAGTGCTTCAGAATGTCAGAATGTCCTTCAGTCCAGTGTTGATAATAAATAGTGTTAGTTGGCCTGTCCCATCTCCCATTTAGCACAGGGTGGCTTTGAATGGGATTTGTTTTAAATCGAATTTGATTCTATGCCTGGGCTTTAAAAGCAGCTACAAAAGCAGTATGATTGTATTATACTAGATTCAGTATTCTTTTAAGACTCGAATGTGAATCAGCAATTAAAAGGCTTTGTTAGTTGGTAGCTGACTAATTTATAATATAAATTGCTAAGAGAAAAAAAAAACTACCACTAAATTGCAGCCACACAGCAGTAGGAATGTGCCTTGCCCCACCCTCCAGATTGGGCTATGATATTAGGACCTCCACCCCTTATCACCCCCAACTTTCTTGAATACCAAATAAAATGTTGAGACTGTGGTCTTGGGAGGAAGTGCTGCTTCACTTCTTGGGAAAAGGCAAAGGAAATGACTATAAAAGTTTCATCTGTCTTTATTCTATTTGTTTAATACAGTATTTACCAAATGAACTGGTTGTCTTGGTATGTTATGTTTTGATGGCATAGTTATGACTGATCCAGTGTTTTTTTTTTTCCTACCTTCATGTAGCATATTATTATTACTTGTGCCCAACCTGTGGTAGAACATTCCAAGCTTGTGTCGGTCTGATCAGCCACAGTCAGACACATTGTAACTTGATTCTAAGATAGTGATGTCATTTTGGTCCGATTCAAGAATGAAGGACAACAACCATATTATTGGTTCAGCTACCAAAACAGACTATAGACTCTGTGGAAAGAGGAATGAAATTAAAATAAGATCTGGATTTGAGTCCTACTTCTACCTCTTACTAGCCATGGAATCTTTTGGGCCTGTTTTCTCATCTACAAAATGTGGATATCTCCCCACAAGTTTGTGAGGAAAGATCTTTTTAAATTCTAAAGTACACGTGAGCTTTAGTACTTTTCCTACTAATGAATCTCAAATATTTACAAAAAATTTTTAAATGAAAAAATTACTTTATATGCTGAAAATGAGTTGGCAAAAATCTATAGCTTCTCTATACATTAGATATGGTTCCTTAACAAATTGAAATGGCTCCCCATTACATTACATTATGAAGACATGTCAAGTATCTCTATTAAATGACAAAGAAGTTTTCAAATTTTTGAACTGAAATAGGTTGTTGTTTACTCCCTGCTTTCCAAATAAAATTTAATGCCACAATCATATTATTGAGGTTTACAGGTGCTGGGACCCCGAAATAGTGACATGCTGTGTCCTGCCCAAATGAATTCAACTCAAGCCTTCTTTCAGCCACAGAAATACAAAGTTTATTAAAGGTCTGCCATATTTGGGTAGACTCTTAAGGAATCTGAGCATTTGTGACACTTGTATTGACAAGCGGGCCAGATTGAATCTGAGCATCTGTGAAGAGGCCAGAAGGAATCTGAGCCCCTACATGGAGGTAAGATGGATCTTATATACAGGAAGACTGTGGGAGGGATCTAGGGGTAGCCAAATAGTCTGGGGTGACTGGAGGAGGGGGGTGTCTAGGGAGGGTCTTGATGGGAGTGGCCAGTAGGCTGGGGTGCCTAGAGGTCAGACACCAGGAACCAAGAGAATGGGATTTTGATAGGATAAAGGCTGGGAAGTAGCTGGAGGCAATCTGAATGTAACAGAGATTTGGGCATAGTAATAATAAAACCTTTATGGCCTCAAGCAAATGTCAGATCAAATGGGAAGGTTCAAGGAGAGTTCAAGGGCGTTCCCAGAGCTTGTACCCCATCAATATAAGCATTGCTCCTATTCCTTCCTGAGTGCATTCTTTGTACTAGGCTACTCTATATTCTAGCATAACATTTCATTTCCTTTTGATTCTCCTCACTTGGCTCAAAGACATTTAGTATTTTGGATCTTTTCCCTGTTTGCACACTTCATAACCAAGGAAAATAGCGTGATTCAGTGAAAACTGGCCAATGGGTTTTGGTGTCAAAGGGCCTGGATTCTAATCTCAGACACCACCTTTTTGACCCTGGGCAAATCACTTGCATCCCTGGGGCCCAGTTTCATCATATGTAAAATATGGGACTCAATGGCCTCTGAGGTCTCTTCCAGTTCTACAGCTATGATGTTCTGATCCTAAGCTGAAACAGAGTGAGAACAGAGATCTGTCTGTTAATGGTCTCCATCCACCTTCTTTATGAAGTCTTCCAGGGATAATCCGTGAAGATCTGGGAGATTAAAATGAACTCCTCTGACTTTTTTCCCCTAGTCTTTCCTATCTTCCCATAATTATGTATTTTTTCTCCCTACCTCTCAAGTACATTTTCATGTGACCTGTGATTTATGTTAAGTCCTGGTCCATTTTTACAGATGAGGAAACTGAGCTACAGAGAGGTTAAGTGACTTGCATGCAATCAAGCAGCTAACAAACGTATGAGAAAGAATTTGAACTCAGGTCTTCCTGACTCTAAATCCAGCTTTCTACCCACAGGACTACCTAGCTGCCACTGATTATACAGAATATATGCAGATAATATCTCCTGCTTTTGATTAACCATGTAGGAGCTCCTAGAAGCCTGCTTCTAGCCGTGTATAACCACTGGTTTTCATCTAATTGTCTACTAACTCAGAAGAGCTGATTATTCAGAAGACCTGTTAATAGACAAGACAGGCTCTTGAAGGAACATCTTGTCTGTAACTCTTCATGTTGCAAGATGTTTCAGTGAGAATTAGAGGATGTCTCTTCACTACCCAATATCATGTCATGGGTGAGTGGGATGGTGAAGCCCTCTCATGGAATCTGGATCTTTCTGTGAGTTGAGTGGGATGAATGGAGGTGGGGACCTTTCAGCATGGCTCAGGGCTTCTGATTGACAGCTAGGCCTAAGTTTCCAGTTACCAAAATCACCTGAACTGTGGCCTCGCCAAATAAGGAAAAAAGAAATTTTTCACTTCCTTGTTCCTGGGTTAGATTTCTCGTGAGATTGTGAGCCTGAACCCCACCAATGAGAGTAAAAGGTCAGTGGGGGAGGGGGCGGGGTTTGTGTTAGGCTGTAAAAGCTTTTTTGTTTCTACCTTGAGACCTCTGACTCTTTTAATTAATTGCTGGCAGGTGGTCTCACCCAATACATGGTTGATCTCGTCACCACTCCCTATCTGCAGGATCCACTCAGGCAGTGTTGGTCAGGAGATACTTGGTTGTCTTTGCCCTTTTGTGTTTGTTCTTTCCTAATCTTAGGCAAACAGGTATTTGGAGAAGGACATAACCTGAGGAATTTATGAGCCCTTACTTGGGTTCATTAAAAGAACTTTACAATTTCTCAAAAGCTATCCATTATTTGCATCCTATTCAGTTCTGGGACCAGCTCACTAACTATTTGTAATGTCTAAAATATTCCTGCCTCATATACTGTGAGATGAGCAATGTAGATTGTCCAGCCAACCCAGTTTTGTAGTCTGGATGTTAGAAATAGCAAGAATTTTACCTGGCCATGTATGAATTTAGAAAAAAAGATTTTATTTCATGTCATATTTGACTGGTGACTTGCCATCTTTGTTGGCACAAGCACACCTCAAGTTAGGTACAAAGCTCTTTTATGTCCTTCAGATTCGAATTTTGCACCTTGAACCCCATCGGTCAGCATTTCAGGGTTCACTAAATCCCACCCCTTGATTCCATCTCCCCCCCCTTCTTATTCACCCACTTTATTCTTTATATCTTTTGTTTCTTTTTCATTTGTCAGCATCAGATAGCATGAGAAAAGGATCCCTTTCAATGGCTAAAGAGAATTGATAAAACATGAGTTTGGAGATAAAAACCCAGCATATCAATGATTAAAGACCCGTTATCTAATACTGAGTCTGGATTGTCTTAGCCTTTTGTGATTGACACCAGGCCTGACAATTCCTTTTTGAGATACCGGGACAGGCCTTAGAACAAAGAGTCTGCCTTTTAGATATGGTGATTTTCAAGCAAACAAACTCCACAACTGCCTCAAAAAGCAGTTTGATTTCCTATAATTAGCCACTAGTATGGCTTCAAATCATATTTTCATATAATCTCTATGGAAACAAAATTCGATCATACCTTATATGGACAATAGGTATTTTTCATCCATTCTTCTTCCCCACACCATCCCTCCCAACCCATTCCTCTTTCAAACTTTCTTATTTCTATCAAGAAATCACCATTCTTCCAGTCACCTAGGTTCACATAACCTCAGTATCATTCTTAATTCCTCACTTTTCTTCACTTGCATATAACCAATCAGTTGCCATATTTTGTCTGTTCTACCTCTATAACACTGTTGTTGTTGTCGTGTCTAACTCTTCCTAATCCCCTGTGGGTTTCCTTAACAAAGACACTAGAGTTAATGGGGTTTAGACTGTGGAAACCCCCTTGAACCTCACTCTGAATCTTCCCACTTGATCTGACTTTTCATGCCCAGCCTAACTTTCCATTGTCTGGTTACCTTTGGATTGCCTTCTGGCTGTTTCCCACTCTAGATCCTGATCAAAATATCTACTATACCCTAGGTCTGTTACCCTAGCCCTCTATTGTCTGTCATCTCCAGGTAGCTTTCAGCTATTTCCCACCCTGGAGTCTGACCTCACCCCAGTCATGCCACTCTTCCCTAAACCCCTCCTCCCATCACCCCAGACTACTCCCACAATGTTTCTGTATATAAGCTCAATATCGCTTCCATGAAGGTGCTCAGATTCAATCTAGCTCAGCTCAGATTGATCTGGCCTGCTGGCATTAGTGTCACAAATGCTTAGGCCCCCTAAGAGTCTACCCAATATAGCGAATCTTTAACAAGCTTTGTTTTTCTTGGCTGAGAAGGCTTGAGTTGAATTCATTTGGCAGGACCCAGCATATTGGTATTTTGGGGTCTTGAGCACCCCTAGACCCCAAACCTCATCAGAGTGGCTTGCCATTTCCTTCTCCAGCTCATTTCGCAGATGAGAAAACTGACGCAAACAAGGTTAAATGACTTGACCAGGGTCACATAGCTAGTAAGTGTCTGAGGCCAGATTTGAACTCAGGAAGTGAGTCCTCCTGACTCCAGGCCCAGCACTCTTATCCACTGTGCCACCTAGCTGCCTCTTCCTTTTCAATGAACTTCTTGTCTGCAACTTTTCATGTGGCAAAATAATTTCAGTGAGAAATAAAGGATAGTTCTTTACTATCTAATATCATGTTATGATTATCCTGTCACTGCTCCCTACCCGCATTATGTACTCAGTTAAGCCGTGTTGGTCAGGAGGTACTTGGCTGCCTTTGCCCTTTTGTGTTTGTCCTACGACATCACTCATTACTTTCTATTTTCAGAGCCAACATCCTGGTCAAGGTCATCATTATGTCTACTTGGGCCATTGCAATAACTTTCTTATCGGTCTTACTGTCTGAAGTCTCTCCTTTCTTTAATCCCTCCTTCGAACTAAGGCTAGTGATTTTTCTAAAGTGTGGGTCTGACCAGTCATTACCCTACTTAAGAAACTCCAGTGACTGAATGAATGAGTGAAAAGGACTTATTAAGCTCTCCTTATGTACCTTGGATTGTGCTAAGTGCTAGGGATATAGATACAAAAGAGAGAAGGTCTTTGCCCTTAAGGAGTTTACATTCTAATAAAGAGAGAAAGAGGAGTGGTGGCTAGCGAAGGGTCTGGTGTTTTAGAAATCACAAGAATCTCGAGTGGAGTCAGAGGGCCTCTGTTCAATTGACAGGCCCTTTCCTAAACCTATTGTAATGTCAGTGTAATTGTTTCAGTTGTTGTTGTTGTTCAGTCTTTGGGTTGTCTTGGCAAAGATACTGGAGCCATTTCCTTCTCCAACTCATTTTACAGATGAGGAACTAAGGCAAACAAAGGGTCACACAGCTAGTAAGTGTCTGAGGCCACATCTGAACTCATGAAGATGAGTCTTCCTGATTCCAAGCCCAGTGCTCTATCCACTCTGCCACCTAGCTGCCCCTTATTGTTTCAAAGCCAGTGGTAAAAATTTTCAGTGAAATGGAGGAAGGGAGGGGAGCCACTCAAGTTGGCTTGGCAGGAAGATGGCCAGGGCCTGGAGCTGGCTAGATTAATTGTGGTCTCTCTCAGTCACCTTCATCGAAACATGTTTTAAATGCACAGAAGATAAGAGAAGTCAGTAGGAAACAAAAGCAGGAGAGCTGTGAAAGCATGTGGAATTTATTATATACTTTTAAAAAAGCAAGCTGTGTGTGCTATAGATTCAATGTTCCATGTATAATCCTCTTTTTTCTTCTACATTTTGAGTTAAAATCTTTTTTAAAAAATGAAATATCTAAACCCTTCTTTTTGGCATTCAATTACAGCCTAGCCCCAATCTACATTTCTAGTCTTATTGTACATTATCTGCTTCATACACAATTCAAATAAATGTTTAATAAATGCTTATTGACTAATGACTGAGAGGTATAGTACAGCTCACCTTGGTCCTAGTCCTCATCTGTGATACTCCATCTCCCACTCTATGCCTTTGCACTATCTGCCCCTCATGCTTGAGCTACACTCCTTCTTTACCTTTGCCTCCTAGAGTCCCTAGTTTCCTTCAAAGCTTAGCTCAAGAGCCAATTTCCAACAGAAGTCTTTTCTGGTTTCGCTAGTTGCTAGTGCCTTCCCTGAAATTTACCTTTGTATTAACTTTATATGTAGTTTGTAGAGAGATGAATTGTACATATAATCTGTATATATCATCTCCTCTGACAAAATAGCCCCTTGTCTTTTGTATCCCAAGTGCTTACCATCTATTGGCTGCATTCTAAATGGTTGTTCACCCACTTTTTTCCCCCTTTGTAGATGGTTAAGTCAAATCTCCAAGACTCTGATATGGGCTCTTTTTTTTTTCTGTTGTTATTCAGGCATTTCATTCATGTCCAACTCTTCATGACCCCATTTGGGATTTTCTTGGCAAAGATACTGGAGTGCTTTGCCATTTCCATCTCCAACTCATTTTTACAGATGAGGAAACTGAGACAAACTGGGTTAAGTGACTTGCCCAGGGTCATACAACTGATGAGGGTACAATCTCTGGGAACCCCCTTGAACTCGCCTTGAGAATCTTCCCACTTGATCTGGCTAGTTCCCACCCCTGATCTTGTCAAAGTGTCTGCCCAAATCTGTTACCCTTAAACTAGCCTAGCCCTACATTGTCTTGTTATCTCCTGGTAGCCTTCAGCTACTTCCCACCCCTTAATCCCGTTGGTTCCTGGAGTCTGACCTCACCTCAGTCCTACCAAGCTCCTCCTTAGACTCTTCCTCAAGACCCTCCCTAAACCCCTCCTCCCATCACCAGGACCACCCTAGATCCCTCCTACAATCTTCGTGTATATAAGTCTCATCTCCATGAAGGTGCTCAGATTCAATCTAGCTTAGATTGAATCTGGCCTGCTTGTGAAAACAGGCATCACAAAGGGTGGGATTTCTTAAGAGAACCCAATATGGCAAACCCTTAATAAACTTTGTCTTTTCCCTTGGCTGAGAATGCTTGAGTCAAATTCTTTTGGCAGGACCCAGCATGTAGGTGTTTTGGGGTCTCGAGTACCCCTAGAAACCTATGCCATCATCATTTTTCTTTAATCTCTTCACAGCTATGAAGTGTCTGAAGCCAAGATTTGAACTTGGGTCTTCCTGACTCCACACCTAGAACTGTATCCACTGAGCCACCTAGCTGCCCTCTTTTTCTCTCTATATCCTCTCTTGAAGTGATCTCATCTGCAACCATGTGTTCAATTATTCGTTCTATGCAGATGACACTGCTCCCCCACATTCTTATATCAAGCCCTGGTATCTCCTGAATTCTTGTCTCCTATCACCAACTTTCGATTAGACATTTTCAATGAGATATTACATCTGTATCCCAAATTCAATGTGTTTAAAACAGAATTAATTTTCTTTCTCCTCAAACCACACCTCCTCTGAACTTGTCTACTACTGGAAGCACCACCATTTTTCTTTGGAGTAAAAAAACCTTGGGGGTCATCTTCAACTCCACATTCTCCCTTCTCTTCCTTTCCTAAATCCAGTCAGTTGTCACATCTTGTCTACTCTACCTCCACATCTCTCACATACGTTCATTCCCTTCTCACCGATCACATGGCCATCACTTTCTTCATGTTTAACTCTTCTCTCCTGAACTTTTGCCATAGGCCCCTTGACAAGATCTCCTTGCCTTAGGTATTAACTTTCTTAGATACATCCTAATTAGTATGGAGGTGAACTCTATATTCCGATCCAGGTGAACTACTTGGTGTTTCTCATGTACAACATTCCATCTACCATCTCCATGACTTTGCATAAACTGTCCCTCAAGTCTGCAAGTCATTCCTTACTCATCTCTACCTCTTAGGGTCCCTAATTTCGTCAAATTTCAGCTCATGTGCCAACTCCAAATGAAGCCTTTGCTGATCATCCCAACTACTGATAGCTTCTACAAATTCCATAACATTTCATCTCCTGTCTCCATACCATTTCTTAGGCTGTCCCCTGTGCCTCAAGTGGACTCCCTTCTCACCTCTGCCTCTTAGAATCTCTAGATTCCTGCAAAGTTCAGCTCAGGCATCACCTCTACGTGAGACTTTTCCTGATCTCCTCAGTTGCTAGTGCAAACTCAAAAATTATTTATGAATTTAAAAAGGAGTAAAGTGCAATAAGCCTGAAAAGGTAGGCAAGAGCTAGATTACAAAGCACTCTAAAAGATAAACTGAGGAGTTTGTATTTTATCCTAGAAGTAACAGGAAGGCACTGAAGCTTTTTGGGCAGGAGAGTGACATGATGCTTTGAATATCACTTTTAGTTGTATGGAGGATGTATCTAAGAAAGTTAATACCTGAGGAATAAAGTGGTGGGGGCAGCTACATGGTACAGTAAGTAGAACAGTGGCCTTGGAGTCAGGAGGACCTGAGTTCAAATCTGGCCTCAGATACTTAACACATTTACTAGCTGTATGACCTTGGGCAAGTCACTTAACCCTAATTGTCCTACCTTCCCCCCTCCAAAAAAAAAGAAAGAAAGAAAGTGGTAGGCCACTGGAATAGGTTAGATACATATTTCATTATAGTAAATGATAATAATAATCTAGTGTGTAATAAACCCAAAGATCTAAGCTTTTGGAACAAAAACTCATTATTTAACAAAAACTGCTGAGATAACTGGAAACTAATATGACAGAAACTAGGTATAGACCAACATCTCACACCATATACCAACATAAGGTCACAATGGGTACATGATTTACACATAAAGGGTGATACCCTTAGGAGAGCATGGAATAGTTTATTTGTCAAATCTATGGATAAGGGAAGAATTTAGGACCAAAGAAAATATAAAACACATTACAAAAATCTAAAATAGTTAATTTTACTACATTAAATGAAGAAGTTTTTGCATAAACAAAACCAATGCAAGCAATTTTTTCTTCTCTTTTAAAAAATAGTATTTTATTTTTTCCCCCAATTACATGTCAAGACAATTTTTGGCATTCATTTTTATAAGATTTTGAGTTCCAAATTTCTCTCCCTTCTTCTCTTCCTTTCCCTTTTCCTAAAATGGTAAGCAGTTTGATATAGGTTATACATATACTATCATATAAAACATACTTCCATATTAGTCATAGTTATGAAAGAAAAAACATCAAAAGAAAAAAAAACATGAAAAAGAATAAAGTAAGTGAAAAAAGTGTGCTTTGACCTGCACCCAGAGTTCACCAGTTCTTTATCTGAGTCCTTTGTATTTGTCTTGTAACGTTGTGTTGCTGAGAAGAGCTGAGTCATTCCTAGTTGATCATCACACAATGTTGCTGATACTATATACAATGTTTTCCTGGTTCTGCTCATTTCACTTTGCACGAGTTTGTAAAAATGTTTCTGAAGTTTTTCAATGAGATATTACATCTGCTGTTTTTCTGAAATCCGCCTGTTCGTCATTTCTTATTGCACAGTAGTATTCCATTACATTCATGTACCACAGCTTTTTCAGCCATTCCCCAACTGATGGCTATCACCTCAATTTCCAATGTTTTGACACCACAAAAAGGGCTGCTATAAATATTTTTGCACATGGAGGTCCTTTCCCCTTTTTTATGATCTCTTTGAGATATAGACCTAGTGGTGATATTGCTGGATCAAAGGGTGTGCACAGTTTTGTTGCCCTTTGGGCATAGTTCTAAATTGCTCTCTAGAGTGGTTAGATCAGTTCAAAACATCAATAGTGCATTAGTGTCCCACTTTTCCTGCATCTTCTCCATTTATAATTTTCCATTTTTTTTTGTCATATTAGCCAATCTGATAGGTGTGATGTGGTACCTGAGTTGTAATTTGCATTTCATTAATAAAAAGTGATTTAGAGCACTTCTTCATATGCCTATAGAGCTTTGATTTCTTCATCTGAAAACTGCCTGTTCATATCCTTTGATCATTTATCAATTGGGGAATGGCTTGTATTCTTATAAATTTAACTCAGTTCTCTATATATTTAAGACACTTGCCATAAAGATTGTTTCCTAGCTTTCTGCTTTCTTTCTAATCTTAGTTGCAATGCAACTAAAATTAAAAGGAAAGTAGAAAAGTGGGGGAATTTTTTTTTTTTTGCAAAAAAGTATCTCTGATAAAGGTCTCATTTTTCAAATAGAGAAGTGAGTCAAAATTATAAGAATACAAGTCATTCCCCAATTAATAAACGGTACTCAAAGGATATGAACAGGCAGTTTTCAGATGAAGAAATTGAAGCTATCTATAGTTATATGAAAAAAATCCTCTAAAATCACTATTCTGGAGAACAATTTGGAACTATGCCCAAAGGGCAACCAAACTGTGCATACCCTTTGACCCAGCAATATCACTACTAGGACTGTACCCCAAAGACATTAAAAAGGGGAGGGAGACTTATGTAAACAAAAATATTTATAGCAGCTGTTTTTTTGGAGGCTAAGAATTAGAGATTGACAAGATGCCCATCAATTGGGAAATGGATAAACAAATTGTGGTATATTTTTGTGATGGAATATTATTGTGCTATAGGAAGTAACAAACAGGATGATTTCAGAAAAACTTGGAAAGTTTTGGAACTTGGAAAGTTACATGAACTGATACAAAGTGAAGTGAGCAGAACCAGGAGAACAACATCAACAGCAATTTTGTTTGATTAAGAATTGTGAATGGCAGCTATTCTCAGCCATACAATGATCCAAGACAATCCCAAAGGACTAATTATGAAGCACACTATCCTTCTCCAGAGAAAGAACTGATACTGTCTGAATACAGACTGAAGCATGCTATTTTTCTCTTTCTTTCTTTCTCTCTCTCTTTCTCTCTCTGTCTCTCTCTCTCTCTCTCTTTCTTTCTTTCTTTATCTTTCTTCCCTCCCTCTCTGTCTTCCCTCGCTCCCTCCCTTTCTGTCTCCCTCTCTTTCTTTCTTTCTTGTCTTCTTGTACAAAATGGCTACTATGCAAATGTTTTATGTGATTGCACATATATAACCTATATCTGATTGCTTACTATCTCTGGGAGAGGGGAGGGAATGAAGAGAGGAAGGGATAGAATTTGGAACTCAAAACTTAAAAACAATGTTAAAATTGTTTTAATATGTAATTTGGGGGAAACAAAGTCTTACATTAAAAAATAAAAGATACAAGAGGAAAAATTAAAATAGTATTTAAACACCCAAGCAAAAAAAAAAATCCCTCCACAAATATTTCAAGGATAAGCCTCCTTATTAAGCAGTATATATGGGGTTGGAGATATTTAGTTTTATAGGAAAACTAGCTACTGTTTTTAGCTGACCAGCACCTTTATGTGGGCAGAGCAATTCTTTCCAAAGTCCTTCCTTTAATAGTTGGGGGACTTGACATGTTAGATGTACTTTAGAAGTAAAAAAGGGATTCTAAAGGGTGTAAGTGGGAAGGTGAAAAGAGCATGAATTACATGCACAAGGGATAGCCAGTCCAAAGACAGTGAGACAAGAAACAGAGCACCACATGCTCTATGCCTGCAATATACTCCTTTCACCTCCATTCCTGGAAGACATTTTCTCTTTACTTCAGTCCCAATGCAGCTCAAGTTTGTACCCTCAGCGTCTAGCATAGTGCCTATCACAGAGTAGGCATATAAATGCTTGTTAATTGATTGATTAATTGTATGATTTTTATACAAAGGAAACACAAAAATTTGCATCAAATCAAATTTAAGATTAATACTCTTCTAAGATTTTTCTATTTAAAACCTCAACACAAGTTTAACAGAAAAAAAATTCAAAAGCTTAACATAAGCCATTGTAGAAATAGCAAAGCATGACTGCATTCTTGTTATGGCAAATTTAGTTCACAGCATAGCTATTAGTACAAATTTATCCTTATTTAGAATGGGAGTTTCAATACTTTGCAACAACTAGATTAAACTGAGAAGGAAGCATCATAAACTGGAATATATGGAGCAATTCTCCTAAAACAAGAGTCTATGATCATATTTCTTAGGGCTAGAAGGGACTACCACGTAAGGCACATAGTCAAATTCCCCTATTTTCCTGAAATTGTTAAATGGCTTGCTCAAAGTTACTAAGATAGTAAGTTACAGGGCTAAGATGCAAACCTTCTGCCAATAGCTAAAAAAGCAAAGCCAGCACTTAGTCCACTACCCAATACTGTTATTGCAAATCTTGGTTTGCAGTTTAGGTAATTCAATTGAGAAGAATCAGAATCACAGAATTTGGAAGTTGGAAGGGACCCAGTGGTCACCTAGTCCAAACCATACACAACAAATCATCCATCTGTAGCTTTAGATACAAGAAAGAAATACTTTGGAAGCCTTATTGAGAGGAAGTTTATTCAAAAGACTCTATAGCCAAGCATTTGCTCAAGAAATACAGTATGGCACTCCAAAATTTACAAGTTGTATTTTAATGGCTCAAAGCTTGGGATATGTATTGCAGTATCTAACACTTTAATTCTGCCCAGCAGATGTTAATGCAAGGCAGTTTGGAGTTTTGGAGTTGAAAGTGAAAGTATGAGGGAGAAGACCTCTCCCAATTTCCCTCTCACTCCAAGGGAGCTTCATTTTCCCCTTGGGTGGCCTGGGAGAAATGACTTTCCCTTTACCCACATCTCTACCCCTCGCTTCATAGACCAAAGCTTCATTGAGTCCTAGCCTACATGAATCTGACTCAACAATAATACCATTAGCATAGGGATACAGTAATGATGAGTCATATGGTTCATCTCTCTCTGCTCTTTAGGACCCTATCAAAGTTATTAATAAAATTCTCTTATAATTGGTTCAGTCTCTAGTTAGGGAATCCCTAATGTTCTGGGGAGAAAGTTAAACTTCTGGCTAGTTTTAGGTCTGTGTATGCCAAGGTAGTCACTAGTGTTCTGTATTGCACTCCATCATGTACACAGACTGTAGTCAGAGATCACTTATGACCTGCCATAGTTTATCGAAGACAAAAAAAAAAGATTAGGAAACAGAAAGAGCTTAAAGAAATAAAGAACATCTTGTAAAAAGTGGCCGCCAGAAACAGGTATCAGGGAGGGGAGTTAAATATTTACCACCACAGTGTTGATTCACAGGAGTGGCTACCACCAGCAATGTCAGATGTCAGTCCCAATCTGTTATAATCCCCATCCCTTCCCCCTCCCCCCAACCCTGTGGCTCAGTCACTGTAGCCAAACCTTAGTGTCTAGACTCTAGTTCCTGGACTCTCATCGTAAAATGCCCAGCAAAGTTTCTCTGTCTTTGAGACTACCATTGCCATGCTGTCTCCTGTTGCTGCCAACAACTCTAAACTCAAACTACAACTGACATAGCTTCTTGAGTCTGTTTTGGGACACCCACTCTGGGTGTTCAGTAAGAATTTTTTTCCTAGGGAAGTGAGAAAATAATATGTTCTTTTAAGACTGAATTCTTTTATATCATAAAAAAGGGAAAAGGACCTACATTACAAAAATATTTATATCAGCTCCTTTTGTGGTGGCAAAGAATTAGAAATGGAGGGGATACCCATCAATTGGGGAATGGCTGAACAAGTCATGATATATGAATGTAATGGAATACTTGTGCTATAAGAAATAATGAGCAGGCTGATTTCAGAAAAACCTGCAAAGACTTACATGAACTGATACAAAGTGAAAAGAGCAGAACCAGAACATCGTACACAGTCACAGAAACATTGTACAATAATCGACCATGAATGACTTAGCTATTCTCAGCAATACAATAATACAAGACAATTCCAGAGGACTCATGATGGAATATGCTATCCATGTCCAGAGAAAGAACTGACAGAGTCTGAATGCAGACTTAAGCTAAGCATACTATTTTCACTTTCTTTATTTTGGGTTTTTTTTTCCTTTTGGTCTGTTTCTTCTTTTACAACATGATAGTATGGAAATATGTTTTATGTGATTGAACATATATAATCCTATTTTTACAAAAGGAAGTTTATAAGGAAACCAAACCAAACCAAACCTGTGTGATTAAAAAAGAAGAGAGACCTAACTCTTTTGTTCGAGGCACAAACCCAAGGAGTCCAACCTAACCTGAAGTCTCATCTTCAGCATGTAGTTCCTTCTCCTTGTCAGTGGAGTGGTAACAAAAATGGTACCCAGTAATATAATGTTAAAGCTAAATTTTAAGCTGCTTTTGGAATTGAGGATGTTATATATTCCCTGGCTCAGAAAAGGCAACTTCATCTGTAAATACTTTATGTGATGAAAGCAGAATTCTTTATTAAGAAATAGAAGAATAACTGCTATATTTTACCTGACAAAGTTCTTTTTGTCCTTACAGATTAGAAATTGATCTTTTCCCCCCAGAAAACTAGCCTCTTTCATCCCTTAACTGGCCCCAAAACTCAGAAGAAAAATTGCCCTATGTGTTCTGGCCTGTGATGCTCCTTCCTCAATCAAGTTGTTGAAAATTTTGGAACCCTCATTCTGAATGAGAATAAATTTGAACCAACGAGTCTACTTTAAATTGAATTTTCTGTAACAAAAATCCAATCATTCTATGATTATTTCAGTGGATAAAAGAATTGTATAGATTTACAGATTGAATAGATAGGCAGGAGTATACTAGAGCTTGCTCAAGCAGGCTTTGATAGACAATTGTTAAATTTTCAGTGTGAACATTTACACCTCAGAAATCAGCAGATGCTATAAATCAGAGCTTGCTTTGTTTTATTGATTATCATTAAGTGTTAATAATGCAAATTAAATTTATAAGTGCGTGTGTATACTTCCCCTACCCCTCTGCAAAGGGTTATTAAACATTTTCCGGTATACTCCTGCCTACACTTTTCATACTTGAAGATTAAATGTGTGTTTAAATATGTATGTGCATTTAAGTACATTGTGTGTGTATATGTGAGTATATGTGTATGTGTATGGGTATATTTAACCTTTGTAGAAACTGTCATGGATGAATCAGGTACCTGAACAAAGCTACATCTCTAGGGATACCCTTGGGAGGCAATGAAGAGGTCTCTCTTTAATACCATCATCTTGAGCCCACATTCTGCTATGTTTTTCTCATATCAATCACCATTTATAGCAAATATTTCCCTTTTGCCATCTATACATTCCAGCAATTACCAGTTTCATTTAACCCGGTAACATCAATTAGCTTTTACAAAGCAATGTTTACTGAGAAGATACAGCAAGAACAAAAGTATGAACATTTTCTCCCAATACCCTGGTGTCTCCCCTATGCTACTTCCATCCCTGGGCTTACTGGGCTCAAACTTAAAGCAGTTTCTACAGAGTTTTCTCATCAGCAAGCTTACTTGCAAATGCAGCATAGCCTAGCCCTCCTTGCTGCTTTTGATCTAGCCCTGTGCTAGGTTAATCTTTCAGGGCCTCACTCCTAACTAGGTGTGGCTAGTCAGGAGACTTGGAATGAATTCCAGTTCTTAGACTTCCAGTGGTTTGCTCTCCTGACCTTTTGAAACTCACAACATTGCACCCTCATTAAATACTCCTTCACCTAAGAGCAGGAAGGAAGAAACCCAAAGAAGCAAAAAACAGTAGCTCATCTTCATAGCCACATGTGGACCCAGGTGGGAAGATGAAGGCCTCTTTCTCTCTCTATCCAAAAGCTTACAATGTGTCATCTCTGATCACAGCCATCAGAGGAAAGAATTGCTGAATTATTTTGTTACTGTCTTTTGTAAGCATTTTATAAGTAATCTCAGTCCCCATTCAGTAGAAAACAGAAAATTTTCTCTTTTTCACCTGAAAAGCAGATCCAAAACAACATCAGAGCATACTCTGAAGTCTAACTGGGTATTGTATCAGGCCAGTAAGCTACACCTACTTATGAGGACTAGGCTATTATTAGCCAGTCCCCTCATTAAAAAATAATACATATGCATCTATCTATCTATCTATGTATCTATGTACACACACACACACACACACACACACATATCAGTAATTAAGGTGGGACTTTTTGCTCTTCTTCTCTTAAGTGCCTTTAGTGATTCTGGCCTTTGTTTGAATGGGGCAGGTAAAATGGGATCTTTTTGTCTTGGAGTGTTTTCTCAGCACTAAGACAATGTAATGGTAGTTGGGGCAGGACTTTTTGTTGTCTTCTCCTTTAAAATGCTGAGGTAGTTAAGTACCTTTGATGAGTCTTGCCTTTCAAATGCAATGGCCAGCAAAATGGGATTTTTCCCTGTTCTTTGTTTGAGTGCTTCTCACCACTGAGGTAATCAAGTGCCCCAGGGCCCTGAGACAGGTATATAAGATCCAAGGTTGGCATTTTCCCTTGGGGGCTCTCACTCATTGGAAGAGTGTCAGTGTGGAGACTCTGGGTAGTCATTAAAGAGACCCTGGCTTTGAAGAAACCCAGATGTTTGGTTTGGGGGCTCTCATTCACTGGAAGAGTGGCACATGACTCTGGGCAAGTCTTTATAACTGCCCCCAGCTTTGCTAACCCAGATGTTGGTTTGTATTTGGTCTGTTTATAATGTACGTTTGTAATTTATTTGTATTTGCTCTGAAGTTCAAGGTGCTGGCTTTTCCTCCTGAACTAAGTGAGTTATATTCATATGTGTGATTAAAGTGAGATTGTTAACCCCTTAAATTTACTTTCCTTAGTAAAGTAGATCAAAAGAACCAGCGCTAGCAGCTCTTGTTGCTAGTCTTGTTGGGTCTTATGCCCCATAACAGCTAGCCAGATTGTTGCTACGGCATATTCATTTAATATACATACAGACATACTCATACACATATTGTATATGCTATCCATCCTATATATAGCTTCCAGAGTAATATTCCTAAAGCACAGGTCTGACCACCTTATTCTCAAGAAGCTCTGGTGACTCCCTATTTCCTCTGGGATAAAATTTAAACTCCTCTGACATTTAAAGTTTTTCACAATCTGGGACAGCCCTACTGTTTTTTTTTTTTTGGTTTACTGCTTATTGATCCCATTTATATGCCTCATTTGACCTCTTAGCTATTCCTTATATACAACTTTCTATTTCTTGTCACCATACCTTGGCATATTCTGTCCCCTGTCTGGAATATGCTCCCTCCTCAACTCTGCCTCTTAGAATTCTTGTCTTCCTTCAAAACTCAAGTTCTACCTCCTACATAACACCTTTCTTGATCACCCCATCTTCTAGTAACCCCCTAATATGGACTCAGAAGCCTTGGAGTAGGGGTAGTAGTGGTGGCTGATATTTTATCCAGAATTCCTCAAGTTCTTGGAGAAGGACAACTAACTCCTGATCTTGAACTTGAACAGGTCTCTGGGGCAGAGAAGATGTCAGAAAGCTATAGTGTGCAGCCAAAGAAAGTAAGACCACTATGAAACAAATGCTATTTTGAAACCAACAGGATTGATGGTTGTGGTGCTAATGTGATCAAAGATCTTCCCCACCCATTTAATAGGCCTCAGGTGGAGCTAGTTAAGGGAATCTTGATTAGGAGAGGCTTGCTTGTAGGCAGGTCCACACTCTTTTGCTATTAGGTGTTAAGCCCCAGGCTTACACAGGGTATATATACCCTGTGGGTAGCCATTAAGCTCAGACTAGGGAGCTGCAGAGTAGAGAGGGCTGCAAAGAAGACAGAACTGCAAGCAGAAGACAGAACTGCAAGGGCTTTCAGAACTGTGGGAGGAGAGGATATAGAGAAGCAGATAGTTAGGATTCATGAGTGTTTATGGGAAGGCCCTAGCGGAAGGGAGGGTTACAGGATGTCTTGGCGCCTTGCTGTGATACTGTATTTTAATTTCCTTGCTGTTACATTGAAGTGGACTTACTGGTTTTGGGATACAATTGTTGCTAATGTCAAATTGGGGTTATTGGTTTTGGGATTTGATCCTCTGGTATCTGAATAAATGTTTTACTTCTGCCTTCTCTACAGAGATTCTCTTATACTTTGCGATTCTGAACTATATAGGCATATTTATGGTCACCATTGGTATCATGAATTTTGCCTTACTGATACAGTGGTGGGACATTTGAGCATGGTATGGTAAGTAAACCGTTAAGCATTCTCAATGTGATCTATGGATTGGACCTAACCTCCAATGCTGTCAAAGCATGAAATTGGAAGGGTGACATAATGATTCTCTTCCCCCTCCCTTCCTCCTCCATGGAGAAAGTAAGCTTCCCTTTTGCTAGTCAATCCCTTTACTTCCTGTTCCCATTATCCTTTTTGGGCTAAGTAGCAACCAAAATTTTAGAAGCTTTGTTGTTTTCCTAAATGTTTACTTTCCTTCTTAAGCCTTTAATCTGTGATAATACTTTTTGACTAAGAAAAACAAAACTATTTCTATAATTGAATACTTAGAGACTAAGACATGAGGGATGGAAAAATCCCCTTTCAAAGAAATTTTGCCCAGCAAAACAGAACTGAGAGTGGAGCTGTACAGAACCACAGAGAGTGGGGAGAGTAACAGTTTTATTCCCCATGAGCCTTGTAAAAGTACCCAAGACAAATTGAGCATTGTCTCTAGAGACCATAAATTGAGAACACATTGTGTGCACCTGGGTCTCCTGGCTACTTTCTAGACTGTAGCTTGAAAGAAAAGTCTTGTTTCTGGAGTAAAGGGGAGCCGAGGTATCTGCAATGGCTATTGTCTTAGCTGGACTGTAAGTACATGTAATAAATTTTCTGACCTGAAGACAGAGAGCCCTAAACTTGCTTATGAGCTTCCCCTAGTAGTTAGTTAGAGCTTGTATATATTTTGTATTTACTTATATGTGTATGTCTTGTTTCATGTGATAGAAGGAAAGCTCTTTGAAGGCGGGGACTGTTTAGTTTTTAACTTCATATTCCCAACACTTAGCACAGTGCTTAATAAATGCCTATCAATCATGATGTATGCATATACCAGTAACCTTCATGTTAGAAGTTCCCTTCTAGCACAAAGTGCTTGACTTCTCACTTTCCTGGCTTCTTGTCCCAACCCAGATAATCTGGAAATTTAAGTATCTGATATCCCCTTCTCCTTCTCTCCCATGAAGGTTAGTCACTAACTTCTCTTACAAACGTACAGGCTCAAAAGACTAAAACTTGAACAGTTTTATTTTACAAGTTAATGGAAACGAATAGGACTCAAAAACAAGCCCATAAAAATAATGACAGTTCTCAATACATTCCTTCTGAGTCCTGCACAGTTCCCATAATTTATGGGTAGGCTGGGAACAATGAAGATTTGTTCCTCCCCTTCAGTGTTCCTCTCCATGGCCCCTCTGCCTGCATCCTGTTTTGCTTTGGGCTGATCTTGCCTCTCATCACACTGAGCAGAATCCCTGGTCCTGATTACTGCTGTCTTTTGCTATCCTCAACAGTTCTACCATAGCTCTGTTCAGTGCCTAGTAGGTGGTAGCTGTTTCATCACTGGTCCAGTCTGCTATTCTTCCCATTCCCTGCTCCTTATCCCTTCCTCTACAACTCTTGCTCTTTTTGTTCACCTTTGTGACCACTCCAGTCTCTCACCTTTGCTCCCAGTGGGTGGTCATTTCATTGTTGGTCCCCCTACCTTGCTCTCTGATGTGCTGTTTATCCTGCTTCACTAGATGGCAATTTCCCAGGACAACTGGCTCATATGGGAAGAACTTCCGAGTGCATTTACAGGTTAAAAACTTATCTAATCAAAGTGAATATTCCCTCTAATAGTGGAGAACACAATCCAACCATGCTTTGTAATTACATATGATTCTTGACTATGTCCTCCCATAAACCTTCCATAGCGATTCTATTCAATGTTGGGGGAGTCTTCCTCTTTACGTCTTGTAGAAACTACGTGGAACTGTATGTCAACACACACACAGACACACATCACCTTTCCTCATACCTCACATATACATATCTTTTTCAGTAGTTGTCTCCTCATATCATGTTGAATATATGTGTGTGTATGTATGTATATATACATGTATGTATATATGTGTGTGTGTGTATACACATATATATGTTATGGAGTATTGTGATTACTAGCTGTTGGTATTCAGTCATTTCCATCATGTCCAACTTTTTGTGACCCCATGGACCTCTGTCCTTGGCATTTTCTTGGCAAAGATACTGGAGCCCAAACTAGCTGAGCCACAATGCAGTATTCCTACACTGTGATGTTTATATTATTAGGAAATTAGCAATGTAGGCATAGTGGCATAAACAACATACCATAGGTTTGTTTTCTAAAATAACATGTTTGGGGTAAATGGAAAAATTTGGCTTCAATTCAGGCTGGTATTTGGAACTGAAGTACCATGATGTTATAAGAATCTTCAGTTTGAGAAGAAATACAATCTGGACAGAGATTTCTATTAGTAATTTGCTATCAGACCTTGACTTAGTTTCTTCTGTGACTCAGTTTCATTATCTGAGAAATGGAAATGATACTACTGACCTATGTTACTGTTGTTTTGCACTAAGTAAGCTTAAAATTCAAAGCATTTTATAAACACTAATCATTTATCATCTGGTTTAAACAATATTATCTATAGAATTTACAGTCTTGTGGCTAGGTATTATTATTTTGGATTTCCAGCATGCCTCGGGCAGTTAGTCATTTTTCAAAGATGAGCACTGCCGTTTTTAAAAATAAGACAGAGCAATGAATTCATCCAAGGTCACTCAACTAAGGAAGTGATGGAGAGTTCTGAACCAATGGCAATTATGGAAGTTTTATTTTTTTTTAATTTTATCTTTTCTAAATAGTTTTATGGTTATTTCTAAACTATAATACGTTTGTCCTTGATATGACTATGCACAGCAGGTTGTGCATTGTAAAGGCCTAATGAATGTTTGCTGAACGAATGAATGCCTTGATACTTGTTTGGTTAGAGTATAATGCTAAAAGACTTCAGATTTTCAGTTTGTTCCCTGTTCAAGTTGTCCCCAGACAAAATCTCTTTCTCTTCCCATTTTAGTGCCAACACTTGGACACCAAAACCTTACCCTCACATGACAGCAGAAAGCATTTATTTTCAAAGAGACAGAACTTCAGGCCCTGCTGAAGAGTTTTTCAGTCACCTGTAATTCCATGGTATGAGCCGATTATTTTCAATACATTCCTTTGATCAAGATTATACTTCTGTGGCTAATGATCTTAATTTAAGAAGAGAAACTATGGAGAAAATAAGACTATAAACACATTGTGAATGTTTGGATCCCAGATGGAAATCTTCCCTCTCACTTACCATTTGCATTTTTATATGCCCTATAGTTATTTGTGGGACATGATAACTAGTAAATTACTGTATATCACCCTGAGGGGAAAATATATTGAAACTGTCTTGAACATATCTAAATGTAGGAGACATATTCCACCATCAACAGCCATCTTTTAGATTTTAATGGAAAGTACTTCACAGTTATGTGAATAGAATGCTACTTAGAGAGGCAGTGTGCTAGAGCACTGGACCTAGGGTCAGAAAGACATAGGTTCAAATCCTCACCTCGGACATTTAGTAGCTGTGTGAACATGGGCAAATCACAACTATTTGAGTTTCAACTTTTTCTTCTGTAAAATGGGGAAAATAAGAGGGTTGTTGTGAGTCTCAAATGAGATAGTGTATTTAAAGGGCCATATGCACAGAATGTCCCCAAAGTCTTAGTGCAGGTTTAGTTTAATAGCCTAAAACTTCAATGAGGGATACTCTATGTATATATTAGCTACTATTGTTACTATCTTTTCATTATCACTGAAACTCAGAAAGCATGCAGTACTCTTCTTAAATGACTTGCTTTGCCTGTCACTATCACAAGTTGTTTGACTTTGTCTAATATTAATTAATTAAATAAATAACTCTATCTGTTCAAAGCAACCATTCTAGACACTGAACAATTTCTTAGTATTAGAATTTTTCATATCTCTTTAGACACCCTTGGGAAAAATAAAGGCAGGTTTTTTTTTTCATTTCCCTGTGAATTTTACAAATTATTCTCCAAGGTTATCAGCTTATTTTTTTCACCTGACTGCTTCAGAAGATTTAACTGAGGGAGATTGTTTACACCATCACTGATTCCTGCAGTGTCTAATTTGGTCCTGCTCTGAATCAGTTAGAAGCAGCCTCAGGAAGTAGTGGCCAGTTGGTCTTGGGTACAAGCTTTGTCTTTACAAAGGTATGAAACGGTTGGGCAAGCATTCTAAGGAGGAATAGGAAAAGTACAGGAGCGTGTATCCTTTGATTTGAATATGGAAAATTCCTTCTTATGTGTCTGTCTATCCATTGAATCTACTTCGGAGGTTCTTCAGGTTTTCAATTCCAAATGGACTATACCTTGGCCACCCTGCCATCCATTTGCCTTTGGAAGACTTCCTTGCTTGTTTAGGGAATGAAATTAATTTTAATATTTGGCTTATGAATATTAAGAACAGGAGTGTAGGAGCAGATGAAAGGGGAAATAAGCAATAATAAATATAGAAGAAACAGTTACTGAACAGAAGCTGAACTCATAAATAAATGAAAAACCAATAATATATCAAATAATGAATTGTACCTCTCTCCTTAGAGCAGAGAGGCAGGTGACTACTAGAGCAGAATCTTGTATACATTGTCAGGTATGGTCACTGTACTGAGTGTTTTTGCTTAATTGCTTTCTTTTGGTTGTTGTTGTTACAAAGGAGGGCTCAGTCTAGAGGGGGTTGGGAGAAAGAGTTTTCTTCTCCAGAAATACCTATGATGTAAAAACAAAAAGTGTTAATAAAACATATTTTTTTAAAAAAATGAGAGGAAGGCCTGAAGTGCATTGGTCTGATCCACTATGGAGAATCTGGGGAAAGACATGTACCAGAGTTCCACAGGATGAAGGAAGGTAGATGAGTTACAATCTACACACTCACATTGGTGAGTTGAATTTACAGATCTTCTGAAGTGCTAAGGCAAAGGAAGAGTTCAATATGCATATTCAGCCTCACATTGTGAGATGTGAGCCCCAAATCATAAAATGCAAAGCCAAATAAGAATTTTTAGATCACAGTATTTAGAGTATAAACATCACTACTGTCAGTCATTTCCACAGATAATCAAGAACTGATTATAAAGATAACTAAGAGTGAATAGAAAATAAAACAACTACTATCAAGTTTTTAAAAGGGGTTTTGGACTCACCCTGGAGACAACAGTTTGGCCAGGGCTAGAAGTACAAATGGAATGAGAAGAGCCAGGAAAGAAACATTGGACTAGGAGCATTTAAGTTTGAAATCATGCCTTTGACCCTTCTCTAGATCTCAGTTTCCCTTTCTGCAGAGTGGGGACAATGAACTTGCACAAACCGCCCCTCAAAGGAGGGGAGTTGTGAGGAAAGTGCTCTGGAAAATCTGAAAGCACAATACAAATGTGAGCTATTGTCTTCATTCAGCAGCAAAATTTGAAAATAGGGAGCAGCACCATATTTGCCTTTTGCCTTAAGGAATATATAAATAGTGTATACAAATTCACAATGGAATATAGTAATATAGGGCAAATTTTTTAGATCATTGTTTTTCTTGTATTCTTCAAAACCCTCAGTTCACTGAATTCATTTTCCTTTATTGTGTTAGATAGCAGATTATTTGCCTGAAGGATAAGATGACATCTGCTGTGTATTGTTATTCATCTAAGTGTTTTACTCAAAACTGTTTCTTTTTTAACATCTCGAGTCTAAGTACTCCCTTGATTTTGTTCCAAGATGTAAATTCTTGGTTAAAAAAATGTTTTGTTTTTTTTTAAAGAAAGATAATGCTTCACAGGAGTAGCACTATAGAACTGTATAACCTACTATATGTTATACAGTATATATATGTTATATATAATATATAATTATTATATAACTATATATATAACCTACTATAGAAAACAATTACGTGCAAGTTAAATTCCCCTCTTAATGAACCAGATAGGACATCAACATTTTTTTTGATGGGGTGAATGACCACCAACAGCTATTGTTTCCAGTTTTCCTTGCTCTATCTCTATTCATCTCTGCCAAGATCTATCCTTCATCTTAATCTTTGTCTACATTCAATTATTTTTAGGAGTCTAAGACTGCTGTCCTTACACTATTCTGTGTGATTACTCTCTATCTTCCTTGGAAAGAGATTTGAAAATTGCAGAGATCACCTCCTTCGCCTATCCCTCTTTTCTGCCTTCAGCTGAAAACCCCATTTGGGGTTTTCTTGGCAAAGATACTGGAGTGGTTCGCCATTTCCTTCTCTAGCTCATTTTACAAATAGGATTAAGTGACTTGCCCAGGGTCATACCTGTCAGGCTAGATTTGAACTCAGGAAAATGAGTCCTCCTGACTCCAGGTCTGAGACTGTATCCATTGTGCCATTTAGCTGGCCCACTGAAAATCATAAATATAGGCAAAATGATATTTTAATATATGTATAAATCATGCAAGTTATAGAGCAGCCTTATCCCAATTCCCACTAACACTGGAGAGGCAGGTCCCCAAATCTTGACCAGCTATATCTCTGCTACAAGTGTATCCATGAGGAATCAGGGATGATTATCTAGTGCCATTGGCTTGTGCCCAGTATGCTTCTCTCTTTCTCTCTCTCTCTCTCTCAAGTGACTTGCCCAGGGTCACCACACAGCTAATAAGTATCTGATTCTGGATTTGAACTCAGGTCCTTTATTCCTTGGCATGTGCTTTATCCATTGTACTACCTAGTTGCCCCCAGCTACTTCAATTGAGATTCGTTTAGCTAATCATCCAAGCTTAGAAAGGGGTACTTTCTAAGGTGGTACATTAAGAATAATGATACACTAAGACACCAAAGGTCTGTGACCTACTATCCCCAAAGTATGGAAAATGGGTTTACACATAGACAACACACATGGCAAAAGGGTAGTTCACAGCCCCTGGTTGCTGGAAATGCCTTTCTCTCATTTGTAGGAGACTGTTCAAGAAATTCCCCTAAGGCATTAGTTTTTTTTCTGGGTTCCTTGTAGGACAAGGCCAGTCTGTCCTTAGCTCCAGGTGTTAGAGACACTGCTGGCCCCTGATCCAAGAATGCCATTTAGGACACCAGTGGGAAGATGGGAAGTTCAACGTCCTCTGTACCCTTTGAAGCTGGGGTCAAAGTGGTGGTGGTAAGGGAGGAAAGACCTAGCCAAACCTGAAGCCAGGTGGTTTGTCCTCAGTGCCATTCTGGGAAGTCACTTATTCCTATTTCTGGAAATTTTCCCATTCCATCTAATTCAATGATTTTTTTTTCTTCTTCAGGATTTGGAGAATGTAATGAAATCCCTCATCCAATTAGAGCATAATTTTTGTCTGGCAATATTTCCATTCATCAAATGGCTTTCAAAGACTTTTCAAATTTAGTCTTAAGGCCTATGATTGACTGAGACACATACTCATTTAGTTAAGGTTTCAAAGCTTAAAATGTGTTGGGATATTTTTGACTCCACCCTCAGGTATGTAATGAGGAATTGACTAATGAGGACTTGGTCTGGGGAGCATGTGCATTTGGTAGACTTGCTTCTGGAAGTAGCTGATGACTTGGATGGAAGGGCCTTGTTCTTTACTTCAGAGCATGGGCAGGTGTTCTATGACTATTTCTGATCTACTAACCACATAGTGAAGAAAGCTAAAGGAGTTTCAGATGCTGAGCTGAAACTGGGTGTACATAAAAAAGGTACTAATCAGCCCCTCAAAAGCCCCTTTTCCCCTTTCCTGCCCAGCTGTTTAAATTCAGCTCAAGACTCAATCAAAAGTCCATTTCTTCACCATATGATAATCAGACTGGAAACGATCATAAAACACCTGTGTATTTTCTGAAGGTGGTCAGGACCCCTCCATTCCACATCATTAAGCATTTCCATAAGGAAGTTCATCATACTTGGCTTGCTTTCAAGATTGAGTTCTCAGGATTGGCTAGCCACCCATTACACATATATTTAGCTATTCCAGACAGGGACTTAAAAATGACATCACAGGATTATTCATTTAGAAGCACAAACTTTGTTAGTGTCATTAGCTCTTACCTGAGTTGTAGAAATAATTTTGCTTAAGAGAAACAGTTTCATCATATTAAAAATGGTTTTCATAGAAAACAGGATTTCACCTGCATTATGCCAGTCTTTCTTGGATCTCATCCAAATGGATTTAGCTCTCAGAAAAAGAAGTGCTAGAACGAGTTTATAATGGCAGTTCTGTCACTTGGACCCATTCCTGAAATGAGCTTCCAATGCATGACCTTCTCCTCAGGGTGAGAATACCTTGCAGGTAATTCTACAAAATGACTACTTTTGGATTCCTAGAGCTGAATACTCTCTTCAGTGGAACTCAGAAAGGACTTAGTTATATTGAATTCTTACAGCAAGGTTGCATTATCTTTGTTATTGTTGATGCAATTGACTCAAATTAATATGAATATGTTACTTACTTGCTTTCAAGGCATATGCTAATGAAATGAGATTAAAAAACAATCCTCAGGTAAAGTAACCAGGCAACTAGGAATCTGATTAGAATCTGTTTGCTTGGCACACATAATTTCCCACTACCTTGTAGGACTCCACCAAAAGTGTTAGAGAATTCTATAGCAGTGTCAAATTGTTCCAAGATTAGGAGATCAACAGATTAATTTTTTTTTTCTTAGTGGGCCCAAGGTCAAGCACTTTATTCTTTACCTACCACATATTTTAAAAATCTCATCATTTTAAATGAGCTACCCTAAAGTATAGCCTCTCCTTATCTGAAGCTTATATTGGTCCAGTACTTAATAATAAATTAGGCTGTGCCTAAATTAATTCAGGGTGGGTGAAATAACACATTTGAATAAACATGGGAATAGTTATGTGTAGCATTATTGCTTTGCTTCGTCAAGTCTTCTCAATTAGGAGATATTGTCACTAACTAAGCATAGGGAGGGGTAGTGAAAATGTTGTGGTTAGATATTTTTCAGTGCACTGATTTTTGTAAACTTCCTTTCAACACACCAGTAATAAAATTGGTAGTTAATATGAGATGTGATAATATTTAGTAGTGAGGATATGGAAAAGGTAAATACAGAATTAGCTGGAAACCACTGAATCGTCTGAAAACCTTCCTGGAAAACCTATATAGGCTGAATGGGTAGAGGAAAGATTTTCTTTGGGCAGTCTGTGGATCTGGGAATGGCTTTTTTCTTCTAATTGGAATTATCAGAAGAGCCTGCCTGATCTGTTGGAGAGTACTTCCTATTCATTGATCAGAGCATGTATTCTGGCCCTTTCTGAGGGGCCACATTTTCTGGTTTCCTGCTAAAAGAAATGCTTAAACAACAGCTACTGTTTGGTCCTTAAGTGTCCCTGTTACTAAAAGTTGTGTTGAAGATGGTAACTCAGCCTAGAAGAGCCTTCCCCTCAGTGGACTACAAAAGCTGTAGAAAATCTGTTTCCTTCTCTTTTGGGTATTGCCTGGTTTGGCATCTCTCCCTTGGACTTGGAGAGATGGGATTGCTTTTCCCTCTCTACACCCAACAGCTTTGGTGGCTACAAGAACATAGTAGTGAGAATATGTACAGTACCGGCTGTGAACTTGAGAATGGATCTCATCGTCCTAGATCCCCGTTCTCTTTTGTATTACTCTCCTTATGCCCGGGTCACTAAACAGCAAACATGAGAAATGGGCTTATCTTGCCTAATCAAGAACTCCTAACCTCTCAAGCTTATTAGAGGAAACTCTTTCTTCCCCTAGTTAGAAGTCCAAAGGAAAGATACATTCCAAACCAAGCAGGGCCCCACAAAGAGGAAGGAAGAATTTTTCTACAGTACTTAGAAGAATTATAAGCTTACTGAGAGAAATGGCTTTTCCTAGTTGAGTTACTAATTATCTAAAACACAGCCCTCATTCACAGAGGCCTTTGATGACTGCCATGTCCTTTAGCAAGAGGCTAGAGAATGTAACCTACCAGAAAGATTAGAGAATATGCTCCATGGGAGCAAATCAGGGAGGTGATTACCCCCCTAGTACACTTGAATTTTTGTTAATTTCAGTTAGCAAGAGTAATTTGAAGAGGAAGGAAGAACTCTCTTTCATACTTCCATTCTATCAGTGTGGTGGCAGACATCTAGATCCCTAAAGCTTGGTTCTGAGATTACCTATGGTTGAAGATTAAACATAAGATAATTATGTTGTTCTCTCTCCTCTAAAGATTTGTGGTGTTTGTATGTAATTAACTCCTCTAACCAAGTGACTAAGACTGATTGCACCTAGTTGATAGAGTTCATAGACCTGTAAAGAATCACTTGACCTATCTTTCTTCATTTACGAGAGCAAGCTAATATACTACTACTAGACCTATCACCAAAGAAATCAAAGAAAGAGGGAAAAAATCTATGTTACAATACCGTGCCACAATAATATTTATAGCAACTCTTTTCATGATAGCCCAAAATTAGAAACTAGGGAGGTAGCTTCTTATTGGGGAATGGCTAAATAAATTGTATCATAGGAATACAATGGGATATGGCAAGAAATAATGAAATGGACAATTACAGAGGAAAATGGAAAGCTCTCTCTGAAGTGGTGCAAAGTGAAGTGAGTAGAAAGAACTAGAACAGTTTCTACAATGCTAACATCATAGAGAAAAACATAATTGAGGGACTTTAGAACTATGATCAATCCACTGAAAAACCACAAGTTCAAAAGAATGAAGATGTAACAAAGCTACTCACTTCCTGATAGAGGATAGACTAAAAATGCAGAAAGCGATACGTTTTCAGACATGGTTAATATGGACATTTGTTTTGTTGGATTGTGCAGCTATGTATTGAAGGCTTTATTTTTCCTTGTTTTCCCCTTCAATGGGGGTGAGTGAATAATGAGAGGGACATATTAATTTTTTGAAAGCATTAACCTTCCTTATAAAAATATATATTTAATATTTTATTTTTCCCCAATTATACATAAAAACAATTTTAACATTCATTGTTATAAATTTTGAGTTCCAAATTCTCTTCCTCCCTTTCTTCTCTCCCCCTCTTTCAGAAGGTGAGTGACTTGATATAGGTTATACATGTGCAATCATACAAAACATATTTCCATGTTATGCATAATATGAAAGAAAACACAGCCAAAAAACTCCAAGAAAAATAAAGTAAAAAAAAAGTATGCTTCAATCTGCATTGAGTCTATCAGTTCTTTCTCTGGAGGTGAATAGTATTCTTCACCTTAAGTCCTTTGGAATTATTTTGGATCATTGTATTGCTGAGAACAACTAAGTCATTTAATTGATCATTGTACACTATTGCTGTTACTGTGTACAAAGTTCTGGTTCTGTTCATCTCATTCTGCATCAGTTCATGTAAGTCTTTCCAGGTCTTTCCTTCCTTCCTTCCTTCCCTCCCTCCTTCCTCCCCTTCCTCTCTCCCTCTCTCCTTCCTCCCCTTCCTCCCTCCCTCTCTCCTTTCTTCCCTTCCTCCCTCCCTCCCTTCCTTCTTCCCTCCCTCCCTCCCTTCCTTCTTCCCTCCCTCCCTCCCTTCCTTCCTTCCTTCCTTCCTTCCTTCCTTCCTTCCTTCCTTCCTTCCTTCCTCCCTTCCTGCCTCCTTTCCTCCCTTTCTGTCTTCTTTCCTCCCCTTCTCCTTCCCTCCATCCCTTCCTTCTTTCCTTCCTTCCTTTTCTCTCCCTCTCTTTATTTCTTTTGGAAGCAATTGGGGTTAAGTGATTTGCCCAGAATCACAAAGCTAGTAAGTATGTGAGGTCAGATTTGAAGTCAGGTCCTCCTGACTCCAGGGCTGGTGCTCTATTTACTATGTCACCTAGCTACTCCCTTTCTAGGGTGTTTTTTTTTTTTTCTGAGAGTATGCTGTTCACCATTTCTTATAGTACAATATTACTCGATCACAATCATATGCCATAACTTGTTCAGGCATTCCCCAATTGAGGGGTATTCCCTTAATTTCCAATTCTTTGCCACCACTAAAAGAGATGCTATAAATAATTGTGTAGATATAGGTCATTTTTCTTTTTGATTTTTATCTCTTTGGGATACAGACCTATTGCAATATTCCAAGGTCAAAGGTTGTTCATGGTTTTATAGCCCTTTGGGCATAGAGCCGAATTGCTCTCCAGAATGCTTGAATCAGTTTACAACTCCACTGACAATGCAATAGTGTCTCAATTTTCCCACATTCCCTCTAACATTTGTCATTTTCTTTTTCTGTTATATTAACCAATCTGATAAGTATGGGGTAGTACTTCAAAGTTTTTTGATTTACATTTCTCTAATCAATAGTGATTTAGAGAATTTTTTCATATGACTGTAGATATCTTTGTCTTCATCTAAAAACTGCCCGTTCGTATCCTTTGACTATTTATCAATTGGAGAATGGCTCTTATTTTTATAAATTTGACTCAATTCTCTATATATTTGAGAAATGAGACCTTTCACCTGGTCCATCCTCAAAAATGTTTTGCTTCCTACCTTCTATGAACAGCACCATCCCCCTCCCCCTTATCCCCTTCCCTTCCTGCTTCCTTAGAGGATGAGATAGATGTCTATGCCCAACTTAGTGTATATATTATTCCTTTTTGAGCCAATTCGAATGAAAGGAAGGTTCAAACATCGTCCATCCCCCTATTTCTTTCCACTGTAAAAGCTCCATTGTGCCTCTTTTATGTGAGATAATTTACCCCATTCTCCCTCTCCCTTCTCCTAGTACATCCCTGTTTTTCTCCCTTTAATTTTATTGTTTTTGGATATCATCCCTTCATATTCAATTCACATCCATGCATTTTGTCTATGTATGCTCCTTCTAAATGCCCTAATAATGATAGAGTTACAAGTATCATCTTCCTATATAGGAATGTAAATAGTTTAACCTTATTAAATACCTTATGATTTTTCTTTTCCATTCACCTTTTTCTGTCCCTCTTGAGTCTTATATTTGAAAGTTAAATTTTTTATTCAGCTCTGGTAATTCCATTGGGAATGCTTGAAAGTCCTCTATTTCATTAAATATTCATTTTCCCTCTGAAGGAATATTCTGTTTTGCTGGGTAGATCATTCGTGGTTGTAATCCTAGCTCCTTTGCCCTTCAGATATCATATTTTAAGGCTTCTAATCCTTTAATGTAGAAGCTGCTAAATCTTGTGTTATCCTGACTGTGAATCCTTGATATTTGAATTGTTTCTTTCTGGCTGCTTGCAATATTTTCTCCTTCACCTAGGAGCTCTGAAGTTTGGCTATAATATTCCTGGGATTTTTCATTTTGGAATCTCTTTCAGGAGGTGATTGGTGGATTCTTTCAATTTCTATTTTACTCTCTGGTTCTAGTATATTGGGCAGTTTTCCTTGATAATTTCTTGAAAGATGATATTTAGGCTCCTTTTTTTCTTTTTTTTTAAATCATAGCTTTCAAGTAGTCCAATAATTCTTAAATTATCTCTCCTGGATCTATTTTACAGGTCAGTTGTTTTTCCAATAAATTATTTCAAATTTTCTCCTTTTTCATTCTTTTGATTTTGTCTTTTTGCTTCTTGGAGTCATTAGCTTCTACTTGCCTGACCCTAATTTTTAAGGAATTATTTTCTTCAGTGAGCTTTTGTACCTCCTTTTCCATTTGGCCAATTCTACTTTTTAAGGAGTACTTTCCTTCAGTGAATTTTTGTATCTTTTTTTTTTTCCATTTGGTCAGTTCTGCTTTTTAAGACATTCTTCTCTTCAGTGGATATTTATGCCTCTTTTACCATATGGCCAATTTTGTTTTTTAAGGTGTCATTTTCTTGAGTGCTTTTGGTGCTTGTTCTGCTAAGATATTGACTCTCTTTTCATGATTTTCTTGCATCACTCTCATTTCTTTTCCCAATTTTTTTTTTACTGAAATTTTCAAATCCTTTTTGAGCTCTTCCAGGAATTTTTTTGGACCTATGCTCAATTCATAGTCTTCTGTGAGGCTTTGCATATAACTGTTTTGACTTTGCTGTCTTCTTTTGAATTTGTATTTTGATTTTCCCTGTCACCAAAGTAACTTTCTATGATCAGGTTCTTTTTTTTGTTTATTCATTTTCCCAACATATCTTTTGACTTTTAACTGTGTTAAAGTGGGGCTCTGCTCCTAGGGTAAAGGGCACAGTCCCCAAGTTTTAGGCCTTTCTTGCTGCTGCTCTCAGATCTAGTTCTGGGGGTCTACAAGTTTTCAGTTCTTCCAAGGTGGTATGATCTAAGGAGAGAGGTGGTTACTACTCTTCTGGCCTTTGCTCTGGTTTGTGAGTGATCACAAATACTCTTTTCCTCCCTGGAACTGTGACCAGGATCCTCCTCCCCCAAGGCCAGAAGCTCTGGTGTGCCAGTTTTCCTCCTCACCCTGGAACTGTCACCCAGGACTTTGACCCCAACCCACATATGAGCAATGTAATAGAATCCTGTCAACAATGCCACCAAATGGACCCCTATAATCTCCTTCTGACCAGTTGTCTAACCCCCTTACTGTCTGTGGGTGAAGAATTCTGCCACTGATTCGGTCACCTCCAAGGCCTGCTGCTGGTTTGCTGTGGTCTAGCCTGCACTGGTATAGCCTGTGCTGGACTGCATTCCACTCTCACCATAGTATGACAGACCTTTCCTGATGACCTTCTAAGCTGTCTTGGGCTGCAAAATTGTTTCACATAGTCCTTTTTTTGAGTTCTGCTGCTCCAGAACTAATTTCAAGGTATTATTTAAAGTTGTTTAGAGGGGAATTTAGGAGACCTCAGGTGAGTCTCTGCCTTTTCTCTACCATCTTGGCTCTGTCCCCCAGGACAGATTAGTTTTTAAAAAACTTTTTAAATTAAAAAGATAAAAACAATAAACTTCAATTTAAAAAAAAAGAAAGTGAGGTAAGGAAAACAAACTGTCATGCTTACTATTAATTGTTTGTAAAACTGTATGAAAAGAGCCAGGAAATTACAATATTTTACTACATAGTCTATCTAGGTCACCTGTTTGGTCTTGGAAAAGTTCTATTTCAAACTGCTATGGATTTTTTCAATTATTATTGACAGGAACAAACATTCTCTATTTTAATTTCAAAATACTTTTCTCTAATTAAATTTAGCAATCTGCTTAGTAGTCAGAGACCACAAGAAGTTAAATTAATTTAATCATTTGCTTATTTCACATTCATTAAATAGCCTGAACTACATTTTCCTGTAGCATCAAATTTAGAAGATTTATGAATACTCACCTCTTTTTTTCCTAGTGCATAGACTATATTGACTAATATGGGAAAAAGAAAACTAGGAAGAAATTTACATCTTCTAGTTATAAAACATTAGCATCCTTTTTAGAATTCTTACTTTTGTGACCAGATAAAGGATTGCCCTTACAATTACAGTAAACCTTAATTTATCCAAGAATCCAAAGAAACAGAGAATTCAAATTCATTTTTCTGCATTCTATTTTTTATAACGTGACAAAAAATGCATTCTATATCAGAGTCAATAGTCATCCAAATTTTCAATATCTTCTTCTACATCTACAGTAGTTTACTTACAGCAACTCAGAATCATCACAGCTGCTGCCATACCTCTGTTCAGCTGCAGCAGAGAGATATTCCCCACAAGCACAAAACTTGTGAATGATAACCAATGCCCGAAGGCTGAAGTCATACCCACAAAAGAGGCACTCTTCCAATCTAGGAATTTCTGTATTTAGAGGCTTCCTACATGTGGTTTTTTCTTGACCTTGTTGCTTTGCTGGGGAGTTGTTTGTTGAGCCATGCCATTTGATCATATGGCACTGATGGGCTCAAGTTGGATTTGTTCTTTTGAGGAACTCTGTTCTAGAAGTGCTGAGTGGCTGGTTCTACCATTCCCTTAAATTGAGATGGGGGAGGGGGGATGATTGTATAAAGGGAAGGGTTTCCTTGGTTTTAGTTCAGGGGAAACATGTCTTATTCTTCTTTTTCCTCCTAGAAAAATGTGGAAACTTGCTAGACTTCCATTAGTCTAGGGGAAGAAGAGCAGAGAGATCATATTCTTTTTTTCCTCCCAAAACCTGGGACAATTTACTCTTTGTTTTATGTAATTTTCATTTGTACTTTCTTGAAATATAGCCCTGCAAAGATAGGCTTTAAAAAAAAGCCCACTGTGATTCAAATGGAGCTACTTGACTGATGCCTTCAAACCCAAATCACTCGGCCAATAAAAGGCCCCAACCCTCTGTTGCTCATCATGTGAGTTTTGATGGCTTAGAGTGAGTATAAATAGCAGTTGTTTTCTGCCAGAAACTCTGAGAGTCTTTTTCCTCCTAAATTGATACTTTTGTGATGGTAAACTAGGACATCTTTGGTCTCAATTCTTATCTAGCCCTTAGTCATTGAATGAGCATTGCCTCAGACAAACTGAGGCTTGGGAAAGATCTTAATTTAAAAAGGCCAAGATCACCTGTTGCATCCTGGACCATGATAGTCAAAATTGACAACAGTCTTGACTTTTGTGTTGCCACTGGACTCTGCTGACTCTGGAGGAGAGAGTGAGCTTGACGAGGCTGCACAGCTCTGCCTCATTTAAATCCAATTCATACACAACAACATGGGGAGATGAAGAATCTGGGAGTGGGTCCAGAAATGGCTGTTTACTAGGACCAATATCCCCTAATGAGGCCCTACCTGAGTCTGATATTTGTGAGATTCCCTTAAGGAAGATAAAATATAATAACATCTATGGGGATATTTGATATTTATAATAATAAGAGATTATAAGGTCCTAAATATTCAAAGAAAGAGTAAATTATGTTCAGCAAAGTTTAAGCATTTATTTTATTTTATTTTGATTCTTTTATATTGATAATTCAAATATAGCATATAATATTCCAACCAAACTCTTATAGATAACTGTGACATCACTGTACTAAATTTCATTTTCTGAGCAGTTGCACTTCGAGTAGAGGGGACAAACTGCTAGAACCAGAAACCTGGAGTGTTTAATATATAGTCTTCCAATGAAGTCATGTGTTGCCTGCAGTCAGAGTGATCAACCTATATACCATTGAATCTTGGAGTGTTTTGTTAATTAGATGAACCAGATTTTAAGAATATCTTGAAGGACCAAATAATTTTTTTTACATCAATTGATGCTCCCAGTCCATATAGTGTTAAAAGACACTTAAAATTATCTCCAAAACATAATTCTGGATTTGAAAATTCCATGAATTTTAGTTCAATGTGAGAGAGTTTCGTTTGTGCCAAGTTGGAAGTTTCCTGGGAGGTGAAGTTCACTTAAGAACTGGCTCAAAGCAACTCATTTGTCACTTATTGGTCAGAGCAAAAGTAAAAATAAAACAAAAATACTCATTGAAATAAAATGTGGGTTTATTTTATAATGCTATGATAAAATTGATCAAAATTACGTATTTCACACTTACTATATAGTGTACACTATGCTCCTTTGTTATTCCCTAGAGGCCATTTCCTCTAAGCTCTAAGAACATTGTAGATGGCCTACAGATGGTGTTGCAGTATGTATATCAATATAACAGATCTTAATCTAAGCATTACTTGTAAACATAATGATTCCTTTATAGAAAAGGATGAGATTTTTTTCTTCAAGCTTATCTTTTTATGGAAAGGCAATTAGCAATAATAAAATGCTCTGAAATACAATACCAATCTTACTTTATGATGGGGGAAAAGCTATTGTATTGGAAAGAGGACTGGATTTGGAGTCACAGTGATGAGGTATAAGAAAAAAGATGAGGTTGGGAACCATAGGTTTTTAGGGGTGCTTGAGGCCCCAAAACACCAACATGCCGGGTCCTGCCTAATGAATTCGACTCAAGCTCCTCAGCCAAAGATAAAGACAAAGTTTATTAAGGATTTGCCATATTGGGTTGACTCTTAAGAAATCTTACTATTTGTGAGGCTTGTTTTCACAAGTGGGCCAGATTCAATCTACTGAGCGCCTTCATGAAGGCAAGATGGAGATTATATACAGCAAGATTGTGGGAGGGATCTAGGGGTGGTCAAGTAGTCTGGGGTGACTAGAGGAGGGGTTTAGGGAGAGTCTTGAGGAGGAGTCTAAGGAGGAACTTGATGGGACTGGGGTGACTAGAGGTCAAGACTCTGGGAAACAAGAGAATGAGATTTTGATGGGATTAAGGGTGGGAAGCAGCTGGACAATAGAGGTCTAGGTTAGGTAGAGATTTGGGCCTAGATAATGAAGAATGGTTTAAGCCCTCAAGTAGGCCAGATCTTGTGGGAAGATTTGAGGAGAGTTCAAGGGGGTTCCCAGAGACTGTACCCTCATCAACAGGACCTAGATTTAAATCCCAGTTCTGCTCTTTACCTTTGTGACCTTATACAAGTGACAACTTCATTGGACCTCATTTTCCTCATGTAAAATGAGGGGATTGGATTCATTGACCTCTAATGTCCCTTCTAGCTGTAAGGTAAGGGTTTGGTTCTAATGTGTCATTGTAGTATGTTCACTGCAATCACCAATTAGCATGAAGTTCTTCTGACACCTGCTCACATGCCCATTCCTAGAGCTCCAATCACCTAGTCTTTTTAATAAAATTGAGGCATAGATCTTAGTCATGTTATTACCTGTCTATATGGGTCTCCACTTAAAGGGCAGATTCTTATCACCTTTCTCATAGATTAAGTGGTATTGGAGAGCTACCAGTCATTTGGAACAGTTTTGTTTATGTAAAGTATTAAAAATAGTAGTTAAAATCTATCCCTTTGGGTCAGTCTTTTTCCATCAATACCTAATATCATCTGGTCCAGGAGATGTGTTATTGCAACTCAGGAAGGCCCATACTTTTCTAGGAGTATAGTTCAGTTACTTGCCCTTTTGACACCTCTTGTGCCTAGTTACCCAAACTCTCCACCAGTTCTGATTATTTCTTATTCCCTCTCAGCTTAGGTACATTCACCTCAGTTCTGTATAGCTTGATACCTAAGGTCACTCAACCCACCCCAGGTGCAAATGCTCATACTCATGCTCAACCTCAGGTTCTCTATCTCAAAGTTTACCTGAAAGGGGATAGAAAAGACACTTCACTCCTTTATGAACCAGAGAAATGTGAATTTTCTAATGCTTAAGGGAGAATCAGGCCAAGTCAATGTTATTTTCGCAAGTGTTACCATCCAACAACATATATTAAGTGTAATATGTAATTATGTGTAAGACAATGTGCTAGGTGCTGGAGAAACAAAGGCAGGAAAAAGTTTGGGCTCTCAAGGTGCTTACTTGGGGAGATCTATGATACATGGAAAGATGAGTAAATACAAGGTAATTTGGAGAGGGGGCGGAGAGAGAAAGAGAGAGAGAAAGTGAGCATACTCATTATTTGGGATTAGGAAGGCTTCATGTAAGAAGCAGCATGTAAATTGATGCTGGAAGAAAGCTAAGGATTCTAAGATGTGAAGGTGAAAAGGAGGGTATTCCAGACGTAGGGAACAACCTGTAAAAAAGCATGGAGACAGAAGATGGCATGTCAAGTTTGGCAAATAGGAAGTAAGCCGATTTGTTTGAAATATAAAGTATGTAAATGAGAATAAAGTTAGTTAAGTATATAAAAGTAGGTAGAAACTAAATTACGAAAAAATGGAAATATGCTGAGGGGTTTTTATTTTGTAATAGAGACAATAAGAAATCACTGAAGATTTTAGTACCTGGTCAGATTAATATTTTTGAAATATTAATTTGGCAGTTGTAAGGAAGATCTATTGGAAAGGGGGTGAGAATGGGGTCAGGGAGACCAATTGCAACAATCCAGCCAGTTATCTTAGCTACTAAGGAGATGGCCATGTAAGAGAAGACAGATGTGGGAACCAATGCGGGGGTAGAATTTACAAGATTTGGCAATTGATTGAATGTGGAGAAAGGGCAATATGAAGAGTCAAGAATGAGGATGCAAACCTGATTGGATGTGTGGGATGAGGCAAAGGGAATAGTCAAAGATGACTTTGAAGTGCTTACCTTGGTGACTAGGAGAATGGTGGTGATCTCAATAGAAACGGATTTATTGGAAGTAAACTGGATATTTAGATAGACAGGATCCAAGCAAGTAAGTATATGTTTTTGATGGACTTAGGATAGTGTCTGGTGCATAGTAGGTACTTAATAAATGCTTGTTGACTTGATGTAGAGTTTACCTAGAATACTGGTCATTCATTTCTCCATTTACTGCTGCTTTTCACTCATACACTCTACCTTTCCTTTTACTTTACCCATCACACCTGCTTTATTCACTCTGATGTTTGAGAAATGTGAAAAGGAAAGTGACACCATTTTTTTTTCCATGCCACAGTGGCAGTTCTTCCTCCTCCAGTGCTACAACTACTCTCCTTGCTATCAAACAAAGCCAGGCCATATAATCAGGACTGAAATTAGCTGCATCATAAAGACAACAGCACAGAGAATTTGGATTGAAGTTAATGACATTCCCTCACCCCTCTCATTTTCGCGTTCTGCCTGTAACCAGTAACCGAATAAGAAAACATGTAAAGCATCTCTTTTCTCTCTTACACTGTCCTGATTTATTCACCCTGATTATTCCCTGATCACCTTTATCTATCTGCCAGTTTGGACTTTAAGAAGGAGGAGGGAGAAGAAAGGACATAAGAAACATGATGCAGAAGGCACACTCTGAATCAATTTGTGCCTGCTCAATACAGAGTAATGAAATTAAAGATACCAAAGGAACTAAAGAGCATTTCCATCCTACCTAATGTATAGTGTCTTATTGTAAATATCTATTTCCTAAAACAATTTTGCTCTTGAACTTTTTTGATTTAGCATATAAACAAAAATTTATCAAAATTATCATATTTAGGGAGAATGCTATTATAGTGGACAATAGGGATCCATGTATTGGCTCATTGATGGCTCCCTTAAGGTCTTAGCTGCTTCCACTTCTTAGTGTAAATTCCCAAAACCCACCCCCCCTTCCTACCCCCCTGAGGAAAAGAACACAGGAGTTTTCTTTACCCCAAACCATCCATTCTTTCACCTGTTCCCTAATTATCTAGGTCCAACGTAAGCACAGTTGTAGCACTAATCCTGCTTTAGTCTATAAATCTATCAGCAACAGTGATGGGAAGGGAAAGATGAGAGTATCAAAGAGAGGTCTGGGTTGAATTGATTCTAAGGTCAAGCCAGGATCTTTCACCATATAGCATGGGAAAGGAACCCAGGTATAATTTACCAGCAGGGGACCAGGCTAGGGTAAAGGACTACAGGGACACTATGACCAGGTCAGATGAGTCTCTGGAGCAACAGCAACAGGAGGCATCTTTGTTTGCCCAAGAACCTGAAGAAAAGCATCAACTTTTCAAAGCTGCCCACTCAATTCAGGCTGATGATCTTAAGCTGGTTTAGTTTTTGTTCAGTCATTTTTCAGTTGTGTCTGACTCCTCATGACCCCATTTGGGATTTTCTTGGCAAAGATATTGGAGTGATTTGCCATTTTCTTCTCTAGCTCATTTTACAGATGAAAAAACTGAGGTAAACAGGGTCAAGTGATTTCCCCAAGGTCACACAACTATAAAGTATCCAAAGTCAAATTTGAACTCAGAAGGCTGTTTTCCTGACTCCAGGTCTGGCACCACCTAGCTGCATCCCCTCCCCTCCACTCCCTCTCAAAGAAATTTTCCCACATCAGGAATCAGAGAACCAGGGCCACAGCAATGAAAGTGCTAAATCCTAACCAGTAGAGACCATTAGAGAACCACTGGATTGACAACAGTAATAACATACCAGCTTCTCAGTTGATTTAAAAGAAATTTACCATGAAGTTCTACAGGGCAACAAACACTTGGCGGAGAAATAGGGTAAAGGATCAACACAATTTTTTTCTTAGTCTAGACCTTGATATTAAAACATTTCTGGCTTTATTATGATGGAACTGGGTCTTCAGAGCTATCATTCACAGGTTTCTGGAATCTGCCTCTTGAGCCCTCAGTATAGCATATATAATTCTGAAACCTAGGCAGCCAGTGGTTTTCTTTCTTTTTTTTTAAAGTATTTTCAACATTTATTTCTTTTTTTAAATGAGTTCCAAATTTTCTTCCTCCAAGGCAATGACTTTCTTCATAGTCTTCCAGTTGAACCATATTGGGTTATACTATCCTCAACCTACTGACCAAGGCCTAGGAAAGTCTATCCTGTCCCTCTGCAATCCTAGAAAGAAATAATTCTCCCCCATTTCAACTGTAAAGCTACCCCCCACACCAACTAGGTTTTCAGGCCACCTCCTTGATACCTTTCTTACCCTACTTGTGCTCTCCATGATTTTGCCTTTTCAAAAAGCGCTTGCCTTGTTACCTGATACATACATACATACATACATACATACATATATATATATATATACACACACACATATACATACATACATACATATATATATATATATATATATATATATTTGGCAGGGGAATTGGGGTTAAGTGACTTGTCCAAGGTCACACAGCTAGTACATATGCCAAGTGTCTGAGGCCGGATTTGAACTCAGGTCCTCCTGACTCCAGGGCCAGTGCTCTACTCACTGCACCACCTAGCTGCCCCCTGATCTATATATTTCAAAAGCTTTAGTGCTGTCTTTTTTATATCACTCTAATTTCTGACTATATACTTTCTACCTCCTCTCCTCCTTTCTCTTAAAAATATATATTTTTTTAAACTGGCAAAGCCAAGTGACACATGAACAATGTCAGAGGATAGTAGAGAGCTAGTATGATGAAGGTGGAGAGTTCTGAGTCTGAAGTTACATGTCCTGGGTTCAGTTCTTGGCTTTACCACTTAATAGACTTGGGACCTGGAGCAAGTCATTTAAACTCTCTATGCCTTTTTCTATATCTGTAGAATGAAGGGTTTGGACTATTTGGCCTTCTTCATATAAAGGTTAGGAAACTGATGTGCAGGCAGGTTATATGATTTGCTTAAAATCACATACGTTGTAAGCATCAGAGGCAGAATTTAAATACATGTACCTGAATTGTAGAGTCTTTGCTCCTTCATTTCACTGTAACACACTGACTCTATTGTTTCAGGGATAGTCTGTTCTTTTTTAAAAAATCATCTTATTTTTAATTAATTCTTTTGTTTTTAATTCACCATTTTCCCTGAATGTATCCCTCTTGCTTCCCCTAGACAGCAAGTCTTAGCTTATTACAAAGAAATGAGAGGGAGAAAAAAGCAGTTCAGCAAATCTAACCAGCACATTAGAACCTGCCAAGTATTTGCTATGCTCCACACCCATAGTTCCCCACCTCAGCAAATAAGGGAGTGAAGTGCATTTTCTCATCTTTTTCCTGGGTCCAAGTTTGATAAATATAATTACACAAAACTCAGTTTCATTTTATTGTTCTTTTCGTTTACATTGTTATAGTCATTATATATGTTGTTTTTCTGGTTCTGCTTACTTCCTCTGTATTCCACCCTGGTGTCTCCTTACCACAACTTCCCATTGGTCCCTCTGAACTACCAGATTTCCAGAGCTAAGCTCTGGGGGATTTAAAACACTTAGCCCTGGAACTCCCACCTGAAGGGTAAACATTGTCCTAACTGGTCAGTGTGTTAGCATTAATTCAACATGGCTTGATTGCCCACTCTAATTGGCCTCAGCCATTCTCTACATTGCAGTCTGGTTAACTTCTTGCTGTCTGCACTGCTGCCACCCTCATACCAACTCTTTTTCTTTTCTACCTCTTCCTCTGAGAATTATAATCAAATCAATATTGCTATAGTTACTAGAGAGTGCCAATCAATTCCCTCATGATTCTACTCTCTATTTCTGTGATTTTGCAAACCAAAATATATTTACCTGGTTACTATTCCCTTCTGTATGTTCTCTTCCTATTACAATGTGATTGTGGTGCATAAATTAAAGTCTGTACAAACAAGGAGGAGGGAGTGGGGGACATTTCAACCTTACTCTCCTCTGAACTGGTCAAAGGAGGGAAGAATATACACACAAAGAATTGGGCACAAAAATACATTTCACTCAAAGGAGAAACAGAAGGGAAAGTGGAGAAGGGGTAATTAGAGAGAGAGTAGACAACTGGCCAGAGTATTCCTAAGCAAAACAAATTTTAAGGATGCATGAAAATATGTATGGCTTTTTTTTTGTGGTAGCAAAGAATTGGAAATATTGAGGGGTTGCCTATCAATTGGGGAATGATTGAATAGCTTATGGCATATAAATGTGATGGAATAAAATTATGATTTAAGAAATGATGAAGGGGATGGTTTTATAAAAACATGGGAAGACTTGTATGAACTGATGCAAAGAGCAATGAGCAAAACTAGGAGAACAATTTATACAGTGACAACAATATTATAAAGACAAATGACTCTTAAAGATTTAGTAACTCATCAACATAATGACCAATAAAGATTCCAGAGGATTTAAGATGAAAAATGCTACTCACTTCTTGATAAAGAGTTGGAGGACTCAGAGTACAGAATGAGACATTTTTTGGTTTTGTTTGTTTTTTTGGATGTTGACAGTTTTAAGATTTTCTTTTTTGCTTATGATGATGATATATATTTATAACAGGTGTTTTGTTTTTTCTTTATTTCTTAATTGGGGCAAAAAGAAAGGCAAATTTTTGATGAATAAAAAATGAAATTTAATTTTTAAAAAATGTGAAGCATTTTATATTTCTAACTTAGTACTGTTAAGGTGTGTGTGTGTGCGTATGTGTGTATTTGTGATCCTATACCTCTACTGGGGAACGGTAACCACAACAACAGAATTCTAGATCTTGACTAAGCAGGGGGAAAAATATCAGTACTGTGTATGCTGTGGGTAAGGAGTCATTAGACAAAACATTATTCATCCCTCATGGAAATAAAATAATTTTCATTACTAGGGCATTACCAGTGCTGGAACAAAGAAATCAGGGTAGAGAAACTCTCTGCTATTCAAAATGGATACCTAGTTACAACTTCTACCCAGAAGAATAGTGGAGTAAATAACTGTTATTATTGTTAAGATCATCAACAAAGTAACAGTTTTGATGAAAGATCTTGGTGTCTATTGGACACACTAGCTAGCAGACTGATGGAAAGCTATTCCATGTCTATTTGTGCAGAGACTAGACAACATGCCTATATATATATAGTCATCTGCCGCCAGCGGCTGTGGGGCCAGGCCACCAGAAGGAAAAAGGATGCCACAGAGAGTGAAAAGAGTACACAGGCCAAGCAGGAGAGTATAGCACAATTCCATTTATTAAGCTGAGGGAAAGGGCATATGTACTTTTTAGGCAAACAGATCAACAAGTTCTCATGTGAAACATTTGTTACATTGCGTGACTTCCTCGTGCTTTGTTCCCTTTTGCCATAACAGTATCATGTTAACAGCCCACAGGTGGTATTTAGCATGCATGTGCCGAAGGTGTTTGGAGAGCCCACATCCTGAGTTAGCCCAAGGGCAAGACCAGGCTTCTGTAAAAAGCTGGCCTGTATCTTATCCCAGAATGGACTTTCTCAGAGCTGGCCTTCTACAATCACCATGAATGGGGGAGGAGGCAAAGATAATTTACCACAATAATTTATTGTCAGTTGGTGTTAGTTGATTCCCAGATGTGCAGGTGGAAACTGAATGCCGTTGGTAGATGCTGGAAAAAAAAAAAAAAGGATTGCCTACCTATTATACAAAGGCTGCCTAACTCACATAATATTTCAGAAACAAACATCTCAAATGAAAAAGATCCTGTGTACTGTACCCCAATAGGCAGTTCAAATAATAGAAGAGGACTAAATCAAGGAACAATGTTTTTTTTCTTGCCTGGAACTTCAACAGTAAAAACTTTTAGGGTATGGATACAATCCTTAGAACATAATACTGCTATCCGCCTTGGGCCTTCCACTGGTTCTGATTTAGATGTAAAAGGCTGGGGTGTATGGGATGTTAAGGGAAGACTGGTACTTCTGGTGTGAGGACTGCCAAGCCCTTTTCAGGGCTGCTTTTCACCTTTGGTGGTGCCACCCAACTCTCATCTGTGGCTCTAAGAAGCTTTAGCATGCACAATGGCCACACCCTGTTACAACCATTTCAGCAGATTGGTTTAAAGCAGGTTGATGGTGATGAGGGACCTCAAACACATCAGTGAGTTAGGAGGTATCTACCCAAGTGTGTGAAGACTTCCTAGTAGAATATCTGGATGTGAACAATTTGTTCCAACAGGCCATGAATGCAGCTAAAGCAAGCACTTAGAGTTTGGTCAGACATTGAAGATGCCAAGGTCATCCACTGAATCGAGTCATTGCCAGTTGTCTTGACTTTTGTCTTGACACTGGACTGTGATGACTCTGGAAGGAAGAGTGAAGCCAATGACTCACCTAAATCCAATTTATGCACAAGTCAAAAGATATCACCCATACCATTTTGTTGTTTGTCGTTTTTCAAAGAGGACCAGTGACATCAGGAGGGTGATGGTTTGACTTGCAAGTGAATTGGATTTAAGTGAGGCAGGGCTGTGCAAAGTCATCAGCCTTACTTTCCTTTAGAGTCATTTGAGTCCAGTGGCAAGACATAGATAAGGATGATTGGAGACAGTCCTAGATGCAGTGGGAGACCTTGGCCTTTTTAAACTAAGGTCCTTCCTAGGTCTCAGTTTGTTTGAGACAATACCCATTCAGCAATTTAAGGCTAGGTAAGAAATGAGGCAAAAGATGTACTAGTTTGCCTACTCAAAATAAAAAAAATCAGTCTGAGAGGGAAAGTATGCTTTCTGGCCTCAACAGGAACAATTGCTATTTACACTTGCTTTTGGCCATCAAAACCTTGTTTTTACCTATCTCAAAGTTCTATGGCAACTAGCAAGTGGCGAAGCAGCAGGTGTGAATACACTAGGAGCTGTGGTCACAACCCTGCCAGGCTATAGGGTCTTCTACTCACTAAACTGAAGCAGCAGTGGGATTCAGCAGCCCCCCAGGTGTCTGAGCAGCCTCTTTCTTTTTAAGGACTGCACTGGTCACGTGTAATGACAATGTTATTTGTAGCTACTGTGGCTATGTAAGGCCAATAACACCAGCAGACAGAAGGGCTGCTAGCACAGGTTCTTTGATCTGATTTCCTAAGGAAAGCAACTTTAATGGATTTACAATCTCTCTTTAATCAAACATACATATATGACCAGAAAAGGAAAGAGAGCTCTTCAAGCTGTCCTCTCCCCTCTTATAGAGTTTTTGACATCATTAAGCGCCACCTGAATGACCAGGGCCGATTGGTTCTTGAGTTGACCCCTCCCCCTAGCGTAGACGTTAACACCTCCCCTCAGCCAGCCCCATGACTCATCACACAGGAAGTTCTCTGCTTCCTGGCATGCTCTCTGGGCTTCCTGCCCCGGAAGAGCAAGCCACAGTGTCCAGAGGCTCAATGAGGTAGGCTGAGTCATTCAAAGAAAACAAAGGCCATTCTGGTTACAATATATCATTCACTTAGTTCAGGAGAAAAAGCCAGCACTCTGAACTTCAGAGGAAATATAAACAGAACTTACAAGCAGAAATTACATAAACAGCAAATAAACACAAATCAACAGATAGGCTTCTAACTGTTTGGCCATAGCAATACATATACAGTTACCAGAGAGAGAGAAGCACCAACATCTGGGTTTTCAAAGCCAGGGGGCTCCTTAATGGCTACCCAGAGTCTCATCTGGCCAAATCACACAAACACTCTTCCAATGAGTGAACCCTAAGCAAAATGCTAACCTCAGAGTATATATACACTTCTTCAGAGTCAGAGGGCGTCACAACAATGTGACTCAAACCCATGTGACCTAGGCCTTCCTGTGACTTAAGCAGGTCATCAAAGACTCCTCATTCAATCAAAGACTTTTAACTGAAACAAAGGCAAGACTCAAAGGCACTTGATTGCCTTAGTGCTGAGACGCACTCCAAAACAAAAGACAACAAAAAGTCCCACTTTGTTTGCCATTACATCACCTCCCAGTGTAAGGAAGGGGCTAGAAAAGGTGCCCTAAAACTTATCAGGTTCACCTAACCTCAGCCTGGCCTGCTTACTGTGGTAGACAGAGATCCTACCCTGTGGTTGGTTGAAACACGAAAAAATGTACAAAAACTGTTGTGAAGATGATTCCACTCACCAGTGGTACATGGAATGTGTGCATACTTGTGGACAACATGAAATCTTGTAGACCTGAAAGATGAACAGTTTTTGTTGCAAGAGAAATCAACAGGTGTTGCAGCCAAATAGCAGCCTTAAGTGAAACAAGGCTGGCAAATTAAGTCTAGCTTACCAAAGTTGGAGCTGGATACATGTTTTTCTGGAGTGGTTGCAGTGATGAGTAGCATGAAGCTGGTGTACGTTTTGCAGTCAAATCTAATCTAGTCAACATGCTTTCTCCCAAAAGGACTGAATGACAGATTCATGATAATGTGATTGCCACTTGCAGGAAAGTACCACACCACCATTATTAGTGTGTATGCTTCCACCATGATGAACCCTGATGAAGTCAAAGAAAAATTTTATGAAGTCCCAGAGACCCTCATCTTCAATGTACTTGAAAGAGGACAAGCTTGTAATTCTGGGTAACTTTAATGCCAGATTTTCAGATATGGTAAGGAATCCTTGGGAAGAATGGAGTCAGAAAGAGCAGCAGCAGCAATGGTCACTTACTACTGAAGACTTGTGCATCTCATGACCTTGTCATGACTAACATTGTCTTCCATTTACCTAAATGCAATAAAATTTTTGGGGAGCACCCTCACAGCAAACACTGGCATTTAATAGACTATGTGATTGTAAGAGAAGAGATAGGCAAGTTGTGAGAGTGTCAAAGGTGATGTTTGGCTCAGAGGGCTAGACCAATCATAGACTTATCCTGACAATTAACACCAAGAAAACAGAGGTTCTCCACCAGCCAGCACTGCACCATCCATACATAGAAGTATCAGTTGCATCAAATGGAGAAATTTTGAATTCTGTGGATAAGTTCATTTACCTTGGCAGTATACTTTCCAGGAATGTACACATAGATAATGAGGTTGATGCATGCGTTGCCAGAGATAGCTCAGTGTTTGGGAGGCTTCAAAGGAAAGTTGTGGGAGAGAAGAAGCGTTAGGCTGCTGTATTGTTAATGGAAATGGGAAGATCTTTCCCATCCATTAATAGGCCCATGTGACCTGCCTGAGTCATATGAGTGTGAGTCACATGAGCCTGTGGTGGGAGGAGCTTGCTGAATAGGTAGAGTAGGAAGTTGGAATGAGTCAGAGCTGGGAGAGAGAAGGTGGGAGTTGGAGCTTGGAGAGAGAGGAGGCAGAGAGACCAGCAGCTAGCATGAGTGAGAGAGGAAGTGATTTTGCTTAAGGGAGTTTGTGGGGAGACTTGATGGAGGGAAGGCTTGGGGATGGTGGTACTCTCTGCATCAGTAATGTGTATAGACTTCTTGGTTACTATGATAGATTTGGCTTTTTGGTGTTTGAATAAATGTATTGGTTTTGTCTTCCATAGAGAGAGTCTGTTATATCTTGTGATTCAAACATGGGAATTTGCCTGCATGTTCATAGCAGCCACCATGGG